>NW_024037069.1:15320500-15920500 GCF_015706575.1 Patiria miniata
GGATGGAATATCATTCCTGGGAGATTTCGAGAGGGGCGAGAGAAGGTGGAGGGGTATCGTACTCCGAACCAGGAGGGCTGAATATCCCCGGGAGAGCCGCGCAGATTGGGAGGGCCTGGAATTTCTCAATCTTCTTTTGATTTGGTCCTTGCATTATAATCCCGATCCTTGGGGCAGAGGGTGGGGGCCACGACAAACTATTCACAGAAACCTTCGTATGCAAATTAGGTGAACAGCGCCGAATTTTATGACGCAATCGTCAAATTCTTGCTTTAAAATACGCGCATGACATCGTCGTCGATCAATTTCGGCCCTCTCGCTAGGAGTAGGAGTCCAGTCATCTTCAATCCCGTTGTCTTCTTTCCAGTATTTGGTTCAAATTCAAATGAATTTATTTCGAATAGTTGAGGATTTTAGCTGTCGAATGGTGTGCCACATGTGGGTGGTCGGTTTGATTGTGCGATGTCGCGAGCAATATGCATGAACATTTTCGAAGGAAATGCCAAAAATTGCGAATGATCAGTTAGTCTGTATACAGTATACACGTACGTACGTGCAGCAGAGCAGGGGATCTACCCGATGTTCCCCAATACCGATGTTCCCCCAAATCCATAGGATTAGGTTAGGGTTAGGGTTAGGGTTATATTGGTAAGGATTTCGAGGAACATCGGTATTAGGGAACATCGGAATTGGGGAACATAGACATGCACCCGTGCAGGAGCTATGGAAGAAGCAGCGTTACAAAGCAAGGATTCCGTTGTTGATGGCCTTTTTTTTCGTCCCTTACTATCCCAAAGCGACGGGACGGGGTTGAGTGGGGTGGGTGGGGAGGCCCGCGGGTTGGAGGGGTGGGGAGATAGGGGGCGGGCACCGGGAACACTCCATGCACATTTTTTATTGACCCTTTTGGCCTTGCCAATTATCCCGACCTTGGGGCGGGGCGGGGATAAAATTCCTTTGTTCCTAATTTTTCCTTTTTTCCGTGCACCATTATCCAGACCCCGGGGAAGGGGGCGTTAGGGACGGGGGGGAGGGGCGAATGGGGGATGGGGGCAAATGGGGGATGGGCCGCGTCCCCACTTCTACGCCTGTGCAATTAAGCGTGGGTGTGCGTGTGTGTGTGTGTGTGTGTGGGGGGGGGGGGATTTAGAGTACTCCGAATCAGGAGGTTGGAATATCATGGTTTTTTTTATTCACCCTTTGCGCTGTCCCCTGGCGCGGAATGGAATATGGGGTGAAAATATCTTATTTTCATGCAATGATGTTTTTGGGGTTTTTTTTTGGGGGGGGGGGGCTTTTATACGAAAACTTAAAAACAGTAATCATGAAAAATATAAAATTTAATAAAAATGCAAATTGCAGAAACGAATATCTCATATCTATTTTGTGAAAATGTTGTGGCTCTGTGAAAAGAGCCGTTTTGGTTTTAGTTTGTTGATTCGATGATTTCTTCGAAGGCTTGGCCGACACTTTCTTCTGCTTGCTCGATGTGTTCTTGCTGGCTGGCTTCTTGGCTGGCTTCTTGGCTGGCTTGGCTGGCATGGCTTGGTGGAGGATTTCTTGACAGATGTATATTTGACTTGGATGGCGTTTTCTTGGCAGCTTTCTTGGGTGACTTCTTCGGCGCGGGTTTCTTGACTTTATTCACCATTTTGGCTTTCTTGGCTTTTCTGCAATCTTGGCTTTCATTTCCCGTTCCTTCTTGGCCTTGATTCTCTCCTTCTCCTTAGCTGCATTAGCCTTGGCCGGCAGCCTTCTCTTTCTCCTCGGTGGTGTCAAACTTGAACGTACCAGCGGTCCCTTACCTGCCATCCGAGTGAGCCTCCAACTTCATTGATTCATGTTTTATTATTTAAAAGTTTACTCTAGCATGGCTTATTACACAGAAATTCTTAGGGTGGATTATCTGGATCCGCACGTCCGTACCCCCGTGGGCGTACCAAACACCTCCCGCATGCAAAAAAAAACATATCTTTGTTCGCCTCTTTGGCCGACGTTCTGACTTGGTGGGTCCTTTTTCCGCAAGTTCAGAATATTTTCTCTAAAAATTGGTGCAAAATACATGTATTTGAAATGCCTTCCTTTGTCAGAAACCAACAAAATAGAAACTGCATTCTCATGTTTAGACGATACACAATGACATCAGAGGAGAATAACAATCAGTACTGACGAACTATTCGCTCACAAGATGCCTTTGATCACTAGTTCTCCATAATTATTTAGAGTATTTTGTATTCGGAGTATTCATCATTTTCCATCGTTTCTGACCTTTCAATAACATTGGACTTAAAGGGAAATCTTAAGGGCTCCGCTAAGCCTCATATAATTATGTCAGACGCATATATAGGCCCCAAGTCCGGCAAAATCTAATATAAGGCCCATAACTGTTATAAAATTCCGACGCCTAGGTCCGACACCTCATCAGTCCGACGCCTAATAATTTGGAAATTTCGGACTTCCGAGCGTGGCGGGGGTCCAGGTTTATCATCGGAGGAGTCGGACTTGCGATATATAGGCCTAAGGCCCCGACCTTGATAGTATAGCCTCCCATGCAGCTACGGACCACATCGAAATTTGGTATATATATTGTTTTATTTCGTAGTACTATGCAGTTTTCTTTGACCACGGAGGGATGGTTTGACTTTCAGGTTTTGAGTTATCAGTGTTGACTTTATCCAGATTTCGCTTATTCCAATTTGTCAGCGTTTTCACGAAGGAATTTGCCGCAATAGGTGTTGGGGTTTAACGGTTAAGGTTAGGTTTGGGAACAGGTATAACGTAATGCACCCGTTGAACTTGCAGTGGTTGTCAGAAAAGAGGTTTTAAGTTGGTCACGATTTGGAATAAACATTTCGCATACTACTGACTAACTTTTGAAACACAGATGAAACTTCAAAGATGTACCAATTACAGAATAATGGAACAACAATTGCGAGGTACCGGTATCGTAACTAATCCCCATAGATGTTTGTCTGGTCGTGAAAACTAAATCCCACACACTTGTTGTTTTGGCAAATTGCCGATACCCATTCCCCACCCTTTGCACGAATTTGTCTCTTCGTAAAAAATCAAAAGACATTCAGGTGAAGTTTTCTCAACATTGATTGTTATGATTTCGTTGATTTTATCTGATTTTGACCCAGACTTCTTTCCAAAAAATGTTCGTTGCGTGCAATTTCAGCCGGAACAAGAATTTTGAAAAAAGGTATGATTTTTGGATTGATAATTTAGTCCCTCCGTAAAAACGCTGAAAACCTTTTGCAATTTGATTCAAAAATTTCAAAACTATTTTTTAAAAGACTTGTCATGCTTACTGCTTACTGCTTACTTACTCTGATTCGATTTTTAAAGAACGGGTTTTTGACTATGTATTAGCCTGGGGGAGATTATAATCTGGATTGTTTGTTTTGCGTCTGTTCTTTGACGACTCTTCGGAATTGCCCCCATGATCTACCCCTTTCGTGAAGTTGGCATCAAGTGTATTTCCTTTTATTTTCATGCCTTTGTTGTTATAACTTCTCGACATTATTGACAAGTGGTGAACATTCATATTCGTACTTGTATTAGTCATCTAAGTTAAAAGCAAACACATTCTTGTCCTGGTGTAAATCAAAGAGTAAAAACAGTAAAAACAGCATGCAAGAACTGACAATAGTAAAACTTACATTTAAATTAACCTATGAATAAAATATGCCTGTAAAACACAATAATTTTTAAAATGATAACATAAAGACTGAAAGCAAAAAGACACGATGCCTATCCGCCCTGGGCTAGCACTATGACAATGAAATATAACTTTAAAAATATGCCGGGGAAAAAAGGATAAAGAACTTTAAAAATGTGTTTTTTTTCCATCGTCGTAAAATACTAAAAACCACAGGTGCATATTTTGAAAAGTTATTAAACTTAAATAAAGTTATTTCGTACTGTGTTTTCCAGTGGCTAATTCACAACAAATGATGTAGAGATCTAAACGGTCTTTCATATTTGCTGTATTATTATGTAACTTTGAATATACATGTATGCCAAATTGCATTTTGGTCAAAAATAAAATGAAGCAAGCTTCGAGTCGAACTCCGATTTGAAAAAATTGACTTGAAGCTCGCCGATCCCCTGGATCATCCAATACATGTACATACACGTATACGTAGTTGTATGCAGCATGTATGCATAGTGCCTGGCCGTGGCGTGGGAACGTATCAGATTACATATCGGCCGACCGCAATATCGATCGGTTCAAAAATAGATGGTCCGCGCGGGAATTGACCTGGATTGACCCGCAAACGTTCGGGTTGTCTGTGACGTAGGCAAGTCACCGACATATTTTTCTAAAAATGACTGCAAGTGCGCAGGCGTGCAAATTCCCGCACGATGCATAGGCCAAGTTCGTATGTGTTACTACTAGTACTAGGCCATGGTTTCCCAACCTACTGAGGAGTTCAGTCCGAAAGTGGTGCATACGGACTCCAGAAAGATGTCTAAATTTCTCGAAAAAATTGAAGAGAGATTACCTAATCTACCCAGAGGGCAAAAGATGAGAAATCAAAGAATACAAGTTACAACCATATACAGTGGTATGTAAGAAAAAAGTGCCAAAAAAGGGTGCGCCAGAGTTTGGACTAAACTCCTCAGTACATGTAGGTTGGAAAACCAGACGTGTGGCCTAACGTACAGCGCAGCAATACGGAGGCCACATAAGTGGGGCTACCTGTTTTTGCATCACTGACATAATGATGCCATGATGGCTAAGGGCAAGGCCACCTAAGCCCTAGGCATAAGCTTAAATTTGAACCTTCATTTTGCCTGTGTTGTACATTTTGATATGATCTCCCAATAACGTCCAAAATGTTTTCCCCATTTGCTACAGATTACAATACCAGTGGTGAATGTGACACAATGGCACTTGCCGCCATATGCAGAAGTCTGCAATCTCTAGCACTAAAAAGTCAACAGGACTGTCAACAGCAAATTATCAGAACTATTCGTCATCAGGCAGTGAGATCTCAGACACTGTCAAACCATCTGACGTCAGGATGGATGCCAACTAGCTCAGCAGCATCGTCTGTCTGTTTGCTAAGACAAAGAGAAGCACATAAATTAGTGCTCAGCCCGTCGAGGCCCGAGATTCACACGTCAGCTGTTGTCGGCAAGTTTATTCCCTGGAAGAACACCCCCAAGTACACCATCCGGGCAATGGGGTTGAAGCAGTCAGCCGGACGCAACAAAACAGGTTGTTAATCCGCATCACGTTTTATTACAGCAAAAATTGTCATTAACCCTAACTGCAGCCCGCTCAGAACATTTGTAATTTAACAGCAGATTTTGGATCTTTGCAGGATTTTGAAAGCCAAGTCACAAGCTAGTCAAATGAGCTGTGACAAAAAAGGCATTTTAATAATTAATAATTTAATAATTTGGGAGGCTAATCATCCTTACTCGCAGCTGGTATGCTGAATTGCGAACGACGCGGCTACAACGTGGTTGGGCCGCTGGCACGTAAAGGCGCCTATGGCTGCCGGCCACATCGACCCATATATGACCACGGAGCACAGCCTGAGATCGAAAGTGTTTGAATTGTCCGTCAAAGATGTGATCAGGTTCTTAAAACTTCTTATTTTTTACCACTAGCAGAACCAATAACTAGAACAATCCGCTATGGTCAGCATGCCTTTGCCAAGGCCGCACCTGCCATTTGGAATAAACTCCCAGCCACACTCCGTCAAACAACATCCCTGGACATCTTCAAAAGAAAACTGAAATCTCGTCTACTTCACTAGTTATTTCACTATGACTGGAGCATGACTATTTTTGTGTGTGTAGGCGCCTTGATCAGGTTTCCGGATAATGCCCTATATAGATATACAAGCTGATTTACCCGATCATAGATCGGGTAGGGCGTATTTGTGTTGGGGTTGAAAGTGTGGGGAGTTAAATGTAAATGGGGGATTTAGTTGAGAAGACATGTAGCTATAGAAAAGCAATTTACGGTGACGCGATCTGAGGCAATTTCTGACCACGTACGATAGTAAAACAAAAGATCATCTTTTAAACATCATTTTCGAGTTAGGAGTCATTGAATCAGCTGTTCTGAGCAAAAGAATATTATAGTAGGCTACAATTTTTATTCGGGGAAGAAAAAGTGGGGGTAGGGAACCAAACGATATTGCCCGCTTTAAAATGTTGGGGTGGGGGTCCCCCGTCCCCCACCGATTGACGCCGCGCCCATGATAATAAAATTACATAGTCTGAATCATGGAGGAAGGTCATTATGAAGGTACAGTATTGGACTCTTCAACAAACGTAAACTTGAACTTCTTACAATTTGCGAGACCTGCGAGGAAAAAGTCGATTTAACTATTTTATTCAAGTTGGCATGGTTCAACCATAATATAAGCGGGCCAAACAGCCAACAACCGCCAATATTATTATTTATGCACTCTTCGTTATTCCAACCCAACATAGTTCAAAGAGCACAGTATTTGAAGCAATGCATCGATCCCTCGTTGATTTACCCGATCATTGATCAGGTAGGGCGTAGAGTTGGGGATGAAAATGTGGGGAGATGAATGTAATTGGGGGATTTAGTTGAGAAGACATGCAGTTATAGAAAAGCAATTTCTGTGGTGCGATCTGAGGCAATTTCTGACCACTAAAACAATTTTTTTTTTTGCAAAAGATCATCTTTTAAACATCATTTTCGAGTTTGGTGTCATTGAATCAGCTATTCTGAGTAATAGAATCATTATACATGTAGTAGCTACAATTTTTATTCGGGGTAGAAAAGTGGGGGGAGGGGACCAAAACAGTGTCCACCGCTTTAAAATGGGGGGGGGGGGGGGGGCTGGAGGGGTTCCCCGTCCCCCACCGATTGACGCCCATGATAATTATGTACCATGGCAACAGTCTGTAAATGTTCCCGTTGGTCTGTTAAATTGGCATTTTGTGAGGCAGTGGCATTTGTGAGAAAACGTACTGGAAAGGCTTGCCGTAGTACACAGGCGAAGGCTGATTAGGAAGGTCATAATTAAATTTCAGTATATTGGACTCTTCAACAAACGTAAACTTGAACTTCTTACAATTTGCGAGACTGTCTGCGAGGAAAAAGTCGAGTCAACTGTTATTCAACTTGGGTCAACCATCTATATAAGAGCAAATTTTACTCGGCCTCCGAGAAATGTTTGCTCCTGAAACGATCTGAGACCGCGGTCTTTCGCGACGCCAAAATCGCTCCACGTCCGTGGAAAAATGTGGAGGGTGTCTTCCACCGGATCGGACACATTTTCGTTGATTTTTTTGTGACTTCGTATAAGATCGCGATGTTTGAAGCAATGCATCGATCCTTCGTTGATCCCAGACAGGCCCCCGAAATTATAACGCAACACTGGCGGGCAGCGAACTCACAACGCTCAGCCTTGGTGGAAGCACACGATGGAAGCAACAGAGCACTATACATAGTATTCACTGACGTCACATGCTTGTGCTTCAAATCATGCAAATAGCGAGCACCGTAGACCCAACCTCGTTTCCAGGGTGTGGAGCAGGCTGCAGTACGCGTTGCCATCGAAAGTTTTGCATAGCCCGGAAATACTACGCAGTGTAGACTTTCGATTGGTCAGACCGCGCAAGGCATACTTAATGTGTAGTCCTTCTGAGTATTCGTTGCACTCGGCGCAGGGGCGGCAAGCGAAGCCTATGAAAGAATAGGGGCACTTGGTGGCCACGCACCATGGAGAAAAAATATTTTACCAAGGTCACCCCATAACACAATTTGGTGAACGCTTTTGCAGAACGGCTGAGTAGAACACGTAAACGGAACCCCTACGTTGACCTCGCTGACCTCGCACAGTCTAGACACGCAGAGAAGCCAGCACAGGGGGCGGTCAGGCAGTCAACGTGAAAGCGCACACGACGGCAAATTCCTGCGAAAAACGCAGTCACGAAAAATAGACGAAAAGGATCGCCGGTCCGTACGGGAAAATCAGGACGACCCGAAGTGTCCGACCCGGCGGAAGACACCCTCCGTATTTTTCCACGGACGTGGAGCAATTTTCGCGCAGCGGGAGCCCGCGGTCTCGGATCCTTTCATGAGCAAACATCGTCTCGGAGGCCAAGTTAAACTCTCTCTTATATATATAGATATTATTATTACTATTATTATCTTTCTCTTTTTTTCAGGAAGGGTCACTATAACTGGAAGGGGAGGTGGCCACAAGCGGCGCTATCGTATGATCGACTTCAAACGCATCGGGCCAGAGAAGGGTGAGCCCTACATGGAGAAGGTACTCGGGGTCCGATACGACCCCTGCCGGACAGCTAACATCGCCCTGGTGGCTGGCGGCAATCACAAACGCTGGATCCTGGCCACAGTCAACATGGAAGCTGGCGATATAATCAAAACCTCTGGCACCATCGGCAGGATGACAGGTAAAGTGAGTCGGGGTTGTAATTGAACGAAGGATAAGTCAATCAAGAGTTCAAATCACAAGTCCATCACAAGCCAAGTGGCATGTCAGGTCACAAGTTGATCCGCAAGGGATGAATGTAAACAAAGGAATTCCGTTGCCACTGTTTGGGTGATAATATTGTGAACACTGTTCATAGCTGTGTCAGTCATAGTGAAGTTGATCTCTGAATTATATTGAAAATTTGAAATCTCATGACTCTTCCCTTTCCCAAGCTTACCCACCTCATTCTTGAAAGTACTGTTGACAATTTGCAAAGGCAGACCTAGAGATTTTAACCAATCAGTGAGTGTCTACTATTAGTTCCTTCAGTTGGTGGATCACATGATCAATGAAAGTGTACATTTCAAGTCAGGCTGGAGTTCAAAATGATGTTTGTCTTTTTCAACCCCATTAACATTTAGTCTCTTGAGACCTAAACTGTAGCAATGTGTGTAGGCTTAAAGAGTTCAATTCATGTTTTTAGGTACCTAAGCCCTGACATAAGACACAACCCTTGCCCAAACCTGTCATAATTGGTTGCATTTTGGAGGCTGCCGTCTAATGTAATATAGTAGAGCCAGCTGACAGCAATTGACCATCAATATCTTCAGTGTTTTCCAACGAGATCCTGTTGCAATTTATAATGTCGGATCTTATAGGCTGGCGTATGCTCACAGGTGTTTACCATTCATACACTTGTTAGTGGTTCAGGAGGAGCTGTTTCTGGAGAATGGATAAATCTAGAATCTTTGCTGCTTTACTTTTTAAAGTTAAATCATCCAATTTTGTTTTTTTCCCTTAGTTGCTGCCAATGAGGGTGATGCCTACCCCTTAGGGGCACTCCCCATTGGCTGCCTGGTCCACAACGTGGAGCTGTTTGAAGGCGAGGGAGGGCGCTTTGTGCGCGCTGCTGGGACGAGTGCCCAGGTCATCCGCAAGACAGGAGGTCAGGTCATTCTGCAGCTGCCGTCCAAACAGCAGATCAGCGTCAGCGAGAAGTGCATGGCGTCAGTGGGCCGAGTCTCCAATGAGGAACATAATAAGAGACCCATTGGTGAGTATTGGGGATTTGGGGGGCTTTTTTGGGGGGGGGTTGGGATATTTTTCAAAGTCAAAGAGCCATATTTAATAACTAGACTGCTAGTGCTAACTCAATTTGTTGAGTGAGGCCTGAGGGGTGTCTGCACCCAAATTGCCATAGATGTGGTTTGCTTAGTGCTTTTTCATATGAATCAAAGCAATTTCAGTTGCTATTTCTGGCATGCGTATTCTCATTCCTGGATCCTCTCATTTCCGTTGGGGGCATACACGGCCACCGAGGTCAGACTTTCAGGCATGCCACCTTTCCTTGCATCAGCTGATTTCCTTGTATAAAACAAATACTGTCTAAAATATTGCAAAGCTTGGAATTTCAACTATTTTGGTTGCTTCCCAGTTGCATGCCTGGGCTTTGTTACTGTAGCTTCCTGTAGGCCTATAAACCCTGGGGAAGTGGGAGAATTTGCCCCACTGATAATATTTAGCCATTTTTGTTTTTTAGGAACTGAAAATGTATTAGCAATTCACATCCTTTAGCCCCCACTTCCTGACCCTCAAAGCCAGAATATGCCACTGGCTCCCACAGGCATGTATAGTACTTGAAGGGGAGAATCAAGTTTGGTGTGGCCAGTGTACAGTGGGATGCAAATCAACTGCCCTGACTACTTTGCCACACAAATGCAAATCAGCTTCCGAAACAGTTGTTGCCCTGCACTCCGCTATACAATAATTTTCCTCAAGTTGGCGAAAACTAGTTTTATGTCGTATGGCACTGCCATCCCTGTTTATATGGTTTTTCTAATTGCAGGTAAAGCCGGTCGCAATCGATGGCTGGGACGGAGGCCTTCCAGCGGCCTGTGGCAGAGGAAAGGCGGATGGGCCGGCAGGAAGATCAAGCCCATTCCTCCCATCAAGGTCTACCAAAGTGCCGGCAAGAAGGGCACGCATATCGATGTGTGACACGGATCATGCTGCATGAGGCTCGAACTGTCCATCTTATTGGGCCCGTTTGCCCATTTAGGCCAAAGCCATCAATGAATCTTCGCCATCTCACTAGGACCAGGTTCATCCGGTGATCTTCATTGGACCAATTCAGGCACAGAGTTACTTTAACCCTAACCCTCCAGGGTATTTTGGCTAGAAACCCTGCCAAACGCAGCAACATGCAACGCTTGACTAAGTGACAAGCCTGCCCAGTGCAGCAAGATCCATCAGGTCAAAAGTCTCAAGGCCAAACTGCCTCAGAGTCTGTGGTCCCCCAACGCAGCAGGATACAACTCTGGCATTGTTCTATGGGACTAGCCCTCAGTGTCCCAGAAGTGGCCGGTTTATGCACTGGTGTTGGTAGCATTTTCCATCAAAGTGCACCAGACTTTTCCACCTGATGCACTGTGCTGCGTCTGGCAGGGTTAGGGTTAAATGCACCATGTTCCCCAGTCACATTGGAAGCATTGTGTCAGCTGTTGCTCAGAGTTATATAAATAGTGATTGGTTACAGTACCTTGAACCAAGCCGACTCCTGCAAGCTTGGTGGTCGAGCAGTGAGACGTCTGCACTAGTAGGCGGGAGGTCGCAGGTTCAAGTCCCAACCGAGTAAGCTTGTGAAATTGTTCTCGCAAGCCCTCTGACTATACTGTGTATATAGTGTTTATGGATTTGCTTCAGTAAAGGGAAAAACCCATTTATTGAATTTTCGTCCTGGGTTATTTTTTTTCGGCACAATATGTGTACAGTGCTTCCTCCAGTACTGGAGACCACAATGAGTAAGGCGATTGCAGCATTGTGAAGGAAGCTTGTCTATGACAGAGCCAGTTAACCATGATATCTGATTAATAATTCAGAGAAATGATCCAAAACTCCTAGTCTGTAATCTCCTTGACCATTACTAGAATGATGGATGTATAGGATTTGAAAAATACATTTTCAGGTTATTCAATGAGCTCTTAAAAGCTCCGTCACACACATTACATAATGCTGGAATTGCCCTACAGCAACTCCGAGCATGGATTGTTCTAAAGGAATTTGCAATACAGCACACCACTTAGCATTTACTTCAATACCGCATTGGACTTCCTTTCAATTAAATCATATTTCCAATTGCCAATGTAAAGAATCAATAAACTGGTAAAAACAATTTGAGAACATTTTCATGAGTCAGTAGTAGTTTTGTGTCCAATTTAATCTCTTAGTGTTGAAGCTCATAGTGTTGGCGCTAATTGAAATGTGTCTGTATGTCAAAGTCTTTATTTTCTTTCATTGGCAAAAAAGCCATCAATTTGAAAGCTGTTTGCACTTGCAATGCATGGCTGGGATGAAAAAAGACAGCCGACGGGTGTCTACCTTCGCATTCAGCTTTTGCAGATAAATCATCCAAACTCTCATCACCAGAAAAGCAACAAAATGGGTCAAATTCATTCAGTTCCCCATTGGTGGATCCCCATTGATAAAATGGGGAACCTCCGATCATAGTGCTGGATAGCTAGGTAGGGCACTGGAATGGCAATCCGGGGGTCACAGGTTCAAACCCTGCTCCAGTCAAATTTATAATTTATTTGACTAGATATTTTTTTCGAGAAATCCAAAATTTCATTTATTTTCTACCCTGTACTTAACTGTAATTGCCAAATTGTCACTATAGGTGCTAAAACCGACAAATGCAAAAGCCTCTGACAAACTGATGGCAGATTTGTTAACACAAGTGTATAGGATGTATTGCATCAGTTGCGTAAAGGTTTTATTTGTGCAACACTAGTAAGTTTAAACCAGAGGAATTACCATGAAACAAAACTACAAAAACCATGAAATTAAGTTTGTGCAAGTATTACTTACAAAAACGCTTAAACACTTCGTCTTTTCCCAAGAACCCTGACTTACCACCTAAAAAAGTCGGTGACATCCCCTTCCCCACCCCCTCTTAAGTGTGTTAAGGCATGCAACTTTTCCTCGGATCCGCTGATTTCCTTGTTTTTTACTTCTCATGAATGCCATTACAAGTTGAAAAACACTGTACAAAGTCTTGTGTGGTTTGGAATTTCCTCGTTTTTTTTCTAGATTCCCAGTTGCATGCCTGAACCCAATAAAATGATAAAATCTTTGTGCCAAAAAAATAGGCATACAACTTTTTAATACCACCTGCACTTTGCTCTAAATTCCACAGATTGAAAAGTACAGCCCACTGTTATAACTTACATGAAAGGCCTGAGTTACTACATTAGATGATATGTTTTAAACACACTCGATATATTTTCAGAAACTGTTTGTAGTAATACACCCACTTATACTGGAATCTTGGTACCAGTACATCTTTCTACAAAAATGTAAATAGAAGAGATGAGAAAACCCTCTTGTGCATGAAAAGTATGTAACAAAACAAAATGGTTAACGGTTTTCAAAAGCACTTTCCCAAGGATTTACCAGCTTGTATGAGCTTTAAGTGCTGGAAAAACAAACTGTTGAATGAAAAAAATTGTATCCATTAAAATACTTCTCTACAGAAATAATGGTATTAAAACTAAATATCTTCTCCAAAAAAAAAATATAAATTGAATAAATAAAACTGTCTTTGAACCCTTATTATTGAGAGGTACAACAATTGACAATAGTACACAAATAAATATTTCATTTTAAAGGCAAATTGCTCATTTTGCAAAAAGGCAAGTATACACACACATTGCTTTGACAAACGGATCCTTTCCAAATAAGATACACGCATCAGTTTTCATAAAGGCTTACTTTTAGACCCTGGTCTAAACATTGCAAGAATACCGACAGACAGAACAACAAACAGACAGAACATCGAGCTGTATCCGAGCAGGTCCACAAACCAGCCGGCCACAGACATGAAAGTCAGCTTGCCCATCACTTCTAAGGTCACCAGGGCCGTGTAGTGGGTTGCCTGGATGCGCAGCGGTGCATGCTGGGAGCACTGCATCATCAATGTGAAGGTACACGTGGTGATGGCGCCCCCTATCAGTTGTAAAAAGCACATGGCCAGTGCACAGAGACCTGGGGAAGGTAAAACAAATGTCGTGATTGCTTCCATGTTAAAACGGACAGTTTTGATTGCCAAAGCCTTTTTGGAAGGGCGACGACACATGAAAGTCCATCCTTTTAGGGATTTTGGATGAGAAATGATTTTTGTGCAACTTCTGAATTTACAGTCTTTACTGATATCCCATTTAAAATATTAGGATAAATAATTTCATCAACCCTAATCGCCCTGAATCCTTCAAAATCCTCTTTGCCAACGTGGAGGAATTTGGAGGATTGAGGTTACATGGCAAAAGTGCGTTACTGATTTCGTAGGATGCACTTTGTCAAGGTCTTGGGCCGGACCTTGGGTTGTTTTTGCTCAGCCATGCATAAATATAGGCCTGGATTGTGCTTGAAATCCTCCGCACTACTCCAGGATATCACTGGCCAAGCCTCAACATATTGACAGTCACTGCCGCAGGATTCTGCAGGATTCAGGCAGTGGTCACCCCTCCACGGACCATATTCAAGAAATGGAGGAATTAGCAGGATTGAGGTTATATGCTATTTTTCCATGAGGCCAATTAGAGGATTTTGCAGGATTGAGGCTACATCCTAGCAAAAAGGCCTAGGGAGTTAGGGTTATCCCTTTAGCAATTGTATTACATTGTATTTACTCCTCCATGAATCAATTAAACCGTTATAAGAGTGCTGGAGTGGTCATACAATTCCCCCACACCCTCTATAACTTTGCAGGCATGCAACTGGGAAATCACAAAAAAAGAGGAAATTCAAATTTTTCCCAGACTTTGTACAGTGTTTTTCTATTTTCAATGGCACACATGGGAAGTAAAAAAGAGGAAATCAGCTGATCCGAGGAAAAGTTGCATGCCGGTATAAGCCTACCTTGCATATGAAAGGATATGAGACAGGTTTAAGCCAAAACCAACATTTCGAGGACAGGAGTTGGATTATCATAAAATTAATTTCTCCTAGCTTTACACTCACCATAGAGAGGAACACTTGTGTCCGAGAAATTGCCAGCTATTACTGCTGTCTGAAGCACTAAGGGAACTAGTCGCAGCTTCATCAGATATGGGAGGAGGTAGGCAGGCGTTAGTCTGCAAAGAAAAAGATGATGTTCACGTTATTTCACGTCCAAATTGCACTGAAAAAAATGTGGAAACTGCGTCTATTACAAAGATCAAGACCCAAAAACTGGATTTCTCCTCAATTTTATTCTGTGATTTAAAAATCGCAATCCTTACCCAAACGTTCTATTTGGGGCACCGCCACAAAAGATTTCAAAATTTCATTTCAATTTCAACTGATTGATAGATGCCTCCCCACGACCCGTCTTCAACCTGTTGTCCCCGCACCACGTCACAGAACGTAAGAAATTTCACACTCTGACTGTTCTCTGACTATATCTGATGAATGAGATATTAAAAGGGAATGTACAACACTTGCTTTTGCTGCAAATTAATTTTCAGAAATACATGGATTTGGAGGATTAGTACATTGTACGTTATGGCAAATATTGTTAAACTGACTTGTTTCTCTGTTTGGGCTTGTAGATGCTGGAAAAACCAAGAAAACCAACCATGATATTGTAGTCTGGCTCCCTGACCCCAATTAAGATGAAACGGAGCAACCTACTCGATTTTCCAGGATGCTTTAAACTGTCATTCCCTAACAAGCCAGAAAGGCATTTCGTTATAATTTGATCGTTTCATTCTTTGATGTTTGCAAATGTTGCATCTTCCCTTTAAGGCAGTTTCAAACTATACCTTAGCTTTGAGTTGGACAGCATCCAGCCGCCTGCCAACGACCCTGTAATGGATAACCCTTGACTTATGACCCCAGTCAGGAACCCCACCTCGCTGACTGGTATTCCATGGTCTACCAGGTAGAGGGGAAACATGCCCACGGCACCTTGCTCACCTGCGATAATATGGAATTATGGCCAGGCTGTTAAAAACCACCAAACAATAATAAGGGAAGAAATGTGTCTTGGCTGGTTTTAAACAAGTACGTTTAAAACTAGCTAGGGCCTGGATGCGGATGATTGTCCAAGCTGATCGAAGGCCATTATTGGTAACCAGGCCCCTAGCCGGGTTTAAACGGTCAACAAATCAAAAATTATACATTTCCAATGATTTTGTTCAACAATTTTACTTCATGTATTGTGAAACACCCCTCTAGCTATGTTTATGGTATGTGCCTCACGCGAGTAATACTAAAAATCTCCTTATGGGGAGATTGGCGCGCGTGTGGCGTGTACTATGGGAAGTGACGCAGAATGCAGCAGTGCCAGTGTAGCATTGTGAATTTAGGACTCTGTAAAAATACGGACCCATTGGTAGTACTGCGCATGCCCAAGTGAAGATAATTAGGAGAGTGGTCAACCACTACAAGGGTAAAAGGGACCAGATTTCATAAGAGCCCGAATTTCATGCGACACCAGAAAAAGTGTTTAAAACCAGTTGGTGTTCTATCAACCTTTTAAAACCACCCACGCAACAGGCTCACGACCAATAGGGATGGGTAAACTGTCTTAGGTTTTTAGGAATTAAAAATTAAACATTGCTGTATACATAAACTATTTACTATTACCGGGAGCAGAAAAGAGTTTACGTTTCGGCAACTGAGAAATGTCTTTTGCCAAAGGCCTCTGTGCTTTGCAACTGGAACCTCAAGCAAGTAGGCACCACTGGATTGTAGTTGGCAATCATGCTTAAAGGGTGACATGAGTTGTACCCAAAACCACATTGCCTTTTGAGAAAGATTCTGCTAGGTAGAAAATATCAAGCTTCTGCTCGAAGAAGTTTCTTTGCTTGCTGTATAGTAATTGAAAACTGCCCCATTTCAGAACACAGCTGATTAACATAAAATAACATTGAGTACTGGAAACAACAGGTAAAATCTTTGAGGACCATTTGAGGGGACGGGGGCTGTTTTTATTTGTTAAGCCAAATCCCCAATCAATGAAATGCTGATTGGCCACTGAAACTTAGCCCTATGCATTATTCATGCATGTTCACTTTTCAATGCCCAAATCTTACCAAGTTTATAGAAGAGTGCAAACATCATCATCCACTTTGTGTGAGGGGTATTAACGATATCCCTCACAAGCGAGGAGATCGACTGTAACTTGGAATCGCTCTGTTGCAAAGGTCCCATGCCATTGTCGCGATGGACACTGTTCCCGTTTGCAGCGCAGCATCCCTTGTCAATTTTATTGCACTGTTTGAGTACCCCTAGCTGCATCACCGTGACGAGTGTCACGGCGTAGAGTGCAGCAAGGAGAACGAACAGTCCGCTCCACTCCGTGTAGGCGATGAGCCAGATCAGCACCCCTCCACCTACAATGGACCCAACCTTGTAGCCGACCACCTGAACGGTGTTGCCGGCTCCCAGTTCCGACTCGCCGAGGATCTGCATGGCTATAGCATCCACGGCAATATCTTGCGTCGACGCGGACAGGTTCAAAAAGAAAATGGCGGTGCACAGTAACGCCGTCTGGTCTGGCGAGATGCAGGAGGTGAGGGCGCAGACGGTCGCCATGGCCACCAGGCTACAGATCAAGTTGGTCCGTTGAGAGGCATGGCGTTCCAGGAGCGGGGCCCAGATGACCTTCAGCATCCAGGGAAGGAGCAGGATCTTGAAGAGACCAAGGTTGGTGAGAGACGTGCCCCGCGACCGCAGGAAGAGTGGCAGGAAACGAGCCTGTCGTGAGAACAATGTTATCTCTTGTTAACCCTAACCCACCTCACTCCTCCAAAATCATCCTGGCGGTTTTGGAGGATTCTAGAGGATTGAGGATGAATGGTGATTGAATCAAATGAGGATTCTGGAGGATTGAGGATGAATGGTGATTGAAGCACATGAGGATTTTGGAGGATTGAGGATGAATGGTGAATGAAGCACAAGAGGATTTTGGAGGATTGAGGATGAATGCATTTTGAGGCAGGACTGTCTGATGATTTTGAAGGATTTGGCGTTGGTTATCCTTCATTTAAACACGAGTGCAAAGTTTTGGGATGAGCAGGATTTTGGAGGATTGAGGATGAATGCATTTTGAGGCAGGACTGTCTGACAATTTTGAAAAATTTAGGCGGAGTTGAAACATTTTGGAGGATTTTGGAGGATTGAGGATGGTTGTAAGCAACAAGGGCCTCGGGGGTTAGGGTTAATGCTGGCAGAAAGAGAAGTGTCTGTCTAAAATAAATAAAACTGTGACATTGAGGAAGAAGGATACTCTGCCAATTGAAAGTTGGGAATGATAACTTACCTGAAAGCCATACGGAATTCCTTGCACAAAGTACAGCAGAAGAAGACACAGTAGCTTGCTCCTGACAGTATCACTACCAGCCATCTTCAGTTTGTTTTTGTCACAGCTTCATGATGATCTAGACCTCCTGTACATGAAAAAACAAGGATGTTAAAGCAGACCTTGAAGTGCTTGTACACTATCGGACAACAAGTGGCCTTGTTTTTGTTGCGGTATATGTGCCAACAGACAATATTTGCAAAAAAAAACAAAGTAACAAGTCAATCTGCCGGTTTTGTTGCATGATGATGATTTTAGAGGATTGAGGATGAATGGCAAAAATGTATCGCGCCTTTTTTGTGTGGAGGATGCCTTATGTCAAGCCAGTAGGCCATGTCCTGCATTGGTTATGTTCAGCCATGCATGAATCAGCCCTGTGTTTTTCTTGTATTTCATCCGCACTACTTCTAAACGCCATTCACATTACCTCTAAGGACCATAGCAGTAATTGGCAGAAGATTTTGGAGGATTGAGGCTGAATCCAATTTGGTGGCAATTGGAGGATTTTGCAGGATTGATTGAGGTTGCATCCTAGCCAGAGCCAAGGGGGGGGGGGGTGGGGGGTTAGGGTTTGGGGCGTGTGACAGCCCCCATACCCCTCCTCTAGCGATGCCTGTGGGGTGAGGGGGGAGAAGAGCCTCCACTGAGGCTCTGAATGCAAATTGAGAGAAATTATGGGGGGGGGGGGGGGCGAGGGTGTTGTCTGGAGGAGAAAATACATGTACTCCATATACAGCACAAAGGCTCCATGCATTGTGCAGGGGTCTATCAAGACTATTGAGTATAATGTAATTCTCCGTACAAATTAGACACTATTTTGAGTTGCCAGGCCCAGATAAGTGTTCCGTAGGCCCAAGGCATACCAGTGTTCTGTAGTCCCTACTCCGCCCTAGGCACCGACAATAATCATTTGGGAGACTATTGAGACATTTTCAATTGTTTACGTCACGTTTAAGCTAAAACATGCATGTGGTGTGGAGCTGCCACCAACGTCTCAAAAGTCTCCAATTTCATGTGATGCTGAGCTGTACTACCACTTGAGCAAGCCAGGCCAAACTGGTTGCTCTAAAACTTAGCCTGTTGGCACATAGCCCCATAAATGTGGCCAATTTACTGGACTACCTCCGTAAATAAAGGCCACACTTCCACCATGTACAAAAACATGTCGAATTTTGTCAAATTTTGATTTTCACATTTAGGCTTAGTTTGTAGGGGTTTTTTTGCTTTAGAAGCATACTCACCCTCTTTATCACTATAATCACTAAATTATAGGCTAATCAGAAAGTGCTGCCTTTTTCAGATGAATTTTCATGAAATTTCATTTTCGTGAAATTCCATGTTGAAAATTTGATACGCAAACGTGTTGCAAACGAATCTGGAAATTTCACGAAAAATAGACATCTGAAAAAGGCAGCACTTTCTGATTAGCTAAAGAGGATGAGTATGCTTCTAAAGCAAAAAAAACCCTAAAAACTAAGCCTAAATGTGAAAATCAAAATTTGACAAAGTTCGACATGTTTTTGTACACGGTGGAATTGTGGCCTTTATTTACAATTACAGAGGTATCGGTAGTCCAGTAAATTGGCCACATTTATGGGGCTAGTTGGCACACTGTTGTATTTTCAAACGGCCTCCAATTTTTCGTAGGCCTCAAAATGACCATATGCCCAAGGCACATTGCCTATTGGATAATCTGGGCCTGCGAAGCGCCCACCTATCATTGTTGCCTATTTTGGTAGTAGTAGGATGGGTAATCCTTACTTTTAGGACACCTCTATTTTTTACAAGTTCTGTTCAAAACTGACTTTTGCAGATAACTGTCCAGTACCAAAGTGACTTTTGCAGGCTAAAGCAGTCTTTTTTCTTCATATAAACTCATGATAGTTGTAGTTTTGAAAGCACTTTAGAAGAAAATGTGACTTTCCTACCTTTTTTCGCAGTCAGACGTGCATGTTGTAGTTCTCACACGCGTGAAAGCCCTACATAATGAAAGCCCGATGCTGATTGGCTGCTAAAAAAATTAATTAGTCTGGTTCCCAGTCCAAAAGATTCTGACTACTCCTGAATCTTTTGGTCTGGGAACCAGACTAAAAATAAATAAGTTAGTCTGGTTCTCAGACCAAAAGATTCTGACTATTCCTGAATCTTTTGGTCTGGGAACCAGACTAAAAATAAATAAGATGTTTTTTTTATCAGCCAATCAGCATCAAGCTTGCATCGCATCAAGCTTTCACGTTTGCCATCTTGGTCATGTTGGTTTTTGAGTCTGTTTTCTGGTTGTCATCGTCGTCTTTTACCCCTGAATTTCCCTCATAAATCAAAGCCCTGCCCTCTTTCCACAAAATTAAACCTGCTGATATTCAAGGTGTCATTGCCAATTGTTCAGACATGTCAGATGTGCCAAGAAGTATCAGAATGTCAATTTTGAGTGTCATTTACTGATTTAGTCAACTGTTTTGGTGACTCTTTCCTTTCCTATATAGGAATGGGGTTCTAAAAAAAAAGTAAGGATTACCGTAGGATGCACTTTGTCATTAGAAACACACAATGTAAAAGAATATAAAAGTCAGGTTTAGGTTTTTCAAAAGATTAAGAATATTTCCTCATTCTCCATGCTCAAATTACCATTTCAAAGAGGGCCCTCCAGGCTCCTACATTTCTAGTTCATGAACTAAAATAACACTACAAATTTACGTAGCCATCTAAGACTAAACTCAGTCTGGTCCTGACCTCCATGGAGAGCGTTCTTGATCTTCCTTCAGTCATGTCAATACAAAAACAAGAATGTAGAGCTTTCCTTTCCTTTCATATTAGTTTCATTCATTTTCCAACAAAATTCTCCAATCAAACAGGTTGGGGCGCCCTCTTCGCGACGGCGCCACGTGGCCGGCCTGTTGACTGAAGCAGCCTAGCCGAGGGACTGGAACCTAGTTTAGTCCAATCATCATGAATAATGCGCACTCATTAACCAATCAGGGTCGACAAAGTAGTTCCGCCCACGCCGCGCCTACACAACTCGCGCGTTTTAATTATTTGGTTTACAACGAGTAGTTCGTGATATTAATTTATCTATAGAACATGATCTGTACGTACAAAATTAATTTAAAAGAGGCACGTGCACGTAGTGCAGATTTCGCGCCACGGCACGTCATCATTGTCAATCGTATTATGATAGTACCGCGCATGCGATTAAAAACGAAAACAGTCCGTCGTGCTTATTTGCATGGAGGAATTTGCTCGATTTCTGTGTAATTTGATGTGTTGGAGAAACTTTACTGAAGGACGATTTACCGACAACGACTTTCCACTAAACTTGCGTAGTTTATGTGTGAAAAAAATCAATGTCTGTAAGAAAGAGCATGCAGCTAGATGATACAATCAGTTCGTAAATTTGATTTTGGTGTAGTGCCAATTATTAATGCAAGGTCAACTACAGTGTACGTCACGTACGTTGCGCACGTGCATCGGCTCAGTGGTAGTGCGGCCTAAAAAAATAAAACCCGTAGTGGAATCCAGTTTCGCGCTCAAGTATTTTTGCCAGACTGAATTGGTGAATCCATTTCCACTGGTAGACCGATGCCATCGGAGATGAAGGTGAACATACGCGTCCGTGATGAATGGCTGCTCGTGCCGGTTAAGTCGGGCAAGCTGACGGTGGACTGGCTCGGGAAGCAAGCCCTGTCTCGCTACCGGACCCTCAAGGCTTACGATCAGGAGAAAGAAGATGACGTGCTGGAGGTACGCAAGTCGCCGGGAGGAAGCTTGCTGTTCCCTGCTGACCACATCGAAGATGTCGTGGATGACAATGGATTTGTCTACACCGGTAAAATTGTGTTGCTACAGTACTGGTATTGCTACTGCTAGTATTAAAAAACAAAATGGGGATTTGTCTACCATCCATGTCTACACCGGTAAAATTGTGTTGCTAGGCCTAGGCCTACTGCTAGTATTAAAAAACAAAAATGGGGGAAAGAATTCCAAACCGGTGTCAATCACTTGCGAGTGCATGATATGCACAAACATGACAAACCCTAACTAATTTTGCCAAAACCAAATTTGGCTTTTTATAGGCATGTTATCGCTTTCTGATGCAGGATTTGGCTTGGGGGGGGGGGGGGGGGGGTGCTCACAAATTTTTTATTTTCACATTTTTTCTGGAAGTATTTTTTTTGGGGGGGTGGACCATTTTGATGTTGGTGGCACCATTTACCCCCTATTAGTGTTATTTAACTACTCAAAAATAGGCCACATACATATCACCAAGGTCAAATCGTGGGACTTAAAAAAAATACAAAAAAAAAAAATACACAACCTCTATGGGGGGTGCAAGCCCCCTGAGTGCCCCCCTTGCCCCACCCCTTGGGTGTGCCACTGTTCTGATGGCTGTCACTGCAGGGGAAAATTAGTGATGTCTATAGGCCATGGAATTTTCCCAAAAACGGGGAAAGGAGGTATGGTGGAAAGATTTCCATATACGAAGTTCACTCAACACCCTGTGTACAAACCCTAGTATGAGATTGGACTGAAAAATTCTAAGTGTTTTCTAAGAAAATGCTTGTATTTTCTCACTGCTCAAATTGACTTTGATGACATGAAATTGCTATCTGGGGGCTTGTTAGTCAATACAGAGGAAAATTAGTGAACTTGTATATGGAAATCTTTCCAGTATGGTCAAAATTGTGGCCAAGAATCAAGATAATACTCGACTCCCTTTTTGTACAGGGGGAAGCCATGCGTATCTTGGCCACATAATCATGAGAATTGGGCAAAGCTAAACAAGTGAATTCTTCCAAACATATCCAGGCTCAATATGTAAACAAACGCAGTAGGCCTACGTGTAACCTTAGGGTTCCAAGTGGAAAGGAAAGGGCCAAAAAGATAAAAGCACATTTAGGATCCAATTCTTGGACAAGATTCTATTCAGGCTCCAGTCGCAATATGATTAAGAGCCGTCTTTGCTTTGATGGTAATTTCAAATGATTGATTAATTATACATAGTGCAAAGTACTCATCTACTTGCTAGTCGAAGCTCCAAAGTAAACATGGTATTAAAGAGATGAATGGAAGGTTTGCGGTACCATGTGAATAATAAGCTCATGCTTGGCCTATAATACCGCTTTTGCGTTGTGTGGTCAACGGTTCTGAGAAAACCAGATGTTACTGGAGTAAGTGGGGTTTACCTCTTCAACAAGCTCTTTTGTTCGTTCTCATGCCTCCATGGTTCAATCAATCAATGAAGCAGAAACAGCTTTACAACTGTTAACATTACCGGTAGAGAGCTTGAAATTACTTTCATACCGGCAGTGGTGTGGGGAAACGTGGGTGCATGTATACTGAGGGCAAAGGATTATATATGTTTGGTCAATTCAAGATTTTAAAGAGTGGGGGGGGGGCACTCAGGGGGTTGGACATCTGTTGGGGGGGGGGAGCACCACTGTAAATGGGCAATTCAGCTAGGACAGTGTGTATAGAGTCAATGTGTAAATATCCTCGATGAATATGATAAGTGAGTCCATATTGTCCTGTAGTAACATAATGTGTGTACAGTGGGGATATATACGTGACCTTTATCCATTGCCATTAATCAGTGGAGGAGTTGAGGAGGATTTATACAAGGATTACCAGATGTTCCAAGTGAGCCTTAGTATCTCTAAGAAGAATGCTAAATAATGATCTGATGGTTTCCTTGGGGGGGGGGGGTCAAGACCCAGACCACTATGGCTTAAACTCTCCGTGTTCGATAGGCGCTTGGTTTGTGCTTTAAAAATGTGTTTGTGGAGAGTTACCAAAAGGTAGTTTTGCTATTATGTCCTTACTCTAAAAATTGTAGGGATTTTAATATTGTGAGTGTTTAAAGCAAATTCACACATTGCCCTCATTGCCCCCCCCCCAAAAAAAATACGGTGTTTTATGTACATCTATAGGATGATTATGATGACGTTTATGAAATAAAAGCAGATTGCGACAAAATCATGGTGTTGTCCAGAGACAAGACAATTACAAAATTGCTAAAATTAATAGCCAGTGCACTGCCTGAAGTGTCAGTGTTTAGAGTGGTTTTCTGTAAATGTGGGGGCACTTTTTTTCCCTGTCCCTGTTACATCTGACATCTACGGTTTTATAATTATGACGTACTTCTTAATTGTAGTCATCCTCCAAGAGTGATTGTGAATAGCAAACTACCTACCCAACATATAAAAAATAGTTTTAAGTCATTTTTACTATCTTTGGACATGATGGCAAATATACAAAGTACGATGCTAACAGGTACAGGCAAAATGAGTGATGTGGGGGGGGGGCTTGGTTGTCAATTTTTTGTTTTTTTGTTTGTTAATTTTTTACTCTCAGGATTTGACCGTGGCGATATGTATGTGACCTATTTTCGAGTAGTATAATGGGGGTGTAAGTGGCGCCATCAATGTCAAAATAGTTCCCCCCCCCCCCCCCCCCCCCCGAAAAAATACCCCAAATTTTTTCTGCAGCTAACAATTTTGGTCAAAAGTTTTGAAAACAATTTAACTTCTAAAGAATTTGAAAACAAAAAATTGTGAGCCCTCAAAGCCAAATCCTGGATGCGCCACTGGGCAAAATGTCTCACCTTGGACTCCAAATGTATAGAATTTCCTTTTTTTTTAATTCTGTATTCTTGATTTTGTTTTCCGTCAGTGCTGGAAAGTGAACAGAAGACAGGAGATGCAAGCTGTTCGTCCACTCTTCAGAATGATCTGAATGTGTATCCTTGTTCTTCTTTTGTGTTGAATATTATTCAGGGATTCGTCAGAAGACCCTCTTAACTCTGTATTTAAACCAAAGGGTGTGTGCATGACCTTTGCATTTGCTCCAAGTTTCGTCTGTGAAAAAAAAAAATCTTTTCTGCCTGATTTTTTTTGTTTTTCACAAAAAAATGTCTACAGTGTGTTTTACAGCATGAACCAGTAAGCTGAAAATGACCTAGAATTTGCGACCCACTTGCTATTTCTGGATTGGATTTAGCCATGAAATTATGTGCACCATGGGATTTACAAGTAAATGTTGCATTTGTAAGCAGTTTGTTGAACCAAATCTATGACCACTGCATTATGTGACTAGACACGTGTACACATATACCCCCTCCATGCTAGCCTGCCTTGTGGTCCATATATTACAATTTACCATCTGCCGGAAAATTTGTATGTGGAGCTGTTGAATGCAATGTCTAAAAATAACAAATTCCTTGTTAAAAACAACAAATTCCTTGTTAAATATTAACATATCATCTGTATTCAGTCCTCATTTATATATATGCAGTTATATCAGGTTTTGTTCAAAATTGTATTGTAAACCAAAATTATACAGCACTAACCTTGAGCTGGTTCCATATATAGTTCATTGAATTTTTTCACAGTCCACTGTTTGGAAAATTATGGTGTATTTGTAAGGAACAAAAAATGCTGGGTATTCTTCACCTATTCAAAAGATTTCTTTGGGTTTCCAAAACTGAGCAGGAAAAATTCAATGAATGGGCCGGCCCACTTCCGACTTTTACAATCCAACCGTTCAAAGTTCTTTCTTTTTTAAGTCACTGCTCCACAAATCAACCACAACAATACATGCAAAAAAATTTTGGTATTCTCTGTGAACCTTTACTCCAAGACATGCTTGCCTTGCAGAAAATAGTTGGTTTTTTTGCATTCCCTTAAGTCATTGATTGATGTTCCTGTGGGGGAAGGTTAAAGCATCACTGGTATTTCCTTGACTTAAGTTATTTTCACAGACACCCAACCCACAAGTCTGCGTCAGAGGTAACATCATGATGTCAAATCGGATTGATTTTTATGTGTCCTTGCAAGAATAGATATGCATGCATGGTTAGGGGAGGGGGAGGGGGGGGGGGGGGGGGGGGGGGAGGATGGGGGATGGGGTTGTTCCATGTGAATCACATGTCCATGGTGTTTTCAATACCAAGCTTATTTGAATGGCCTTTGCTCATTTGCATTTCTGAAGTGGAATCCCCCCCCCCCCCCCAAAAAAAATACAAAACAAAAAACTAGAAAAAAAATTGTTACTGTGAGTGTCAAAATGCACTCACATGATATGGAACAACCCCTCCAGCCTCAAAATTTTCCCATCGTCCTCTTTGTCCAAACTCGCATCATCCCCCAAAATCTCAGTCTGTCATTGTTCGCCTTTACTGTTATGAACGATGACCGGTATGTCATGTTTTGTATCTCTTATTCTGGTGGTATGTCTAGCTAACCCCTGCATCATGATAGGTGGATTTCAGCACTTTTTAAGTTAGCATTTTAATAGATTTCAACATGGAGTTTTCAGTGTACTTAATGTTTTTTTTATTATTTACCTCATAAGCCCAGCCCTGTGTCACCAAATGTTGATTGCAACCTAATTTTATTCACATTTATCACAAAGAAATTCTGTTGTTTCGTTTTGGAGAGTGGGGTTCTTTGAAACAAATCAAGAGAGAATTTCCATTCTTACCCAGCCCTAGCATTCCCTAGGGATTCAGCTTACAACTTGAACATCCCCTTCCGAATCTGGAGATGACAACAGCGTATTTATCATGTTCTCCGTTGCAGTACTTGAGCCTGGATGGATGCAGTCTCTCCACGGATGACTTGATGAAACTTGGCGAAGGCAGTTACAACATCAAGGTTAGAGGAAAACAAGTGAATTCCTACAGGAAATCTCAGTTCTACCTTCAATTTCTTTGATCAGTTTTAATAAGGTTTCCGAGAGTAGTAATCAAGTCGGTCGTAAGTCAGATTACGGGGATTGACAATGACAAAGGAATGCTTTTATTCTACTGTCACTGTTGTTAACTGGGTAGCCCATTCAGTGGATTCCACTGGTCTCCCTAGGGGCCCAGTAAAGAGAAGACATTGTGAAGAAGCTCCTTTTTTTTGTTTTGGGAGGAAACCCCCAGAAGAATATTTTGAGGAAAACCCACGGATCACTGGTAGGGACTAGAAACCCAATCCACATTGGCAAGGAAAGCACAGCTATGACAACCTGACCATTGTAACAATGAATATTGACTACTGGGTCGCCCTGTACACTGACATGCGAGTTGCCCTGGTTATCTAACTGGACTGTCCCGTGCTCCATGTCCAAAGATCTGTTGCTTCACCAAGTATTGTTTACAGATATTACTACTGTGCTACGACGTTCCAGCTGCCTTTTGTCCCTATTTTCCCCTGAAAAAGTCTACCCTGGTCCCAACCAGAATTGTGAAGGAGCCATGTTAGATTCCTGCTAGTGTGAAAGTGGGTTCCTGAAATCTTGGAGATTTTAAACAGTGCATGTACTTTGTTAGAAACTTCCCCCACCCAACTACCAACAACGTACTATCCTTCCTATTCTGGATATCCCATTATCATTTTGTTTTCTTTTTTTGCTGACCTCGGCCTTGAAAGAGATGGTGTGAATTTGAACTCCGTGTATGAATTAGTTTATTTTGGGTGTTATGTGTGTGTGTTTACTTTTCAAACTTGGCAAGGACAGTCATCGACGTTTGATTTTCTCAAAATGCCGAACACAAACCAAATACTTTTCTATTCTTCGTTTCCTTTAATGTAATCTGCAATGGCAATGAATGGCATCTAAAATGTGAAGATCTTTTCCAAAAAAAAATGACTTAAAATACCATTTAATATTTTGTTGTTGTAATCTTGAAGGATTTAAAGGTGTTTTGGTTAATTTGACAGCATTTTTAAGAATAGCCTACTTTTCTTTCTCAGCTGACTGACAAAGCTTGGGAGAAAGTCACAAAGGCGAGGGAGCTACTGGAAAAGATTGTGGAAGAAAACAAAGGTGAAATTATAACTTTGTAACTGTCACAAAGATTGTGCATTCTTTGTTTTTTTTTTTCATCAGAAAAAGTTGACCCAAAAATGACAATTAATAAAAAACTGAATGGGCAGATCCAGGGTGGAAAAGGGAATGTTATGCAATATTGCAGCACTTTCAAGATGAGGAAAATAGCTGTCAAATTTGGGAGACGTTTTCTGGGTTCACCATGGGAACTGACCAACTCTAAGAAAAGATGTGTTTCTGAAAAGATCAAGAGCTTTTAACTAGACATTTTATTTGTTCATGTTCTGACAGTGCTTGCCAGAATGCTGGTGATGGTTGGAGTGTACTGACAAAAACATCAAGATACCACCTCTTATTTTGCTTGAAATTACTTACTTTTTAAAGGATGGAATTTGAGATCCATGCCAAGTTGTATGAAGAAATGTAGCATAAGTTTATTTTAGTGATTGTGGAATTTCGCTTTTGTTGCTGCTCATTTTGTATTCTAACAAAGAATTTGGCTTGTCTATATCACCCAGTAATTAAAGTTGCATCCCCATGCTATTTTCATCCGAGTTTCATCCTGAAAAATAGATCATAGTCCTTTTCCAAATTTCTATTTTCCTAGCAATAAATGAGACACTGACTGAAAAAAAATCGGCCCATGTTTAGTTATTGAATCATTGCTTTTCAATTTCAATTTTCTTCGCTGCCAAACGATAATTCCATTCTTGTAGGATAGGCTGGTTCCCGCCCCACAAATCAGTATCAATAATGTATGGACTGGGAGCCAGTCTGCTCGCAAAGGGCATAATCTGTCTGTGTCTGAACGAAACTTTTTTTCATAGAGATCCACAATAGGAATAAAAGAGGTTTTTGGTTGGAATCAAACATTCAGGTTGAAAGTGTATTTAACGCAAATTTATACGCTCTTGTGTGAATTTTTAGCTGCGGAAAGCAGCTCAAGAAATACTAATGTCTCTCTTTCGGTTAGTAACAATTACATGTAGCTTCACCAAATGCCTTTTTGGCAATCAATCACTTTGTCCCTATTAGGCCCTGGCACTGGCAACAACAGTACTTCAGGTCTCCACTGACCAGAGCTACCAATTTATTGCAGTGGTGGAAAATTGGGTCACAAGGTCACTCATTTTGCATTGGGGCTAGCACTGTACTGCACACAAATTTGGCATTCGACATGCTATAAAATGCTCCATGCACTGACGTTCAACAAAATAATGGGAATCCTTTTCAATCAGTTTACATTTGGGCCGCACTTTCCGAGATCATTTCCAGCTTGTTTTAAGGGAAATTTACAATCAGCATACCAAATATACGTGCACTGACATTTCAGTAATTCCCGTTTCCATTTTCAAAAAAAAAAGGCACACACAGACTTTTTCAAGCAAGGAATAATTTATCCAATTATTTTTTTTAACATTTGAATTCTATTTTTAGTTGTTTATGGTGTGACGACAGGCTTTGGGAAGTTTGCTCGCGTGGTCATCCCCCCTGAAAAACTCAAGTAAGTAGATTCATCAAAAGCTGGATTTTACATGAACCACGACAATAGTGTGTGTGTGTGTTTTAGTGTGTGCATAAAATGGGCCTTATTCAAGAGTCGGCCATATTGGATTGAGAGTCGAGGTAAAATCTTGATTTTTGGAACTTGTGTAGTAAGAGAAATGGAAGCAAGTTAATTAATAATTAATTCCAGTCTGCTTCAATGAATAATTTCAAATTTGTAATTAAACGTTCCCTAATGTTTAGAGCCAGATTTTGAAAAATGACAGTAAAATAAGGCAGCATTATGCCTGCATAAATAGTCTGGCGCCATCCCATTCAACAGTTTACAATTAATGAAATACATTCAGGGAACTCAACAAACATGGCCAACTCGTGAATAAGGCCCATTGCTTGACATATTTTTATGCATCACGTACGATTTGGTTGGCTGAAAATGCACAAATTAAACGCAGATGGAAATGCTGATGTAACTATACCATGAAGCAATTTACACAAACCTGCTCGTATTTGGAAAAGGGTGACTCCAAAAACTATGCAACCCTGAAACGTTTGCCTTTTTTCAAAAATGTGATCTGTAAATTTTTAATGTTTTGGATATTAGATTAAAGCTGAGAGTGTTTTCTTTCAAAGACTGGAGAAATCATGAAAACAGCACATTGGGTTGCTGAGAAAATGCCAATTATGTAACACAACTCCTTTTTGGTCCATTCCAATGGCATTACCACAGTTAAACATTCATGTTATTTTAATATGTCTTTCAGTTGTGCAATTTCTTTAATATGTTGACATATTTATGACGCTGAAAAGGTTTAAAATACGACTAAAAAAGATAAGATGGGGGGCCCTACATGTATACCTGTTTAGGTGGAAAATACAAGGTATTTCAATCAAATTCATTTGTACTCTTGTCATATTATGTGCCGTGTTGTTTGTAAGGATTAGGACACAATGCGCTTGCACATACATTTCATAAATAATTAGGTACAATGGACTGGGAGTTGTGTTACATAATTGGCATTTTCTCAGCAACCCAATGTGCTGTTTTCATGATATTTTTAGTATTTGACAGAAAAAAAAAATCTCTCAGCTTTCATCTGATATCCAAAACATAAAAATTCACAGATCACGTTTTTGAAAAAAAGGCAAATGTTTCAGGGTTGCATTTTTTGGGTCACCCTGTACACATGTACGAGAAGGTTTTGTGTAAATTGGTTACTGTGTAGTCTTTGTTATGTAGTTAATGGCATTTTGCCATCATCATTTTCTGTGTTGTATGCATGTGATGGTTTTACCATACCAGTCCCATATAAATTCATATTTACAACCAAAAGAATTTAAGTGTATTTAGCTATAACAAAATATGGGTACAAAACTAGTTTGCCGATGATAATACGTGTATTTACTCTTTTCTCTGTATTATGTGTACACGACAGTCATTTCCAGTTTTTTAATGATATTCGTTGGCTAGGTTGAGTAAACAGGAAAAAAGGCCTTGTGTTTTTGTGAAGATTATTGATTTGTCCTTATTGGAGCATCATACTGTTTGTTTTACGTGTAGAGGCAGCACCAACATTACCTCGAACAGCTGTGGGGTGTGTACATGTATGCTGAAAAAAATTATAATTGAATATGAAACTTTTGGCTCAAAATTCCTGAAAGCCAAAAATGCTTTCTAGTTAAAGAAAGAAAAAAAGGAATTGGACAAATATATGGTTCTCCAGAGGTTCTCCAGAAGTGATGTTTATGTGAAATGGGGGTTATTTTTTATCTTTGTTTATTTATTTATTTATTGAATTTGTTTGTGGGGGGGGAGGGATAGGGCCTTAAAACAAAGTTTACAGTTTCACCATACTCTCTTGTAAGTTTATCTGACTAATTAGGCCTACCTTTGAAACATGATCAGTTTACATTCGGCTCATGACTAAGCAAAGAATTGACAAACTTGTTGCCCCAAAAGTGCACAACTTTATCTGTGCTCATAATAATTCAAATAACAGGGAAAGCAGTGTTGTATATTTGAGACATTCTTTCTCCTTAACACACAGTGAGTTACAGGAGAACCTGATTCGCTCCCATGCGGCCGGGGTGGGCCAACCCCTCAGCCCGGAGCGCACTCGTCGCTTGCTGGCGCTACGCCTCAACGTGATCGCTAAGGGTCATAGTGGTCTGTCCCCAAAGAATCTGAGGAGCATGATTGATGCCTTTAATTGTAAGATTTTGCTCTCATAATAACACTTTTTCTGACCTTTTTTTTTTTTTAATTAAAAAAAATGTGTACAGTATTCGGGTATGTACACACCGTCTTTCATAACATTTCTTTAGATGTCAATTTAGTCAACAGTTTCGTTTTCATCGATCAGCTCTCCATCAATAACTATCAAATATAAATAAACAAACCAAACTCCCAAAGAAATGGCACATTGCCGCGTCACGTTGCTGTTAATAATTTGTTTTGTGACAAAAGTTGTATCTTTATTTGTAAACATTTTATTTCATCTCCCGCTAAAGCCCTGTTCAAAGATTTAAAAATCAGGTTCTCAAATGACAACAGGGCCCACAATAAGACAGACTTGAGGCTGGCTCAGCTGTTAATGAATGCAAATTTATGTTGAGCAAATTTGTCATCAAATACCATCTGGGACAAAACTCAACTCATGTGAATTTGGGCGATTTTGCAGTGCGCCACCAAGAGTTTGCCACGGAGAGTTCATTTATTCCAGTGCATTGTCGGAGATGGTCGTCAAATCCACAGCGCGGAACGTTTGAATTTGTTAGCTTTTCCGGCCAGTAGTTTCGTAAGCATATGATTCAAGTATATGTTTGTTTGCCCTTTTCTTGTTATCAATATGGTGTGTGTTGTAAGGCGGCAGAACGCTACGTCCCAATCCTTAAGTTGTCTACTGATACTTGTTCAAATGGGCCATGTTTTGGCGACCGTAAACTTGAAAAATGATCGACTCTCCATGGCAAACTTTTGGTGGCGCTCTGCATTGTGAATCGCCCAAATTGGTAGCATTAATACCTGCCTAGAGAACAAGCTCTTAAGATACTTAGCTCTTAAGATACTTGATTTTCACTGACTATGTTTTTTCTTGACCTTTTAGCATCCTGCTTGCCCTGGGTTCCAGAGAAAGGCACCGTGGGGGCCAGCGGTGACCTGGCCCCCTTGAGCCACCTAGCCCTGGGTATGATGGGGGAAGGGAAGATGTGGAGTCCGAGAACAGGATGGGCTGATGCTAAGACGGTACAGAAATCAAGTCCTTTTACATATATTTCATTTTTTAGAATATGGAATTGATGGCCTTAATTAGATAAAATAAACATTCCAGATGATATACCTGCTCACCACATAAATGCCTATGTGTGCTTAAATTCTCCTGTATTACCAGTGCCAACAAAATATCCAAAGAACCATTCGTAGAAGACGGAAGTTTTGTCAGATGTATGTAAACGTTTTTGTCCAAGAGTTTTTGCAGTGATAATAATGTGTCAGGAAAATTTGATCCATTGTAAATCCAATTGTCCAACTAGCAATTTACTGATAAAAGTTAAGAATTAAAATAAGTCCTGATGTATTCATTTTGCTATTTTTTTTGTTTATCTGGGGCAGATTTTGAAGATGCATGGGGTGGAACCAGTCGTACTTGGCCCAAAAGAGGTAGGAAGCTTTTCAAATATTTTCTATTAATGACAAAGTCTTTGATAATATTTGCTGTTGATTTACCATAATTAACCAGAACATGTAAGCTTTGAACTAAAAACAGCAAAAGCCTATGATTACTGCAATCATTTGGCACTGAAACTAAAGCCATTAATTATAAGTTGGAAGTTAAACTCGTCCCTGATGTAATTACATTCAGTGTCGTAGTACTCGTAATTGGTACTCGTACTCGAGTACTACTCGAGTACTTGAATGTCAAAGTACTCTTACTCGAAATGACGGTACACGTACTCGGGCAGCAAAGTGCTCGTACTCGACATGTCGAAATTGTGCTCGATCATCATTACATTTTATGCGGATTATTATTGTGATCTCTCTCGACAGGGTATAGCTTTGATCAATGGAACACAGCTGATAACAGCACTCGGAACCGAAGGTAAATTTAAATTTTCTGAAATGAAATCATGTAAACATCACTTGATCATTTATCAAGTTTTACCGTCTTTCATTTGGACATTTGGATTATGATTACCAACTTCAGTGTCGTATGTGTTTTGAAGCTAATTTCAAAATTGTTGAGTAGTAAAGTAAACGTAAGTCTGTCACGAGCCAATGTGACCCATCTGGCCGGCATTTATCTCCAGTTTCAGTAGCATAAAACAACTGAGAATATTTCTACTCCCATGCTAGTCTATCACAGGTTACCCCCCAGCTAATGCTGGTACCCATTTATACTCCTGGGTGGAGAGAGGCAAGTGGGGGTGAGGTGGCTTGCCCAATGACACAACATATGGCCAGTAGCTGTTATTGAACCCCTGACCCTCTGATCATGAGTCACGAGCCTTAACCACTAGGCCACACTCCCCCCTAAATTTTTTTTGAGTAGAACTCAAGAAACTATCTGTAGTGTGTGACAGTCCAGGTTACACCCCCCTTTCCCTTAGCCCTACCCAAGAACCCTCACTGTTTTTAAGAGTCTGTAGACTGACCAGTCTGTAATACATTCTTTGATTTTACAGCTGCCAATAATAATAATAATAATAATAATAATTTAAATTTATAATGCGCCTTTTGCATATAAATGATCAAAAGCGCATTACAGAATCAACAGTAAATGTAAAGTACATCATAGTGAATAAAGAGACAGAAAGATTACGGTATTATACATGTATAAAGTCATGTCACCGCGCCAGTGCCCAAACCGCAGTATGGGGATACGTCTGTCTCGCCAACAGGGAGAATATATTACTTAAGCCTAACCCTGCTGACATCGGTGATGTCTCGATCTTTCCCGGAGACAGACGCCTCTAACCCTACCTACGAATTAATTAAGCATCTAGCTACCCGGCACGGTGACGCTAGAAATAAGACTAAGATGCATTAAAACCCTTAAAAATTAATTAATTAAGGGGAGGTCTTTTGGGGGGTGGGGAGGGATTACCCCAATTTTTTTATTTTTTGGGGGGGGGGGGAGGTGTTACCCCAATTGTATCTGTTCAGTTAGTGTTGTATATTTTTTACAACATTAAATGTTTGTAAGATAAGTGGTATGGAACTACTACCTTTGCTTTCAGCTGTTGAGCGTGCCGCAGCTATCGCACGTCAGGCCGACGTGGTTGCCGCTCTGACCCTGGATGTCCTGAAGGGAACTAACTCTGCGTTTGAAAGTCGTAAGTTCTTTCCTTTAGCCCTAACTCCAGAGGCGATTTTTCATATAAACTTCCTAGAATTCTCCACTCCTTTGTACTCGAACTTACAAGGTGGCATAAAGTCCTGTGTACAGTTAAAGTGGCTGGACCTTAACTTCCTGAATACCGGTACTTCAGGCCAGAAAAACATATTGCGCGTATAAAGAAGCCCGACTCACCTGGATTTTTGCAGCCAGATTGCTGACTCCAAACTTTTTAGTGCCACACAACTTATTTTGAAAATAAAAAAAGTCTTCTCTATGCGAGATTTTGTGTGTGTTTTAATGGGTTTATTAAACAACAAAAGAGTTACTTAAACCGGAAAATATACAAAGTACGTATAAAAGACCGACAGACAAACATATAAAACTTACAGAATGAAATTGTTTTCCTACATGCAAACCTGGATAATTTTTAGGGTAGTTCCGTAACCTCCTTTCGATTTGAAATGATCTCAAAGGAAACAGTTTAATTACCACTCACAGCAACTCAAGTAAACAGCCCCCCCCCCCCCCCAAAAGAACATTTTGGTCAATTGATCAGAGATGCCACTTTTCCGGTTTTAAGCGGAATTCCGGTTTTTTAAAAAAATTTCACAAAATTCTGTTTTTTCCGGCGATCAAATTAACCAGAAAAAGAGAAGAAAAACTGTGGAAATGCGTTGATTTTTACCTCGATTTAGTACATTTAGGCGCACGCATGGCACAACGTTGTTCGTTGAAGTAGTCTTAAAAACAGTCTTTGTGTATGTTGTTGCCGAACCTGCATGCGATACAAGCGGCCAACGTACTTAATTGCACGCAGCATACAACGGCGCCTCGCGCGTGCTTCACTGCGTGCGGGCGTGTTGTGTGCTAAGCACACGTAGCATTCAGCCTGGAAATCAAGTCTATCATTTCAGCTATCGGTGGTTTCCGATCGCAGTGATATATGTGAATACAAAAAATGCGGGTAACAACCATGTTTTCGTTGAGCGCATCGCGTAGTGCAAGGATCATGTACACCGACAGCAGTGTTGTGGAATCATGCATGTTTCGTGTCGAATATTACGTTGGAAATTCGGGTAGGCAGAATAAATATTAGGAATATGGAAAAAGTCAAAGTGATTGAATGAACCGACCGCTTTAAAGGCCATAGAAGCAAAATTTAAAAATAAACAGAACTTGGCTTGGCTACAAGATAAAGATGACAACGGGGACTTTGTGTCGGACACGGAGTGGCTTTTTCACACACAAAAAAGTCCGGTTTTTCAAGCAGCCGTTCCGTTTTTTTTTTCAAGCAGACCCAGTTCCGTTTTTTTCAAGCAGACCCTGTGGCATCTCTGATTGATTTTTACGGCTTATTTACTAGGTTTCATGTAAATATAGTTAAATATAGCAAAGTTGTGAAAACTGAAGATTGGTGAGTGACTCCAAGCATCACATTTATGAATATTGCAAAACAAACTTTTTGCCTGTATCTGCAAAGCTTTATTTTTGACTAACACCACTTTCCAGAGGGCGCTTTTTAATCAACAATCATGTCTTTTGCATCTCTCTTAACCCGATGTAGACATCCACGCAGCCAGACCCCATAAAGGTCAGATGAAAGTGGCCAGCAACCTGCGGTCTCTCCTGGCCTCAGACGTCCATCCCTCAGAAATTTCCGAGAGCCATCGATTTTGTGACCGTGTGCAAGACGCCTACACCTTGCGCTGCTGCCCACAGGTAGAGAGAGTTTAATGACGTGCATATGTGGGTCATTCTGTGATTCACTAAATTTGGTGTCCGTTTTTTCCTGTCAGAAAGAAAAATGCATAAAACTGTATTGTGAATGCCACTTGCACGTCGTCTTTATCTTTCTGTCAATGTCTGATGTCACTTGAATTTGAACATTGGGTTGAAAAAACACTTCCCTTTTCCATCTCAGGTTCACGGTATCGTCAATGACACCATTGAATTTGTGAAAGGCATCTTGACGACCGAGCTGAACAGTGCAACAGACAACCCGGTATCCTTACAAATAAAGATTCAATTAGCCCCTTAAGGACGGGGTGTAATGGGGACATTCCTCCACACATAGAGCAAGTGGCCCGCATGACTGCACAGCCTTTGTGTGGTAGCGGGACTGCACAAAAGCAGCAGCTGTGGAACTACCCACTAGCTGTGTGCCACGGCATACCACAGCTGGCAACTGCATTCCAATGAGGATTAGCGGCCGCGGCCATGACCTCTTCCCGTACGCATGGGGTTAGGCTATCAGCTTCGGTCCAAAAATTGGGCCACCGGTATCAAATGATCGAAAGGAGCAGTGTTCATAGCAATATTTGGCAAGGTATACACATCTAGAACTTGAAAATGTGTGATAGCTTTGTAGTGTGAACGTTGGCAGTGTTTTGGGTGTTATCACATTTAAATTTTTTCGTTTTCACAATGGCCGCCAATATGCTTGAACTGGATTAATTATAATGGTAACAAACATGTTTTGGCTGCCATTTTTTTTTTTAAAGTGATAGCACCCAAAAAGCTGCCACTGCTGCAATGCTATCACATATTTTCCAACTACAGGGATGTATACCTTGCCAAAAATCACAATGACCATTATTCCCCTCCTTTGATACCGACCAAACCCCCAGGCTGATGGCCTAAATGTTTTGTTTCCAGACTCTATCAATTTTTTACGAATATATTTTCCATGAGACAAATGAAATTTGGCTGTTGTTCCTTGACTTGACCTGTTTACCAGATGGTTTTTGCCGATCGTCAAGAGACAATTTCTGGTGGCAACTTTCATGGGGAGTACCCTGCCAAGGTTTGTCCCGTTTTCTGTTAAATCCACCTGCTCAGACCATATTTTCCTCATTTTACGTACTAATAATAATACAAGCGCACAGAGTTTTTGTACATGTTCCAATGCCCTAGACGATACACATACAGAAACACACACTTACAACGAGCACAATTGCGTGCACAAACCTTGTGGTATAAAGTTGAGCACATTATGTAAGTACAGAAAAGGTTTCATATATGAGTAAAAGATTTGGTGCTTTTTATAACACCTCAGTAACCAGCAACTAGAAGTAAATTGACTGTAATGGCCACAAATGGTCAGCACTTTCAACCAATTTTTAGAGACACAAAAGCAGGTGTTTTTTTGTGTGGAAATCTGAACATACTGTTAAAATACAGAGCTTTCCAAAAGGTACCAATGTATTGTAACCAATTTAATGTAAGTTCAGTTCAGGGTCACATTTGTAACGAGAGTTTGGTCTTATCACCAGTGCAACAATCGTCGGGTCAATCCGGGGTAGCATGATCAGGCCGATGACATCAAGCCCTGCAGTTCTAGGCCACAGTCTTGAAGAATCAATTATCACATAAATTTGGAAGCGAAGCGTGCGCCAGACTTGAAGCTAAAAAGTCATGAAGCTCAGCGAGAAACAGGCATTTGGCGAAAATATTGCTAAAACAATTCAGGTCCCCCCCCCCAGCCCTTTTAGGGTTAAAGAAACTTGACTTTGAAACAATATGAATAGTGATATATTCAGTCATGATAACTTGTAACTCCAGTTTGTGTTTGTGGGATTGGTTTTTTTTTTTGGGGGGGGGGTGGGGGTCCACCAATCTCTCACTTGTGTTTCCAAAGCTCATAAAATCGTTTCAAATTTATTAATGATATTGATTGGTCTGTCATTCTAACAGGTGCTGGACTATCTCGCTATCGGTGTCCACGAGCTGGCATGCATCAGCGAACGCCGAACTGAAAGACTTGTTAATCCATGTATGTTGATTGTAGGTCAACCCTTTCCCATAAAGGTCATGTGCCAGCCGTAACTGAGAGGTCAGGGGTCACGTAAACTGAATGTCAAAGGTCAAGAGTCTGCTGGCCAGATTCACAAAACAGAAAAGCAAGTCCGGCTCTTCCAGCATATAGTGCATCATGAGAAGAATCTAACATCCATTTGTAGACGTTTCCAGACCGTCAGTATTTGTTTCTCACTAGGTGACAAGGACGTTTCTGTGGATGTGCACAATTCTAAGTCAGATATTCATTCTGGGACTAACGTTTGTTTTTGTTGATGATCGAGGTGTCCAATGCGTTGGTGTGTGTACCACACATACACTACGAAGGACATACGAACCAAGGCGGGACAATACTAGCATGCAAGAAGTCAACAGCGAGTGAAGTTGAAAAGTGGAGTCTTAGAGGCAAACGCTTCAGGGGGAACTGCGTTGTTATCCCAGATTAACACTTTACATCATTTTTATCTGATATTTTAAGATGAAAAAGTGCAGATTGTTTTATTAGAGGACAGACTCCCTGTTAAGAGATGCCCCACCACTATAGACAAAGCCAGGCACATTGACACTGTTCACTCACGGTGGTCCCCGCGGTAATGGCGAAAGAATTTGTATTGAGTAGTCGTCCTGAAGCAGTTGATTTGTATAGTGTGTCTCAAAAAAAATATAATGGAATGTCAGACGTAGAATATGTGTCCAACATGGATAATGTAGATATGGTTTGAAAGATACGCATTTTTACTTTAAGATGAGACATCAAACGTTCAAATCTGAAAATTCTTGACAGAGTTATGAGTAATGTTCCAAGAGAGGTCAAATTGACCATGGGACCAAGTTTTCAATTTTAGGCATTGGGACAAAGGTAGCCTGATTGCCTCTGTGTGGATAATTGCCTGGCCTACAAAAATGTGTTTAGCTATCAGTTTGTAAACATGTTTACATGCTGAACATTTTTAGCATGAGGTGATAGCAAGAAAGTGTTTAGAGCTGTGTTTACTTGCCAAACCCATTTTTTTGTAGGCCAGGCAAATATCCACACACAGGCAATTAGGCTACCTTTGTCCCAATGCCTAAAATTGAAAACTTGGTCCCATGGTCAATTTGACCTCTTTTGGAAAATGACTCATAACTCTGTCAAAAATTATCAGATTTGGATGTTTGATGTCTTATTTTAAAGTGGAAAGGCGTATCTTTCAAACCATACCTGTACTATCTATGTTGGTTACACATTCTACGTCTGGCATTCTGTTATATTTTGTTTAAATTTTTTTTAGACACACTGTACAATGTCTGGCACAATGCTTCCACCATTACTGGGTAACACAAAGACTGTGAACTCTGTGCCTGGATATTTGGTCTGTAATTTACAGTCTGCAATTCAGGGTAAAAAAAGTTCTAAGGAAATATTGTCTGTCAATTTGAAACAAATAATCCCTGCAAGGAGTGGCTGTAATTAACTGCTGGTTTTTGTTTTGTTTTATGTAGCCCTGAGTGAACTACCAGCGTTTCTGGTGAATGATGGAGGAAACAATTCTGGCTTCATGATAGCTCACTGCACAGCAGCTGCACTAGGTAAAACACACACAAAAAACAGCATAGGATCACTATTCATCATTCCTGCATAAAATAAGGAGGTTGAGGGTTCTAGGTCCACTTAAGGAAGCCTATAATTTTTTTTTTTTAAACACATTCTCTCTAGCAGCACTGAGTATACAGTGCTTTGAAATTTTGTCAGTAAAAGGCAAACCAAATGTTAACCACTAACCACGCCAGGATTATTTTTGGCCAAAAAAACCCCACACTTTAAAAAAACAAAAACAAGATGTGTCGACCAAATTTTAAAATTAAGTCAAACACCACAAATACTGACTCTTGAGAGTCAGTTGTACAATATGTGTATGATACTTTCCACCGTAACTATTTTGCAACACTCTGAGGCCCTGCAACAACAGAACAGCGGCCCAGTGCAAGTTCAAAACACGATGTGTACAAAACTAATGGGAACCACTGACGTGTATATACGTCCACCACCAGAGACCCGGTGAAAGCTTGACGATTTAACCCGTCACCAGTCCCTGCGAATATGCATTGCCAGATTGTGTTTACATGTCTTCTGGGCCCAATTTCATAGAGCTGCTTAAGCAGAAAATTTGCCTAAGCACAAAAAAACATTGCTTAGTAAAATTAGGTTACCGGCCAAAACTCCATGTGATGTACATTGCTTGTGACTGGTATTTAGCTGTTGTTTACTTAGCATAACAATTGCATGGAGTTTTGGCCGGTAACCTGATTTTATTAAGCAAGACGTGTTTGTGCTTAAGCAAATTTTGTGCTTAAGCAGCTCTATGAAATTGGCCCCTGGTGTTAACTTATTAAAAAAAACCTGAAATATTTTCAAATTCCTACTTTCCATTCTCTGTGTAGTTTCCGAGAACAAGGTGCTGACTCACCCGGCGTCCGTGGACTCGCTTCCCACGAGCGCCAACCAAGAGGATCACGTCAGCATGGGAGGATTCTCAGCCAGAAAATGTCTGACCGTGGTGGAGCATGTCGAGCAAGGTTGATGATTTTTTTCAAAACTTTTCTTTTAACATCAAAACACTTCAATCTTCTGTCTAGTGTCATGCTAAGACTAATTTAAGACTTGAAGATTTTCCAACATATGTGATGCGATCAAGCTACATGAGTCGTTTGTCAACCCTGGTCGAAATTTTTTTTTATTACAGATTTGAAAAGAGCACCATCTCAGCATTACTGCTGTGAAAACCGCATGATGATACCATCTTTAGTTAAAAAATTATGGAAGTCGGAACACCAAGAGATGTGATGAAGCGATGTGATGAAGTGGCCCTTATTTTGGCCTGTATCTCCAAATGAAAATTCCAGACAAATGACTCAGAATAGCTTGATTGCATCACATATATCCCACATAATTTTTTGTTACTTTTAGAAAGAGAGTTTGTTTTTAATTATCAAACAGCAACCCAATATAAATATTTCAACTTTATTTAACCATTCCTTCTGTATTCAGTACTGGCCATTGAGTTGTTGGCAGCGTGCCAAGGCATCGAGTTCCTTCGTCCGCTGAAGACTACGGCTCCACTGGAGGAAGTCTACAAACTTGTCCGCTCAGTCGTGGCGTGAGTCGTTCATTTCTCATCTTGTAGTCCCAATATTTGTGCAGTCTTTTTCATAGGGGGAGTGTGGCCTAGTGGTAAGGGTTTGTGACTCGTGGTCAGGGGTTCGAATCCAGCTGCTGGTCATATGTCGTGTCCTTGGGCAAGCCACTTCACCCCCACTTGCCTCTCTCCACCCAGGAGTATAAATGGGTGCCGGCATTAGCTGGGGAGTGTGGCCTAGCGGTTAGGGTTCGTGAATCATGATCAGGGGGTCAGGGGTTCCAATCCAGCCGCTGGACATTATGTTATGTCCTTGGGCAAGCCACTTCACCTCCTTTGCCTCTCTCCACCCAGGAGTAAAAATGGGTGCCGGCATTAGCTGGGGAGTGTGGCCTAGCGGTTAGGGTTCGTGAATCATGATCAGGGGGTCAGGGGTTCCAATCCAGCCGCTGGACATTATGTTATGTCCTTGGGCAAGCCACTTCACCTCCTTTGCCTCTCTCCACCCAGGAGTATAAATGGGTACCGGCATTAATAATAATAATAATAATGGATATTTATAAAGCGCACGTATCCACCAGGACTGGTGCTCAAGGCGCTACATCATTATTACCCCTGCTCATTGGGCACATAAAACATTCCAAATACCATCTCAGCTCCCTGGGAGTATACAGCTCGATGCAGCCTGTTAGGCGCAAGGAAGCTAATTCAATCACAATAACCATCTATGCCCTCACAGGTACCCATTTACTCCTGGGTGGAGAGAAGCAATGAGTGACAAAGTGCCTTGCCCAAGGGCACACGCACCATGACCCCGCCAGGACTCGAACCCACAACCTGCAGCTTTACCCGCAGACCACGAATCAGTGCCCTTAACCACGAGGCCACAGTACTCCCCAGCATTAGCTAGGGAGTAAACTGCGATGGACTAGCATCCCATCCAGGGGGAATAGAAATATTCTCAGTCGTTTTAATGCTACTGAAACCGGAGATAAACGCCGGTCTGATGGGCCACATTGGCTTGTGAGTGACATACTTTTACATAGGAAACTGTGACACTGTATGTCAAATTAAGCATTCAGTCTTTGGTTGACCGACTCGCATGAGCTATGGCAGGACATTTTGCATGCAGGCAATAAGTTGGTCATTCATTGACGCAGACTGCATAAAAAAAATTGTGTGCACAACAAATATGGGCGTATTTATGCATGAGTCATGCAGGCCATATCAGTTTCAGTATTGTGATTTTTGTTTTTCACCATTTAATGCACAGACCGTGGGATAAGGATCGCTACATGGCCCCCGACATTGAGGCAGCTACTAAACTACTACAAGAAGAGAAGGTAATGTTCCATTTGCCCAAAAGAATTATTTACTGCTCTTATTACAAAGAGCAGTACACATTTGTAAAACAAATAATGAATGTTTACACTCATGCAATGGAAAGAATAATTTGCCATAAAAGATGCAATGTTCCATTCCACTCGGCTTCGCCTTGTGGAATGGAACATTCCGTCTGTCACCTCATGAAATTATTCCAACCATTCCACTCACAAACAGTCATTATTTGTACACTAGTAAGCTAATAGAGCAGAGAATTGTGCTGATCTTAAACTGTTGCACATGCCACACATGCAGTCAGAAAGAAGGCAATGAATGACGCATTCTCTACATTCTCTGCTTTTGTCGGAATTTCATGTTGCAGGTATGGAAAGTGGTCAAGCCATACATGGACAACTATCACACAGAGCATCTGAAGGGAGCTAGGCCCATCTCCCCTACAGGCAGTTCCTTGGGAAACAGCCCTGTAAAGCGCAAGCGCATGAAGTAAAAAGAACACCGACGGTTACAAAAATGGTGGCCAAGAGCACTCTAGTACTACTACAAAAACAAGTTGATCAAATTAGGTTTTGCCCTTCACCGACGTTTAAACACTGTATACTCAGTGTGGTACCTCCCGAGTGAAAGTTGGAAAAAATCACTCGGGTGGGACTCGAACCCACGACCTCCTGCTTTCTAGTGCAGATGTCTTACCACTCGACCACTGAGCTAACGGGATCGGTTGGCTGGTTCGAATCTGATGTACATGTACATAGCAGCGGGTATCGCATAAACTATTATAAGATGAAACAAGTTGGTGATATTTTTCTCCCCATACTTAAACTTTGTAGCAGTGTAGCATTGTTTAAGCACACGTTATTCCCCACGTAAGTGTGCAGTGTGTGAGCATGCGCACTGAAGTTGAAGTGCGAACGACTCTAGTCAAACTATTGTCATGTCACGTCAACGACCGTCAGAAAATGGCGGTCGCACAATTATTCAACACTTGTTGTTTCTCTTTATTAACACAAATAATAGTGATTGTGTATAGTTTAGGACATCTTACATTATCGCCAATATTATTGTACAATGGTGACAAAAGTGACATAATCATATTAAAACTAACATGGAAAATTGTGAAATGAAAATGAAAGCGCTCACAGACACAGTTTCGTTCTTCTGCGGTGCATAGTGGGCAGCTAGTGTTTATGTCTTTAGCGGCTAGATACTATCAATCACGGACCCAAATGCCGAACGCCCTGACCATCATCCATGACTGTCGCGGGGCAAGCATATCGCAGGTCAACCTGAGGTCAGCCTGAATGAACTCTTCATTTATAACATCTGTTGCTGGTTTGCTGTAGCTTGATAGAATTCGATGTAAATTGCAAATTCTTTCAATTGTGTAGAACAGTTGATCCGTGTGTACTGTAATAAGAAGGTCTGCACATTTAGATGAAATTGCTTTTTGGTGGGGTTTTTTTTTTGATCGATCATTGCACGGGACGTTAGTTCTCCCTAGAAAATGAATATGGTAATATATCATGTGGTGAGGTTTATTTTAATAAAATTTAGGTCAGAAATAGTCGGGAAAAAAGAGGTGCATTGAACATTAGGTTTAAAAAAATCGACAACAATTTTTCCATCAAAATGCATTTGCCTCTAGCTCATCTGCAAAAGCTTCTACTGAAATAACTTGCCTATTTTTTGCCTCAAATACTTTACTTTTTCATAACATGCACAAGTCTTCTTTCAGATATCACACATCTATTTTCAATGTACTCCACACGTCTGAAATTATACTTACCGAATATGTGGTTTTCAAGTTACAAAACGTTTAACATTTCTAAAGGTGTTTTGCTAGATTTAAGTTTGTTGAAAGTACACTAAGATGTTCCCTTGCCATGGATAGCAGAAGTACTGATAATAATATGTGACATGGTGTATCGAAATCGGGCACTTTTGGGCAAGAAGTCAATTTTGAGTTATTGCAATATTAGTAAAATATAGACCTTGCTCTTTCAAACGCCGCATTGGTTTTTGAAATTGAAAATTCCAAAGTTATTCAAAAATTTTAAATCGGACTGTTCGAAATGTCACGCTTATTTAACAAGCAGCAGGGTAGGAAAACAGCAAGTATTGGATTGCTTCCGTTTGTCGGACATTTGTGTACAACATCTATTCTGGTGATTAGAATGTCTTGTGGAAATTTTCTTTCTTCTAGTTTGCGCAAAATGTCTGCTGTGTTGCGGACATATGTGGGTTGTGCGGTTACTATAGGAAGAAGGAAATAATTTATGTTTTCCAAAATGTTTGCCGTAGGGCTTGTACATCTGCATAATGAACCACTCAGACTATCTACAAGGGTGCAGACCAGTAAATCGGTCTGAAATTGCCTACACCGGCCAAATCACGATTTGCATGCCCTCAAAATCTTCAGTATTTGAGCATGCTGTGGGCCATGAACTTGAGGGTTTGTAAAAAATATGGGTGGAAGCCGTGCACAGGACTGGGAGCTTGCAGTTCTGTGTAATTTGGATGTAATTTGGACCCTAAAAGCGCTCTATTTTGCAATGGAGTGTAGGCATCGTTTTTCAAAATGGCGATGGGCTTCAGGACTATTTTCAGGGGTGATCATCTTCAGATGGAAATTTCTCCTAAAAGTCATCAGTTGACCCCCCGAAAATTGAAAAGAAAATGAAAGATGATGAAATAAGCTTTAATTTGATGTGTGTCTCGAACACCTTGGAGAGTTGTGAGTATTTTTCCCGAATTTCTGAAGTGGGAGCATTTACCATTGGGGTCTATGGAAGTTTATTTACTGGTCTGTTACCACAAATGGGTTACCGCCATCTTGAGTCCCATCATTACAGTGTCCAACAAAGGGTTCTCCCGGTGGTGGGGTTTTGTGTATTTTGGGGAGAAAATACATGGTTGGGCATTAACAGTTTTGTGGAAGTGGGTTGAGGTATTTCAGAGTATCGTTGTTGATGTGTTTGTTGTTTCTCATTTCTATCAGTGTGCTGTGAACCATAGTGATGGTTTGTGGGGTAATGTCTTGGTCCAGTTGGGTGTAATGATGGGACTCAAGGTGACGGTAATTAAACCCACTTGTAGATAGTCAGAGTGGTTCATAATGCAGATGCCCCTGCCTTTGTCATATGGTTTGACTACGATGTCGGGGTTGTTTTTAAGATCGGATAGTTCTTAATTGTGTGGTTATGTTTTTATGGCTGATTTCTTAGCCTGATGTGAGCTAGTTCGAATTTAGTGGCTTCAAGGTATTCTTCTGGTGCTGCACTTTATAGTTTACTTTACTTTTATACCATGTTTGAAGTACCATTTATCCATATATTTCATTTTTATATTTTTCTGGGAATTAATAGTTTTATCCTTTTTCTGTTTATTTTTGGTGGCGCTCTGAAATACGTACATGTAGTATCTTTATGTTCATTTTAAAAATATTCGTTTTTGTCTTTGTCTACCTCAAGATACAATTCTTGACAAAAAATAGGGTATTTTAAAGTTCTGCCTGTGTGCTTTAAAGTCCTACGTCTTGATGTCAATCGAATGAAAAATTCATTCTAAGAGTCCTTTCGTCTGATGTTGATCAATTAAATGAGTGTTTCTCGTGGTTCTTAGAGGGTAATTAATATTTCCTTGGTTTGTATTGTTGGATTTGGGTGTGTTCATAATTCAGTATACAAACAATGTATTAAAAAAAAAGTAGAACCTAAATTTTTGGAGTGATCTTTATTTCTAGTTAGAAACTCTTTCATTATGTTATACAGGGTGGCCTCCAATACACTTTTCCAGACGCAGATTTCTCAAAATTGGGGAGACATATTGAAATTGTTTGAAAATATTCCTAAACTTCCAGGTCTTCGTGGCATATGGTGAAAATGGCATTGAAAATAAAGCCTCAATTAAGAAATGACGGCCATTTACAAAGAAACGGTAAAAAAAACCCCCGTTTTTGTCCACATGCAAGTCTATGAAACTTGGTCAACACAATAGCACTGCGTGCACAAAGAACTGCCATAACGATGGCCACACATGTATCTCATACAAACGTGTGGATAAATTGTTTTTGACCATTTTTATGTAAGTGGCCGTCATTTCTGAATTAAGGCTTTATTTTTAATGCCATTTTCACCATATGCCACCAAGACCTTGTAGTTTAGGAATATTTTAAAACAATTTCCATATGTCTCCCCAATTTTGAGAAATCTGCGTCTGAAAAAGTGTAAACTTTTTGGGTGGCCACCCTGTATGGTAATGGATATTTTGTGTGGTGATTGGTTTTAATGGCGATGTCTGTAATATATTATACAACACCTGAATAAATCCCTGTCATCTGATTGGTGGATCGTTGATCACATGTCATTGAATTATTCGTACCAAAGCACGGCGCGCGCATGGAAGTACTATTGCACCGTGATTAGAAGTACCATTGCACTGTCACTGCACATGTTGCCGAAGGTGGCGCTGTGGTGTTTAAATTGGCAATAAAAGTTCTGAACTTATTGAACTGTTTAAGTTCTAAACTTATGGAAAAGTTTTAAATTGAGATAAATTGGCCCGGGTTCGACTCCCGGCTCAGACCATAGTGAGTAGAGTTGTGCCTTGGTTCTCTCCTGTGCCACGAGGGTTTTTCTCCGGGCTGTCCGGTTTTCCTCCCTCTGTAAAAATCAAACACTTTCGATCTCTGCTGTGCTCTGTGGCCAGACTTGACCCCTATATGGTGGCTGCCCAAGGTGCCTTTACATGCCTTCGGCTTGACAACGTAGCCGCCTCCTTCGCAAATCAGCTTCTCAGTTTGATTAAGGATGATTAGCCCCCACCCCCCCCAAAAAAATTATTATTATAAATATTATTGTAACAACACTGGATGAGGGGAACTGCAAAAGAAAATACTGGCTTTTGTGCTTTTAAGATATTCTTTATTTCACTCAACTTTTGAGAAAGACTTTTGAATTTAAAGGACTTTTGCATCATTTCCTTGACAACTTTGAGAATCTTTTACACGTTGTAGTAACACCATGCTCCACAAATTGTTAAGATGCCAAAATAGGATTTTATTTTGGGAAACGCCACACAAACAAGAACAATTCAGTGATGTTTTTAATATCCAGAAATGTAATCTTATGAATGTCCACAGACGATAATATAATTTCTTTTAAATGATTAGACATCTGTATTTCCTTTCAAAATGGAAACACCACCAAAACTATTTCAGATGGAAGACAGTCAAAACAAGACAGAAAAGGAAGAAAAAATTAAGCATTACAGGAAAACATAATTCAAAATGCTACAAAAGTTGGCTCTCATCAACTACAGAAAACCCTGAAAACCGTTAAAACTAAACTTAAGTAAAATGTGCTTGTAGGAAAAGGCTGTGGGGTTTTCTTCAGTCAAATAGTTGGGATGCTTTGCATTCCTCCTACTTTCCAAATCTGAAGCAAATTTTATTATGTCAGACACTGGTTGTTTCGTTCTGGCGTCCACTCCACTGTTGCCCAAATAAATTTGTTTAAACTCTTAAATATGAAAGAAGCCTCAGCACTTTACCTCATATCTCACTACAGTGCGGAAATGAGTGCCACTATTGCCCAACATAAAATTGAGCTGAACCTGATACATCCAAAATAAAAAAAAAATTGGGGGGGGGGGTTAAAATATTTTATCCTCGCATGTGATTACCTGATTGCTCAGTCACCAAGCCCCTTAGCACCGGTAGAAGCATACGCCAGGTATTGTTCAGAATAAATTTTGGGGAACAGTTGTTCTGTACAATTCAGACCATATTCGATTGGGTACCATTAATTTTGTGCACTAGTGGTTAATTCGTGACATTACTTAACCTGCACAATAATAGCAACGTTTGTAGGTGATCATGTCTAGTCACACTAGGTAAAAATATCATTGGGATCCTTACTCCTAGCTCCTTGCTATACATGATGATGCGTGCGGCTATCTTAACCTGCGATGCCACTGACTTGATCGGCTGGTATCCATGCTAGTCCATGCTAGTCCAAATATCGGTAGCCGACATGGGTCCCAGCCAAGGTAGTTGAACAATTGGTAATTATGGTTCTCATTCAAACTTGCTTAGGCTGAGAAAACAAATAATAAGTAGTTTCTTGTCATGCTTCTTTCTTTTTTTTAAATGAAGGAAGCAGGCGCTTTTTCCCTCTTTTTTTTCCCCAAGATGGTAGATTTTCCAAGGTGGCAGATGGATTCTTCATTTTTCTCAACTATTTTGCCAATACAAAATTATACCCAAAGAAACCATAACCCTTTTCTACATAGCTACTTTTTTTGTTGGAAATAATAAAAAGACAATGTATTGACAATGTGCAAAATATATTGGAAAGGTATGAATAAAAAAAACAAGCAAAGTAGTGTTAAAAAACACAAATGCCCCGCAACCATGCCTATTTCCATGGCATAACACCACTCTATTAACATCAACTTACCTGGATCACATGGAACATTCATTGACATCGTTATTGTTTTCTTTAGGCTATATATGTAACGTACTGATGCCAATGATCCCATAATTAATTTTTGGTTTTTGCTTCTCTGTTGGGAAGTCATTGTATGTGATTTAAGCAAACTGACTGGATATTTTCAGTCTTAAGCAAGACATTTCTCAAAGGCAAATCCTTTTAGCATAATCCTTTGAGCATTTACAAGGCCTACATGGAAATAAGAATTTTTAAATAATCAAAAGAAAATATGGTTATTTGAATAAGCTTGAGTTATCATCATGACATCATTTCTTTGGTTTTTAATAATGAGAACAGTTGGCCCATGGGGTCCGAAAGTGACTCAAAATCCTAAGAACAACCCACGGAGCTGCATATACGTGTTCATGTACATGTACTACGGTGCAGGTCTCAAGTTTTAGTGTTACATGTACATGTGTTTGTTGAGAAAACTTTTTCTGTTTCAATTTAAAATATGACTGTCCAAGAAAAAAGGGTGGAGAAGCCACATTGATTATACAAAAAACATGTATTAACTGTACAGGCCCCCCAATATTTTAGTGAGTGATTACATTTGCACATGTATGGTTTGGTAAAAAAAAAAAAAAATCCTGGCCTTTGTCTTATGGGGTCCAAACTTATTCATTTTCTATAAGTTATACTAGCAAGCTACCTTCATTGTTTCAAGGTATACATGGACATACAATCCAGATATCGCTGTGGAACCAAATGTACACGCACGCACGCACACGCACGCACGCACACGCACACCCACATGCATGCACAACCCATACATAGTACTGCAATAGCTATAAATGCACGCACACCCACACGCACACAACCACACACACACACGGACGGACAAGGCGGAAACAGTAAGCCCCTTTGGCTTCGCCGGCGGGGCATAAAAAAAAAAAAATTAAGAAGGCGGCCGGGAAAAAAGGAACCGGACAGGAATGGGAAACAAGTTGGTTTTTTTTACTTGGTCTACAAAGTGGGCCATATGTCTGAGAAATTTGCTCAACACACATATGAAAGACAAACATTTTCAACACGATTTCTTAATAACGAGAAATGAATACAATGCATTCTGATTGCATGAATAGGTTTCCTGCCGTGTTCAAATAATCTGAAAAACCCCCTAGCCTAGTTAGTTTTGGCAAGAACCCTAGCCTGCTTAGTATCTGAGAGACCCTTTCCTAGTTACATTCCGAGAGACCCTCCAGCCTAGTTATTTTCTGAAGGCTCGATCCAGGACGTCTGATTGGACGTTGTGGGGCAAGGTCACCTTGAGCTTGCTATTGGCCTGCATGGCGTGGCAGATGGTCTCCTGGGCTTTGGTGTTACCTGACCAACTCCGCCGAGCAACCTGTAAGAAATATCAACCACCACAAAAAAATCAGATTCATCACCGACCTAGGAGTTCTTTCTGATAATTCTGTCTATAGACTAATAAGGGTGACGGCCATTTTCTGCGGTGGCACCGGGCTTGCGCGAGTCGTGCTCAGGTAGTACGCACGCACTCCGGGCCCCTTCGACCAATATGCAGAGATGAAACTTTTCCGATTTTAATCGGAAATCCGACTTTTTGAATTTTCCAACGAAATTTCCGAGTTTCTAACAATGTGTCCCACAAAATTTGATTTTGTAACGATTTTTTCACAAAATGTCATTTTATTTCAATCATAATTTCGAAGAAAAGTCGATGGAAATGGCACGTTAAAATCATCGCGAACGTAGTTTTAATCTCTTTCACCAGTCATTATTGGAGTGTTTCAACGGTAGAAACACAGGCCATAACACTGATTGGAGCCTTTTGCGGCTGGACAAAAGGTTAAACATTGACGGGTGACATGGAAAAATCACTGATTTTTCCCCACGTACGAATGCAAGTGGAGTAGTGGAGTTGTGTGGTTGAATCATGGACATGATTGAAGCACCATGAACGGTGCCTTGTCTTTCGGACTTTTTCCTCGACTTTCTCAAGTAAGAAGTGAACTTCTTTGTTGATGACTCCATTACTCTAACCGTACTTTCAGGCGTTTTATGCAATGAAAACACTGACCATTTTTTTTCCATCGTAAAATTTTGTTTGAATCGAAAATAAAGCAGGAGTTGGTGTCCAGAAATTTGGCATGAAGTGTATTGTACATGCATGTACATGTGTGTAACTGCAGCGCGGCCCAGATTTCGGACATGTATTTTTGTTCGGCCTATTTTCTGATTTTTTTGCCATAAGCCAGTTTCATCTCTGAATATGGTTACCAAAATGCGCTTGCGCCTTGTCTTTAAAAACACGTGTGGCATGCGCGCGGATGTTGCGCTACCTGAATAATGGCTTGTAATTTTGTTTCGCCGTATTGGCCGATATTCTGTCTTATAATGCAGTTCTTTCACTACAGAGTTAATTAAGTGTCTTTATTTGAATTCAAAGAATCTGGAATTAATGAAAAGCTATATATACAGCAGCTAATTATTTCCGGCAACTACTGGTTTGTGTTGATGTATCGCCTCGCCATACATCAATAGTACCTACGTAAAAAAGAAACTTACTAGGCGAAAGTCCTGTCCTTGTAAGCCGTTTGACAGATACTGCCATCATCGTATTGACGTGATCATTTTTTTTGGGGGGGGGGCATTTCAATGATAACACATCCCATCATGCTCAGGTCACAGTTGCAGGATGGGAGATATTTTCATTGAAATGCCCCCCAAGTTACTGTGTGATCACAAAGATGGCAGTATCCTCGAAATGGCTTATGACCTCATGAATGCTGATGTACACATAACAAAGAAAAAAACATTACAAACATTTTTTTTAAAATGACCACGATGGCCACACCTACCCCGTTACTGACGTCCCAGGCTAGCATGGATTTAGCCCTCTGCTCCGCCCTCTCTCCGCCGTCCAGCATGAGACCGAACCCTCCATTGATGACCTCGCCCCAGCCCACACCGCCCCCGTTGTGCAAGGCCACCCAGGTCGCACCGCGGAAGGAATCACCTATCACGTTCTGCACGGCCATATCTGTCACATCATGGAAAAAAAACAACACACACTGAAAGTCACTCTTGACATGCTGAGTTCTCTGTGAGGGCATTTTTTATTATTGTTTATTACAATGATGTATCCTCGTACGAATTGCAGAGGAACACAGATCTGCTCTCTGATATGACGTCAAATCACATGAGGTGGGCATTTCCATTATGTAATGTCTGTGACAGAACTGTTAAGAGCTCTGTGATGTGTATCCCCAGTCAGGTTTGGCGCTCCACCGCCGTGACCCAGGTTCGATTCCCGCCTGGGCCAATATGCGGATTGGGTTTCAGTCCCTGCATGATTCCGTGGGTTTTCCCCAGAATATTTTCTGGGGTTTTCCTCCCACCTCTAAAACTGTAATTGCTTCTCATTGTCTTCTCTCTACAGGTTTCTTCAGGCTTGCGAGAGCTACAGTACCTGGGGGGGCTTTTGCGGAATCCTTGGTTTCATAATTAGAAATTTAGTAATAATAATAATAATAAAGCCAGCCAAAAATACAATGGTGCTCAAACCCTAAAAGATAATTGTCTAAGCATCCGTGTCATATACCTGCACAGAAAGCCGAGCCGTCATAAATGTTGGATGTCTCGCGGAAGGGACTGTCGGTACCGCTGACATCGTGGTGATCTCTGCTGATGATGACCGGTCCGCGAAGTCTGCCCTCGCTGACGGCTTGGTTGAAGGCCGACGCGATGGCCATACGACCCCGCTGATCTGAGTAGAGGATCCGAGCTTGGGAACCGACAACCTACGGATACCAGGAAGACAAATGTCATGTGATTATAATGAACATGCTGGTCGTTGGCAGCTGGCACTTCTAGGCAAAGCAATTTGCTCAACCCAGACTTTATCTGCAGAGGAAAAGCATTATACAAGCCCAACATCATATGATGTATACCAATTAGCATATTATGCTTCTAAAGGCACAAACATATTTACATTTTCAGTAATTTGTCTTAAGCCCAACCTGAACTTAGGCTGTGGTAGTATTCCAAAGAAGTAACAAAATTAAGTGACTGCAGAATTTACGAATATCTTTGTCCAGGTTAACTGGAAACAGGTCAACATAATGAATTTCAAGGGTCCACGTTTTTTTCCCCAGAATTTAATTATTGTTTTCAAACTTTAATCAGTGTTTGACAAACTATATCAGGGGTGTGAGTGACCACTGATAAAAAAATAGCTGAAAACAGCTGAAAAAGGTGTAAAAAAGCTGAACTTTGGAAATCTCCTATACTTTTGTACACAGTGAGTGAGGGAAAAGAGCTGAAATCCAAAACAAAAAAGCTGAAATCTGAGATTTCACACCCCTGGTATATTTACGTGAAAAGACTGAACCAATCCATTCTCCAAGTTCCACTCTGCCAGTGAAAAAAAAAATTAACAATAAAAGACTATGAGCTTACTAGTTTGTGCTTGGAAGCCTCCTTGATCCAACGGATGTTATCTTCATATTGCTGTTTGGTTGTCTCTGGAACTATGGAATAAAACATTCCAAGAATACTTCGGATTAGTACTTAAATTTCCATCAATGCTCATCCTTAAGACTAAATTAAAAGACACAATTTACTTGATAAATACAATTTTCAAACAAACCACAAAGAGAGACTGCCTAAGTACATTGGGATAGTTTTAAAGTTGAACCATGAAACTGACTGGAGCGAGGTTTGAACCTGTGACCCCCGGATTGCCGTTCTGGTGCTCTACCAACTGAGCTATCCAGCCCTATGTTGGCGATTCCTCATTTTTCCAATGTCTTTATTCAAGGGCACTAGTCAGTAACCATTAACCCGTATTTGCCACGAGATCATGCACCCAAAGTTAGCAATGTCACTGGTTCAAACCCCGCTCTAGTCAATGTCCTTGTTCAATTTTTAAAATTATTACTTCCATAATATTATACATTATTACCTCCATAAATAGCGACAATTAAACAGACATAAGAATGAAAGAGTTCCAAATTGAAAGGGAAAATACAATATATGCAAACATCAAAAAATAAAACTACCAAATCATTTTGAAATACCTTGCTGGACTGTTAGTGAATGACAGTGTAAAGCATCCTGTAAAATCATGGCACCTGGTATACTGTCATTTTCAAGAAAAGTGGTATTTTTGTATCAATTTCCAATGCTGGTCGGCCGACCAGCGTTGGAAAAAACTGGCTTTTTTTCAAATACTGGCCCCAATTGACCATCGCACTTGTTTGCAATCGATTACACACCTATGAACGGGTACAAGCCAGCTAGACTGGTTCCCTGACCTTACAATTCCCCAATGTATGTAAACTGCTCTGTTTCTTCTTATATGGAGTCAGGGAACCAGACTACAGGAAAATGATTGTTTTTCTTGGTTTTTATAGCATTTTCGAACCCAAAACCTCAAAAAAGTCAGTGTAACTATATTTGCTATATATTTCCAACCCCGCAATTCCATCCATTTCTGAAAATTGCAGCAAAAGCAAATGATGTATATTCCCTTGAAGCCATTCTTTGCCAAAATTAGCACAGAAGAATAAGGTTTGGTTTCATCAAAAAGATATCCGCAAGCTTTTGATTTATTTAAAACTCTCCCTCTCTGACTGGCTAATTCAACAAAGCCATCCCAGCTGTCACAGTCAGTCAAGTGACTGTTTGTAACAGTTGAGTGCTCCTTGACTGCATAACTTAAAGTAGGATTGACTGGCTGTGACTGTTTATTTCACTTGATACAGCTTTTGTTTGACTGGAGGTGATTGACAGGCCAGCTGCACGTACCAGTTACTTGTCTGTTGAAGGAATTTGACTAGTCACGGTGCCTACTGGAAATATGATGTGACTGTTGGTGACTAGCCTGTGTATAAGTTATGGTAAGGGGTGTAGATTGAATTTCTGACTGTCTGTGACTGATCAAACACTAGGAGGGTTCTCGGGTGAGGTGAAGAGCAGGTGGCCAGCTTGTCACAAGGCAACAGATTACAAACACATCTGTCGTTTTGGTATCAAATTGTCTCTGACTTTAATTCAAGCATTTATACTAACCTCCTTGTTTGATGAAGTCTTCCAGCACGGTGGTCGCTATGTCGTCCGTGGTGGCGAGGTCATTGGGGTCACCTGACGTGCAGACCCATCGGAAGGGGCCAAACCCAAGTGAAAATATATCACTACGGAAACAAGACCAACATATGAAAAAACTATAAAACTATATCCAGAGGTTCGTGTTAAAATGAAAAGTTTTGCAACCAATTTTCTGTCCAGATTTGTTGGCCTAACACAAAGACCTTTTACTACACGAATTGGACATTTTGTATGGGAATACTCTCACAAACTTACATTCAAAAAACAAAACCACAAAAACCCATCAAAACAGGAAATCAAGGTCTGTTTTGCATCATGCAGCGTGAATTCAGACTAATTCTGAAATAACAGAATTCCATCTAGCCCTCCACTAACGTATTTTCCTTTTGTCTTTTTTTCTCTATTGTTTTCAGCCAGTAATACCTCCTTTAAACTTCAGAAATTCACAAGAAGTAATGAAAATTGGCTGATCAAAAGCAATTTAACCGTCAAAAAACAAAAAAAAACAAGCTCAGCCAGATTTTTGAAAGATAAAATGTCTCACCCCATGATGTCTTGGACGTACGAGGGATACCTGAACCTGTTTCCGGTCTGATCACCTTCTTTTTTTACATCAGCACCTGTTTGTTGAATGACCAAATAAAAAAAAAACCAATTTAACAACTTATAATTAGTTGCATTTTGGTTATGAGAGCTAAAAAATTAAACCAATGAACAAAGTCGGGAAAAGACAATTGAGGGGTGATAAGGTTACAAGGGCAAGTTTCGAATTTCCAGCAAAACTGCATCAGAATGCAACACACTCAAGCTATTTTCATAAAGTTGTGGGAAAAGTGTATTTATAAGCAAAATTATTGCATTTTACAATTTATCCTTTGTATAAAGGGCTCCGAGCACAAGTACCCCCTCAACGGCAAGAAAGGGAGAGTTGGGGGAGACCAAAGGGAGAGACATTCAAACGCATTGATGATAACGCCTGACGCTCACGCGAAAGATGCTGTTGCTTTGTACACATTCAGAATAAAATCAGTCGTGCGTGAAAGTGGTAAAAAAGCGCCCTCTCGTGTTCGCGCACCGAGCCTATCAGCCCACTGATCAGGGGTATCACAGTGACCTCCGAAAACACTGCTCCAATGGGAAAGAAACATCAAATACTGTTATACATTTTTTTGTAGAACCAACCTGCTCTGCTAGCCTCCAGTAAGAAAGCGTTGCCGTAGTCAAAGAAGTACAAGCCTCGATCGGCGAGCTTGTTGATGGCAGTGATCTGACGACGCAAGCTGCAAAATGAAAAGGATTTACAGGAGCCGTCATTCTTAAGACGAAAGAAACTTGCATGAATATTTGATCGCACTCCTTACCACTCACAAGAGCTCAGTAGTTGCTCACTCTTGGTAGTGCACAAAAGTACGCCTGACCAATTCTGATCCGATTCTGAACAAACCCGTAGGGTGTTCACGTTAGGCCAGGCGTACGGCAAAAATGTGTTCAAGTCTCACTTTACTCTATGTTCATCACCACTGAAAAGTCGTTATGAACAAGACCAGAAAAACGAAACTTTTTGCAGGCTGTGTTTTGTGGGTGTGGCACCCTAAAAAATAAACTTAATCTTCTTTTGTGTTTCTTCTTCCAACCCTGCGTGCTCGTGTGTCCCCAACATGTTTGTTTCTTGTACCACTGCCATTTGGCTGCTGAAGATGATCTTGTTAAGATCAAGATCGCAACATCTGGCCGTCTTAAAAAATTTTTATTTGAAAAATATATTATTAGATTGAATTGCTAATTCCAAAGTACTATGAGCTTTTCAGTCAGACAATGCACGATTAAGTAGAGTCTTAATTGTAATAATAATAGTGTTAGAGAATATCCATCTTTTGCCTTTTACATTATGAAAACCACATTTTCATTATTTATAGATTTTATCTGGTTTTCAATGAATATGTTAAGTGTCGGTTGTTTAAATGCTCTCGTTTCTGTTAAATCTACAATCCGAATGTATTTTAATCCTCATATATGTAATATTTTTTAAGATTGCCCATTGAAAATCATCCTTAAGGTGACATGGCTACCATCAATAAATAAATAGTAACAATAATAACAACGTGTATTTATACAGCGTACATATCCAGCAATATTGGTGCTTAAAGCTATAGTCCATCATTTGCAGCTATCTGAAAAGTAACTGCCGTAATTATTGTTGAAAAACATACTTGGTTGAAAGATAGTAAGGGGACTAAACCCCTGTGAAATTATTCTTTCTGGCAAGCTGTCATTTTAAAGTAATCAACGAAAGAAGGCCTTTCCAACGGTGCTTCTTAAGACGCACCGTAGGAAATTTCCGTTAGTAGTTTGTTTTTTTATTCGGCGAAGCGCGCAAGCGTTGACACGACGCACACGCGCGCGCGGTTGCTATAATTCATCGGATCAGTGCGCGACATCTCGTAGCTGCAATCGGCTCAGTTAGAACATGGAGCTATAAAGCTCCATGGTTAGAACGGCGTGTCTCGGACGCTGAATTCAGGCCCAATTCAAAACATGATTCAGCAACTTTTGATTTGAAATTGAGATCCTAGAATGCTGTTTTTCTCAGAATATACAGCTGAAACTGAGCTGAAACTGCATCAGGTTAGTTGTTCAGTATCCTTCTTTAGATTTTGAGAACTTTTGTTGCTTCAAACGAAAAAAATGCACAAATTACAAATGATGGACTATATCTTTAAGAGTTTAAAATAGGTTTTTCTTTCTTTTGTTTTTGTTCCATAAGTTCCACAATATACAGTTTTTTTTATGCTGTTGACACAAAATTGAAAAAAAGAAAAAACCAGTCAATCAAACCACCCACCTCTCCTCAACCAGGTTGCGGAACCGGACTGGATCCTGCGCCATCATGACATTAGCCTCATCAAAGCTCAGCTGTACGGGGTAGTAGCCGCCATTGAAGGGGTTATGACACGAGGTCTGGTCTGAGCCCAGGTCCACCAACAGCTCACCCGTGCTGTCATATTCGGCTGCTACTCTCTCCCTGTGGAGGGAAATGGTATAGTCCTGGTTAGTATGATGCACATAGTTCTGGGACAGTTCATTAAGTCTAAAGGAAGTTTTACCAAAATTAGTTGGAAATTGTGAAACTACTGCTACTCTCTCCCTGTGGAGGGAAATGGTATAGTCCTGGTTAGTATGATGCACATAGTTCTGGGACAGTTCATTAAGTCTAAAGGAAGTTTTACCAAAATTAGTTGGAAATTGTGAAACTACCGCTACTCTCTCCCTGTGGAGGGAAGTGGTGTGGTCCAGGTTGGTACAGGGCTGCACATAGTACTGGGACAGTTCATTAAGTCAATGGGAGGTTTTGCCAAAGTGAGTTGGAAAGGGGGCATGTGAAATTGTCATTTCTCTCTCCCTATGGAGGGAAATGGTATAGCCCAGCTTGTTAAAGGAATGCATATAGTACTGGGACAGTTCATTAAAGGGAATATACAACATTTGCAAATATCGAAAAATAAAACTACCAAGTTTTTACGAAATACCTTACTAGGATGTTAGTAAATGACAGTCTAAAGCATCCTGTAAAATTATGGCACCTGGTGTCAAGTCATTTTCAAGAAAATGGTATTTTTGTATACATTTCCAACGGTGGTCGGCCGACCACCGTTGGAAAAACCTAACTATTTTTCAACTACTGCTCCAAATTTATAATTTTTTGTCAGTCCAAATTTTGTTTGCTATTGGTTACATGTTCATGAACGGGTGCAGGCCAGCTAGACTGGTTCCCTTACCTTACAATTTTCCCGACATCTATAAATTGATCCATTTTATCTTTAGTGGAGTCAGGGAACCAGACTACTTTAATAATTTTGTTTTTCTTGGTTTTTCAAGCATTTTCGAACACAAAACTTCAAACATGTCAGTTAAACAATATTTGATCTATTATACTAACCCCTCAAATAGTTCATTTCTGAAAATTACAGCAAAAGCCAATGATGTATATTCCCTTTAAGTCAATGGGAGGCTTTGCCAAAGTTAGTTGGAAAGGGGAATGTGAAACTGCCGCTACTCTCTCCCTGTGGAGGGAAATGGTATGGTCCAGGTTGGTACAGGGTTGCATATAGTATTGGAACAGTTCAATAAGTCTAAAGGAGTCTTGACACTTCTGAAATTATTTTTTTCCCTCTAATTAGAAAACATCCTTTGGAAATGTACTCAATATTGGTGAAAAATTGTCAGTATATCTTATTTAAACCAAATGCAGCACGTGTTTTGTACAAAATAACAGTTTCAATGTGCATTTTTGATATTTCAGTTATCACAAGGTCTGGACGAATTGCAAGAATTGTTTTAGAATGAAGTTGGGAGAAAATGCATCCTACATATGAATACATACCAAATGTCCACAATGTTGCCATGGTAACCGATACTGAGAGCCTTCTTCTCTTTCCTTGCTTGCCTAAAAAATTAATAAAATCAGATTTAATATTCAAAGTTATTTAAATTAATTAAAAAGCAAATCAACATATTAAAGAATATAAAAAATACAAATTTAATAATTATGTACACGTTAAACCTAATTATCAGCATCCTGACTGCAACGGGTCTTAAACGGAGTGTTTAATACCAACCAAGCACATATTTATTCCCATTCAAAATTACCTTTTCAGTCAAAAAAACAAATCTTTTCGGTCCACAAACCAAAACAAGTCAAAACTAGACGTTGCCAACCATTTTGTTCAACAATTTTCTGCATGTTTTATGAAACACCCCTCTGACTCTAATATGGGATGTCCCTCTACAACTCCTTACCTTATAAGGAGATTGGCGCACGCGTCACTCGTACTGAGCGATGTCGCGCAGAACGCACCTGGGGCGTTGCGTTGTGAATTTAGGATTATAAAATACTGACTCACTGGTAGTATTGTGCATGTCTACGTGAGGATTGTGAACGTTCAACCAACAAAACGGTAAGAGGCACTGGATTTTTAGGAGTCCAAATTTCATGTGACACTGGAAAAGTGTTTAAGACCAGCTAGCCATGTCTTTATCATACGTTTAAGACCGGCCATGTGACGGGCTCTCGACCAATAGGAACGGGTAAACTGTCTTAGGTATTTATGAATAACAGATATAATAGAGTTAGAAAAAGAATGTCGGTTGACCTACTTGATTCTTTCGATGCAGTCATCCAAGTTATCAATCATTTCCATCACCCAACTGCAAGAGAACAAGAAATTTGACGCTTCAAAACTTCAGAGCGTTGTATCCATTGCGCATTAAGGTCTTTCTGCGTATACATGTATTCTCATTTTACTCAAAAGTGAAAGCGTATTGGTGCTCAAGGCGCTACATCATTATTACCCTGCTCATTGGGCTAATGAAACCTTCCAAAGACAATCTCAGCTCCCTGGGGAGTATACAGCTGGATGCTGCCATTTCGGTTCAGAGCAGATTAAATCAATCCCAATAACCATCTCTCTGCCCTCACAGGTACCCATTTACTCCTGGGTGGAGAGAAGCAATGAGTGACAAAGTGCCTTGCCCAAGGGCACATGCACCATAACCCCAGGCTGGACTCGAACCCACAACTTGCAAATTTACCCGCAGACCACGAAGTCAACGCTCCAGACCACCAGGCCATGGCACTCCACAAAGTAACACTTGGTTTAATTTCAAATTTGATTTATTTAATTTGAAAAAAGTACGGGGGTGATCTTGCCAGAAAAAAAATACATTGCATCACGCAAAAGAAACATGGCTCGACCTTTGGGCTACAATGAGTAGAAAGTGAAAAATAAGCAATGCCGACAAAAATATATTCAAGTCAGATCGAAATTCCAAATCCCGTACCCTTGCTTGTGTCTCTTGACCAGTGCCTCTTTGCTGACCTCTGCGATGACCCCAACGCAGCCGCAGATGACCGCTGCCTTGGCCTGAGCACCGCTCATCCCTCCCAGGCCCGACGACACAAAGACCCGGCCTCTCAAATCACTGGTGCCCAGCTGCTGGCGACAAGCGTTCAGGACGGTGATCTGTATGTGGTGGCAAGGGAAGTCAACAGTTTGAGAGTTTTCACTGGCCAAGCAGTAGAAAGATATACATGGTGCCTCAACCCGTATGAGTTTCATTTAATTTCAGCTACGCACTACACAATTGTCAATTGAGCACAACAACATTTTTGGACACTGTGACCAAGTTCCTTGCCTTGATCAATTCAGTCCTGCGTTAAGTAAGCTGTGTAAAATCCTTCATGATATGAAAAGGGCTGCATGCAGATGGGATTGGAATCAGTTGCCTGGCTATCAGTCATCATGGCCAGACATCAGTTTAATGCTCAAGAGCAAATGATTCCAATCCCGAACCACATCAGCCTTTTTTTTCTCAGCAAGCAGGATTTTACACAGCTTACATAACACAGCACTGAATTGATTAAGGCAAGGAACTTGGTCACAGCATGGTCACAGTGTCCAAAAATGTTGTTGTGATCAATCGACAATTGTGCAGTGATGCGCGTCTGAAATTCGTAGAGGTTGAGGCCAAGGCTTAGGAGTATCTGCACAACCGACAATTTTCAAAATTAACCTCATGGTTTTGTAGTTACTTTAAAAACAGTCGGAGGGACACTTTTTGGGGGGATATACTGTAGAACAATCAGGTACAACGCTATCACTGTACACTCACGAGGCCCCCTTCAACGGGGAAAGCATCGTGTACGCTACTGAACAAAGAAATTACTCTGTGACAGATTATCTGAACAATAGCTAGCACAATGCTTCCGTCGTTGAAGGGGGCTTTAGTGTGTGTGCAGTCATTGGTCTTGGATAACCATAACAAAAACCAAAGTCAAGCATGGAAGTTTGTTTCCAGTTCCATTATTGGATCAAATAAATGGAAAGGTACCATTTGAGAACTTAAGTCAAAGAGCTCATAGCATGGAGGATAACCTCTGGAAACACACTGGAGGCAGCAGAAATCCGCAGGCACCGCGGAAATCGAGGGTACGGGCTGGCCCAAGTGTACGACCACCTCCTGTCGTCTAACCAAGCACGGTCACGTGACAGGTCACAAGACAGGTCACATGACAGGTCTAGTGAGGGCCTCAGTAACGCCAGTTAATAAAGACACCGAGACGGTGTCGCAAGCTCCTGCAACGAGCTCTTAACCCTAAAGGGGCCGGGTTATTTTGACCATCTCTCAGCGGGGGGGGGGGGGGGGGGGGGGGGGGGGGGGGGGGGGGGGGGGGGGGCGGATTCCGCCCCCCCCCCTAAGATCTCGGCCATCGAGTGACGAAAAATTTTGAAACTCGGCACATGCATAGAGCAACTCTTCCTAAACATACCCAAGAAATTTCATGACTATAGGTCAAAGGGTTTTGGAATTATGGCTAATTAATTATTCATATGTACGAATGGTAATTCTGCTCTGTGTACACGACGTATATGCGAAAATTCAGTTTTCACGGCGTGTAGCGCCGGAAAATTTTTCGCTACGCGGCAACCCGTGGTCCGATTTTTATGTTTTTGGTATCAAAAGATGCGCAAAGCTCGAGGCTAAAAAGTCATAACAGCTCGGGTCGCGAAAAAAATTTTTCTAGAGGCTATCACGGAAAATGTTGAAGGGGGGGCGGATTCCGCCCCCCCCCCCCCCCCCCCCAGCCCCTTTAGGGTTAAACTCAAGTCCCAAAAAGGTACCTTTCCATTTATTTAAAAACCAAAGTCTCTACGAAAAATACTCAGAGTAAGAATTTTTTTTTAATTACTACGTTTTTGTTGAGCCTGTGAGCCCCTGGCTAACAACGGGGAAAATTTTACAACACAGTAATATTATGGGAAGGAATATTAAAATACAGAATATTTCTTACTGTGGTTCCATGCACAATGCCTTGAGGACCGATGTAGCAGAAACTGCCAGCAGTCATTTGGCCGTACCTAGATATTCATTGGGGAAACAAATGAGGCATAGCCATGGGTAATATGTTAAAGCCGTAGAGTTCTACTAAAACGGAAATAAAGCTAACCGGTTTTATTGTAGAATTACCTTTTCATAAACTATTTACAGTCAAGTCTCGTTATTAAATACAAACTCGTTCGGACCTAGCCAAATTGTTTGTTATATCAGAATTTTGTATTAAGAGGAACATCAGTCCCATTCATTGTGCACATAAATGCACAGTCGGGACTAAGATTTTATGTTTGTTATAACCAGAATTTTGCATTAACAGAGCTTGTACTAACGAGATTCGACTGTAATTGTTTCCAGTGTATGAGTAAATCACATGAACCATCAAGGATATAGACATATTTATAGGATGGAATTAACTTCGGGGAGATGTAATTTCGTATTTTTTAAATTATTTTTTATTGTTATAGATATGAGACAGCTGATTAAATAGTTAAAGTTATAGATATGTATGTACCAAGTAGCAATTTTAGATTTTTTTGGGCAATTTGCATTTTCTTGTAAAATAAAAAACTAATCACTCACATAGTGACACCCAAGCCAAAAAGTCGATTATAATTGTCCCTTGAAGAGTAGTTGGGTACCATCTGAAACAAAACAAATTTTAAAAAGATTAAATATAACAGGGGCAAATTTCACAGGTTTGCTAAGCACAGAATATATCTGTTGAGCAAAAACCGGTAGAGCGGCACAAATATGTCTGGCCTAATTTCATGGCGCTGCTTAACAGTTAGCAGAAAAGTTGTGCTTACTTTATCAGAAAAGGTATGCTAACCTTAAGCACTATTTCACAGCATGGACGTGTTAACGGTTGCGTGCGCATGGCAATTCCTACAATTTGACACTCACGCGCAGGTAAAACCACGTAATTAACAATTTCAGTTTCACGAACTGACACCGGTAGTGCGCGCACACGAACTAGACACTCGCGCGCAGGTAAAACCACGTAATCAACAATTTCGGTTTCACGAACTGACACCCGGTAGTGCACGCGCACATCGACACTGACGCAAAATAGGAAGATTTTCGTTTTTCACAAAATGACACCCAAGCATGATGCGGCAATACAGAACGAAGAAAAATGGATTGAAAGGTTTGACACGAATTTAATCCATCTGTATACTTGTGTGCCTACACAAACCTTAATTAAAAGCTTTTTAATTGGTGAAATTAAGGTCAGTGTCAGTTCGAGAAACCGAAAATGTAAGGGGTGCGCTCTAAAAGTGCCGCACCGTGGAGGATGTCAGTTCGTGAAATCCAAAATAACCCTGTTCTGTAAATACGTGCACGTGCAGCGCACTCACGCCTAACTGATGTCAGTTCGTGGTGCCAATGACAAATTGCCTAATAATTTGCTATAATTTGCTATAATAGGTTGCTATAATTCGTCGGATCAGTGCGCGACGTCGCGTATAGCTGCAATTCAAAACAATTCAAAACATGATTCAGTAACTTTTGATTTGAAGTTGAGATCCTAGCTGTTTTTCTCGGAATATACAGCTGAAGCTGAGCTGAAACTTCATCAGGTTAGTTGTTCAGTATCCTTCATTAGATTTTGAACACTTTTGTTGCTTCAAACGAACAAAATGCACAAATTACAAATGATGGACTGTGTCTTTAAGCACTTTTTCCCTCGAGGCAGTCAATATTTGTATATCCTTTTTTTTTTGGATGCATGGCAGCTTTGGCTTTGCATCGGGCATCATGTTTCCCCTGTGAGTTAACAACCCCTAGTTCCATATCACAACAGCTGATTGTTAACAGATAGCCTGTAGTTGGGTGCCGTGGTATCATGGAATCACATACCATGCCATAAGTGACGACAACCCTAGGAGGGGCAAGCCCCCCTCCTTTGCCCCCCCCCCCCCCCCCCCCCCCCCCCCCCCCTCGCGACACCCATGCATGGAGATTTCTATAATTACGTCACTGATTTAAGCACTTTTTCCCTCGAAACAGCTGATTGTTAACAGCCTGTAGTTGGGTGCCTTGGTATCATGGAATCACATACCATGCCATTGGTGATGACAACCCTAGGAGCATCCAGGTGACTTGGGAACAATCCCATGGGATGGCCTGAGTACAGCGCCAGGGTCTGATCTTCTGACATCTCTGACAAGTAGTGCATCACCAGACGAAACTGGTATGAAAAAAAAAAGCAACGTAAAAAAAAAAATCGAAACAATTAGAAATGAGTATGTCAGCAATTGCAGTGTTATGAAAGGACGTGTAATGTCCATGACAGAGCCAATTAACCATGATATCTCATTAAGGATTCAGAGAAAAATGATCCAAAAATCCAGGTCTGTAATCTCACTGACCATTACTAGATGATGGATGTATAAGATTTGAAGTTTTGTTTTTGACATTTTCAGGTTTATTCACTCAGCTCTTAAAGGGAAGATACAACATTTGCAAACATCGAACAATAAAACAACCAAGTTTTTAAGAAATACCTTATTAGGATGTTGGTAAATGAGACCCTAAAGCATCCTGTAAAATTATGGCACCTGGTGTGAAGTCATTTTTAAGAAAATTGTATTTCTGTATACATTTCCAACGATGGTCGGCCGACCACCGTTGGAAAAACCTAACTATATTTCAACTACTGCTCCAAATTTACCTTTTTTCAGTCCAAATTTTGTTTGGTATTGGTGACATCGTGTTCATGAACGGGTGCAGGCCAGCTAGACTGGTTCCCTTACCTTACAATTTTCTGGCAACTATAAATTGATCTATTTCATCTTTAGTGGAGTCAGGGAACCAGACTACTTGAACAATTTTGTTTTTCTTGGTTTTTCCAGCATTTTCGAACATAAAACTTCAAACAAGTCAGTGTAACAATATTTGATATATTATACAAACCCCTCAAATACACCATTTCTGAAAATTACAGCAAAAGCCAATGATGTACATTCCCTTTAAAAGATCTGTCATAAACATTACTACATAGCGCTGGAATTTACTACCCATACGTAAAGTTGTCAAGATAACTGGTGGGGCTCAGTAAGGGTGGTGTTATCAAATGAAAATAAAAAACAAGTAAGTTCTGAAATTCTAGAAAAGACACTGGATCCAAGCATACTCATTTAAGACAATGTCCACTTAACTATATCAACTTTGTCAATGACATGAGCCTTTTTGAGTTCACTTTTAATTTTGAAAGTTTACTTACCTGTGCCCAGTTGGAAAAGACTTGCCCATTGCCTCCGTAAGTCACTAGCTCGTGGGGAAACTGTTGTGGCAACATAAGCAAAACAAAATGACCATCAAAAACAATACCCAATTGATTTTTGGGTTTTTTTCACATCTTGGTTATTGGATTGACGCAGATCACAGGTACACAGAAAATAATGAAACAATTATTAACTCTCGTAAGAACTGCTTATAAAAACAAAAATCTTGACAGCGTTAGCAAGCCTTTTAGTCTGGCTGTCTGAACTAAACAGACCTACTGCGAATTGTAGCCCTAGCAGTGTGAAATTTTGTTTTAAATCGTACTGAATTTTCAATATTGACGTTTCCCTTTTCCTTAATCTAGAGAATATTCCTCTCTTACAAAGATTATAGTGAATGGGACTGTCGGTTTTTTGGTTTGTTTTCCATTGAAAATTGGTTGCACGCAATGGGGGTCAGTCCCAAGCACGCCTGTTTTTGGCTTTGTGCCAGCCCTGGCTTTTGTCATCTGAGAAAAATGTCACGTCCACACTTTGCTTGTGAAGGAAACCCAGGCATCGCAAAGCATTGTGGGTAAAGCAGTTTCCATTGTCAATGTACGTGCATTCTATGTGCACGTGTCATAAGCACTCGAAAATGTTGACCCAGATCATTAGGTATGCGTCCAATGAGAGCAACAGAAATTGGAGGTCACAAGACTTGGTACTCAAAGTAAGCTATCTGGCGCCCTCAACAGTTGTTGCACAGACCCAATGAAATGTAATTACTTGTTTTTATACCTGAGCGACTCTTGGATCCAGATTGTTCATCATCATATGCATGATGCCAGCCGCTTGTCTGGTGTTACACGGATAGTCATCAATGGGATATGCCCTGCACATGAGACAAACCAACCAAAAACAGTAAATTTAAATATTCCAATTTGCTGTCATTTGCATAACATTTGCATAAGTCGGATGGATTAGTACATTAATTAACTTTATTCAAGCACTCTGACAAATGTGGATTCAGCTTGGTACTACATTAGGAAAACTGATTTTGAAAAAGAAAACATGCAGTTTTACATGAAGCAGTCTTCAACAAAAGTTGAACATCCATACAACAAAATGTAAACGATAAACAAAGATACTACTTGATTCATGGTAGTAATGACAATACCTCATTTCAATATCTGGGCGAAAGCGGTACATGTAGATGTGGCCGTACTCTCGCAGTTCCTCTGCAAACTCTGGTGCCAGGACACCATGAAGTTCCGGTGGGAAATAGCGCAGTGCATTTTGCAAAGCAAGCTGCCCAATGAAGATGAGAAAAAGAACAAAAGGTAAAAACGATGCAACGGAAATGAAACTGAAAAATGAATAAATTAATTGGTAGTCATTCTACATCTACTTTATAATTGGCTAGCCCTTGCCCAATAAATTGTGTCTCAAAATACTGGACCTCCTCCATATTTAGAGCCACATAGCGATGCACGCTGAATTTCCTGAAAAGTTGTCTTCCCAAAATCCGAAATCTTTTTTTGTTCTCTTGATAATTGATACAGAAGCTACTTACCCAGCAAATAACCAGGGAAATCAAAAGGTCAAAGGTGCATGACCCATGACCTAAAATAAATCATACAGTCAGTTTGGGCTAACTCTCACCAAAGTTTCTCTGAAAATTACAGGATTACTAGAAGTCTAAAGGGCTGAGGCGTAGTACTGAGAACCCCCTTTGTTTTTTTCTCTCTCTGCCATATTGCTGGGTACAGCTTATCTAGCTCCCAGACCTATGTTCTTGAAACTCAATGGTTCTTGAATCTGGAGTGCTGAATGGTATTAAACACATAGCAACCAATGAAACCTGGTACAGATGTTTTTCTGGGATGACGTCAGCCCGCTCCCACCTATTGAAACAAATCGGGATTGATGACTAAACTGCAACTTTCAGCACACAATTTAAGAAACAAATTTCACCATGCAGAAGGAAACGCAGGGGAGTTGTAATTTTGTTGCAGAAAAAAAAGTGAACGCTCGGATTTGAAGTTAACCCGCATGCAAAATATCAGGCTGAATGATTCCGATGAAAAAAAACGGAATTCTTCCAGTAGGCTGGTGTTTGTGATGTCACTTCCGGTCTCTGACCTTAACGACAACCTAGTAGTGGTGGGTGAAAACAAACCTCGCCACCATTTTGACTGTGTGTGTGTGTGTGCGCACGTACACAAACATGCAGCATGTTGAAGTTATTCTGGTTGCTACGGCCGGGCCTGTATGGTTTGTCTTTTTTTTTTTAACCGAGTGGAATATCATTATCAGTTCGGATGTTTGGATCCGAGAATTCTTAACATTTAGGCATAATTTATTAGGCTGACTAATAAATACCATGATCGATCAATAGCCTTTAATATTCCTCATCTCGCCTGCTTCCTCTATTTAAGCTTCCAGGCCTTCCCGCATCCCCACCAATACATCCATGCAAAAAGGCCATACATTTGAATTTATCCTCGATCCTCCTATTTCTGCGGGTGCATACCTATGTTCCCCAATACCGATGTTCCCTGAACTCCTTACCCTATAACCCTAACCCTAAACTAACCCTAATCCTAATCCTAATCTTTAGGATTTCGGGGAACATCGGTATTGGGGACCACAGGTATTGGGGAACATCGGGTAGACCCCATTTCTGCGCAGATAAGGCTTTGCAACCAAGAAGCTTAAAAATAGCTTAAAAAGCAACCGCTCCTTTCCTCAAGAAAACTTATATTGTTGGCTTACGATCATCCACCATACCGATTAACAAAGCGAAATCTCTTTATTTGTGGCAGCCAAGCAAGATTTCCAAAGCGTGCTGTTATGGCGTTGTAGAAAAAAATCCTGCCTTACTCTACGCAGGGGAGGCTTCATGAAAAATCTGTGCTGTCCGGGCCATGTAACTCAATATAATAAATATTTATTCCTTAAAATGTGTTAGACTCCTGGGTTTAAGGAAAATATATTTCCTTGAGCTTTTCAAACATTTTCTTTCTTTTTCCCTTCTTATTTTCAATGCCAATACACTTTTCATAATTTCAAGATTAATTTCAATATAATGGTTCAATCGTCAATAGATAATTGTTAATTTATACAAAGGCCTTTATACATAAATACATTTTATACATATTTACCTATTTAATGTAGATCCCACTTTTATATTGTTATTTTGATCATCCCAATCAACAGAGGCAACTGTCAAGATGTCAGATTTTGATAGTTCTGACACAAAAAAAAAAATAATATAAGAAATGTGTCTTTTTGGTTGCACTGTAAGTTTTACACCCCTGTAGAAACTGCAAAGTATTATCTATGACATAACTATAGTACTGACGACAGTGGGAGACCAAGAAAGGTCACCGTACGGTTTATTTTCAACTTCTGCAGGCCCGGAAGCATCTGCCTCCATTTTTACTTTATAGGCCTAGTTAGCCTAATCATTTTTTCTGTAAAAAGCAGATTTTTTTATTTTCATTTTTTTTGCCTCTTACTGGTAAAACCTTCACTTTCCAATTTTTTTCCGGCTGCATGATCCGAGTGAAAGTATATCATTTTTAGGATGCACGCATTGCAAAATATAAAGACGAGTGCATAGAAATACAACTAGGTCGACTAGGAGTAGGAGCGCGTACCTTTAGGTCTGACGATAAAAGAAGGCAGTGGATATTTTGCCGGAGACGGCAAACCTTTAGTAAACGTTAGTTTGCCGGATATGCACTGAACATGCGCAGTTACTGGGTTTTTTTTGTACTTGAACATTTTCCGGTGACAAATTTTAGTCTGGCTCCATGCCAAAATTATCATTGTAACCTCGTATTCACAAGATGGGATTCAGACCATTTTATAATTTCGGACTTTATTTCCCTTTTAAAAAAAATCCTCCAGAGCCACAAATGTGAAAAAGAAAATGTAATACTCTGCAAAAAAATGTTTGAGACATGTTAAAATAATAAAAGAAGAATATTCTTATTTATTTGGGGATGAGAAAAACAAACTTTAAAATGTGCTACGGTCGGAATCGAACCCGAGTCATCCCGCTTACTAGAGCCTTTGCTTAACCACTACACCAAACATGCTACACAACTTTTGGTGGGAATTTAATACATCTTATAATTCAGCCCTATCTTAAAGAGTACAGCGCCCTCTGTTGATATGGATTGCCGCCGGCAAACCTTTAGTAAACGTTAGTTTGCCGTCATTACCTCCGGCAAAATATCCACTATCATAAAAGAAAGAGTAGGCCCACTCAATTGGAAGAAGTGTTCGACTGGTTGACCCACATGTCCTTAAAAAAAGAGCAACAAACAGTCACAATGAGCCAACACCCCCACCACACCCCCTTCATTGACCAATCATATCCATTCATTGGACCGTCAGTGATAGATTAGCAGAATAGGCCCATCCACGATCCGGTAATCCGTGCCGCGCTGAGGCAAACCCAGCCACTCACCCTTTCCTCTTCGGGCGTCAAATTGGGCACCCTAACCGGTGCATGTGCAATGTTGCTATCTCTTGGCCTCGCTGGCGGCAGTGGGTCGAGAGGAAGACCATCACAAATCTCCTTCAAAGAGGCCATTTTGACTAGTGGACACGTCGCCAAGAGGTTATGGGTTGATGGTTGATGTAACAAGCGATCTAATCGATCGGTTATGAGTTGATGGTTGATGCAGTTAACGTAATAGCGCCCCCACACATTAGATAAACATGCCTCTGTAAATAATACTAGCGCCCTCTACAAAATCAGCGACCCAAAATCTCTAAAATATATACTGTATGGAACAACTTAGTGCGGAACTTCTTGAATTCCCTCTGTCTAAACGGACTCTCCCAACTTAGTTTCTTCAGGATATTGATGTTTAATTAATTTAAACATCACTTGGTAAAATCCAAGCGGGGAAGGGTGGGTTGGGCTGGGTTTCAGGGAACTTAAAACTAATTCCTGGGGGGGGGGGGGGGGTTTGACGCGTAATGGCAATTCCCACTACCCAATCGATGTTTGTTTGAACTGTAATTTGCTCTTTTTGTAGCAATTAAAGAGGGTTTTAATGTTTATTTGTTGATTGAGAAACGAAATGAAACAAAAATCTCCGGCCTGAAAATATGCATTTTTTTGCCCAAATCTTCAGCGTTATCACAAAGGGACGAATTTGGCTAAAATGAAGTTTGTTTTTCCCGGAAAAACAAATTTAGGCCAAAATGAACTAAGTGGATAACAGCGGACATCCAGAAGAAGTAGTTTTGTCAAAATCAGTTGAAATTATCGAGATCATGAAAACCAATCAAGGGAACAATTTCAACCAAATCGTTTTTTTTTTTTTTTTTTTTTTTCAGTTTCCACGATCACGATCGTACAAACAAGAGACGTATTTTCCAGCGCGCGGGATAGGTAAAACAACGCGCGCGTAGGATTTTGAGCTTTCACCAACAGACACATCTCTATGGAGATTAATTATTCCGCAGTTAATTGATCTATTATTCAATAATTCGATTTTGTTTAAGTTAAAGTCTCAGCTTACTATCTGTATCGAAAAGTAGTCAACAGTGTGCTCTATTGGCCAAATCTTTATTTAAAAAAATGACCAACTCAAAACCCTATTTTCTCAAAACCACTGTTCACCGCGTGCCAAATTCGTCCCTTCGTGAAAACGCTGACGAAATATTCGAATGGTATTTTTCCGTTAAAATAAATCCTCTAAACTGAAAAATTGTTGGAAATACAAATTTGTTGAATGGTGAGCTTTTCCTCCCCCTCTCCTTTTCCTTCTTTGTTTTAATTCTGTATGATGAATCAGGAGCGTCCCCTCAACCACAAGATATTTTCCTCCGTCTAGTACCCAGCCTGGTGTCTCGCCAGTGTAGTCCCCTCTTTGCATCTATCTCTGTACTGATTGGAGATCGGTGAAGAGAGTGGGCAGTGCCATCGTATAGGACTACCCTGTGACGTCAACGAATGGGCTAAGTTCTGCCCAATGTGTAGACCAGATGCATGAAAAGACCTCCAGCAAAAAAAAAATCAGTCGAATATAATTTTGTACTCTGGGACCTTGCCTTGTTTCTGAGGAGTATGCCTACCGTCCCTCCCTCTCCCCGCCCCACTTTTATGTCATACTGTGATTTTTTTGTAGGGGAGGGAATCAATAATCGTTTATTTCCCTTGACGAAAACGTCATTTATTGCGAAAACGTCATTCATTGGCAAATAAAGATTGGCAACACTGTGATATTAAATACGTTCATATTGAGGATGTAAATGACAACCGTTTTGATGCACCCTCGGAAGTTATCAACAGTATAGACTTGTTAAAGTCATTGGACGTCCACAAAATCGAGTATCTGTTTGAGAAGCGGTTCTCTGTATTTTGTGTTCCTCATCGCGTGTTTCCAACAAAGTACCAGTGACAACCACTGTCATGCATGGTACCCGAAATTCCGTCGCAATGGTATTGGGAAAACACTAGGCGTGAGCTGTGAACCAGCGAATAGCCATCAATCACCGAATAAAAATGTCGCCAAACGGACATTTTTGAAAGAGGAACACCCCATTCTGACGCGGAATGACTCACTGAAAACAACTGAAATGAATTTATTCAAACGTGACAGGTAAGTGCAAAGGAGTAGTAACGTAACGGCCCAGTCATGCAGCAGTTATGGGGGTCGGGTTCTTGGGACAATGGTGTAATTTCTGCGTGGGCAATCTGGACGCATAAGAAGTGTACGGGCTAGCATCGATTGCTGCCTAGCCTGTGTGGAGAACGTGACAGTGTGTGCAGTAGTTTTCATTCAATCTCACTTCAGTGCCCTGGCTGTACTGCATGCTAAGTGTTTCAGTGAGTCCAGCATGTTCAACTTCAATGTTTGCGTGTGTATGTCCAGTTTGGGACTAATTAAGGAAAACTCAAATAATATAGAGTAAGTAACACTCCTTGTTGTTCATTAATTTTTCACAGGGTGCCTCGATTGGGTGCCTCAGTCAGACTTTATTTCGCTGTAATTTTAAATTTAAACGTTAAAACTAAAAGAAATCCTTCACTGTTCAAACTAAGACACGGATCACTAAGACTAACAAGTAACATTCATAAAGAAAAATGAAGTGTACTTCAATAAAAAGTAGGATTGTATTAAAGTAAAGAAAAGTGAAGAAAATATTAAAAGTTCAAAAAAGAAACAAATTCTCACAGCGCTGATTTGATCCTGGGACCTTTGACTTCGTAGTCCAATGTTTTATCCAATTGAGCTACCAGAGTACTCTGGTTAGAAGGGCAGATATATTGTAAATGTGATATAGATTTGCAGTGGTGTTTTTGCGATGTCGTAAGTCGTAACAACAGTTGAAAATCGTGTTACGGCTGCACATAACGATAGCCACTATGTTCCAAAAATGGGCGATTTTTTTTTGGACAAACTTTGAGCTGAGTTGCACATTTAATACAAACACTTTAACAAAAAAAAATTGCAATTATTTTGTGTATCCAAATACTTCACATGATCTTTTAAACTTTTTTTTACTTAATTTCAAAATATTATTACAGTTTTTCACATGATTTTCATTGTAGAGTTTATAAATTAAATAACACCAGTAATTACCTGAATAATACATTTGGAGCTCAACAACAATCATGTTTGGTCATGAAGAAAGTCTGGAAAGGTCAAAGTGCACATCCCAGATTTGTGGTCTTGTGCAAAGTTTTTAGTTAAGCCTATAACCTTCCCAAATCCTCCCAAATCCTCTTAGAAAAATGGAGGATTTTGCAGGAAATGTATAACTGATTTAGGAGGATGCACTATGTCAAGGTCTTAGGCCGGACCTTGTGTTGTTTATGCTCAGCCGTGCATAAATTTAGGCCTATAGTATACTTGAAATCCTCCGCATTGCTCCAGGATGTCACTGGCTCCGTCTCAACATATTGACAGTGATTGCTGGAGGATTTTGCAGGATTGAGGCAGTGGTCACCCCTCCAGGGACCACCTGACCACATTCAAGAAATAACCGGAGAATTTTGCCGGAGTTAGGCTGTATGCAATTTTTACAAAGATGCAGTTGGAGGATTTTGCAGGATTGAGGTTGCATCCTAGCAAACATGCCTAGGGAGTAATAGCGTTAACCATTGGGCCCATTGCCTGGATAAGATTTTATCTTGACACCTTCACCATAGAAGATTGGAAAGAAACCCTTGTGTTTTTTTTCCCAGAAAGGTTAACTTGAATTGTACAACCACTATTGACACACACATACACACACCAACTGAAACATAGATTTTTTACACAAATTCAAACTTTTTTTAATACTGTGGTGCCAGGGGTTATTTAAATCCATCCTCATCTTCAAACTAAATTGAAGAAAATAATATTGAAACAGCAAGCAGATTTAAGTCTGTGTTCATTTTAAAGTATAAATTGCCGTTATTATTATTATTATTAAACCATATGGTTTGTGAAAATAATATGTACACTGTATACAACTGGTCAAACTATGTACACACAATGCACCTGCTGTACAGGTAGATTTGAGAAAACTAATTTACATTGGGTTGAGTGATAAATTACTTGTACAATAAGTGAAATTGCCCATGCGTTATTAGTAATAATATTACTTGGATTTAAAATGTACAGGCTAAAAATACATAGATTTTGTTATGCTTTTTTTTTTGCAATGAACAATATGATGTGTGCCACTGTATTTAAATTTTAAACGGTTCGGGTGCATTTATAGAGTAACTTTTCATCTCCAAGTAGGAATCTGTATGAAACTAAGAAAGTGCTGCAATCTATCTGCCATACACATTTTCAAACAATTTTACAGGGCATTGTACTGAGTGTGCACTTTTTTTCAGTGTGTATATATCGCTCGTAATCATCTTTATGCCATTAGGAATTTGAGACTATTTATGGAGCTTTCGGTGAGAGTGAATGTGTAATTGATTGATGAATATGGGATCTATTTACCAGAAAGCTATCAGGCGAGCGGGGATCTATTATTAAAAATACCAGATGGCTGCAGCGTACCGTTCCTAGTTTGCAGCTAATATTTCCCATCTTTGCTTTGTTTCTGACTATGCAGGCAGCGGACCGTTGCACAGTAAATCAAAGCTTTGAAATATATGAATAGATGAGAAAACCTACACTGGAAGTACATGTTCTCCTCAGTGCGACTTATTATCGTTTATGGTAGATGGAAGATACATTTGGAGTCAATACTTTAGACTGAGTGTTCCGCAACGCTGCCCACCACCATGACCAAAGACAACAAGAAGGGGACCAAGCCTCCCAAACACTGGAGCCAAAACGTCCACGAGATTGTGATCTCGCCGACGGAGGACGGCAGCCCCAACTTCACCGTCAGGGGCGGGGCCGAGAATGGGCTGTTCCCCTTCGTCGCGGACGTGCGCAGCGACAGGATCCTGTTGCGCTCCGGCAAGCTGCACACGGATGATATAGTGATCGAGGTGAACGGCCACAGGTTGCCCGGATTTACGCTGTGGGACATTGAGGCCCTTATGGCGCACGTCGGTCGCGCTCCTCTGCACCTCAAGACAGTCAAACAAGGTAAGTTTAAAAATAGGTATGCTTTCATGATGCATCAGTGGTGTGTTTCAGGAAGGTGGAGCTGTCAGTGATATGCACCAGCCATTTTTGTTTTGTTTAAAATGAAATGCTGGTAGTGAACATTACTTTGTACAGTAATTGCTAAATTGTAATCACTCATGGTTTTGAAATGACCACGTAGATTGTGTTTGTCTTTTAGACAATTAGTTTTGCTTCTATTTCCCATTGAGGAAATTGCTGTTTGGTTATTACGTTGTGAACGTGCAGAAAATTACACAAAATCTAAAATTGTGGATTACATCCTGATGACAATTTCATAACTGATCAGCATCACAAAGGTTGATGTTAAAAATTTTCCATTCTAGACCTGAAGGGTGTATATAAAAACAGGAATGCGTAGAAATGGACTACATTGTAATTGTAAACCTCTTTAAAGGGAATGTACAACATTTGCTTTTGCTGCAATTTTCAGAAATAAATGGATTTGGAGGATTAGTATGTTTATAGAAAATATTGTTAAACTGACTTAATTCACGTTTTGGGCTTGTAGATGCTGGAAAAACCAAGAAAACCTATCATATTCTTGTAGTCTGGTTCCCTGACCCCACTTAAGATGAAATGGAGCAATTAATACAATTTGGGGAAGGTCAGAGAATAAGTCTAGCAAGCTTGAACCTCTTCACAGGTGTGTAATCAATTGCAAAGAAAAGTCAGAATAACTAAGTAGGCACAGTTTTTGAAAAAAAGCCAGTTTTCTCCAACGCTGGTCGGCCGACCAGCGTTGGAAAAATACAGTTTTTCTTGAAAATGACAGCACACCAGGAGCCACGGTTTTAAAGGATGCTTTAGACTGTCATTCCCTAACAATTCAGTAAGGTATTACGTGATAATTTGATCATTCCGTTCTTTGATGTTTGCAAATGTTGTATCTTCCCTTTAACTTTGAGAAGTTTAATAAGCAGGCCAAAAACCTGAATTTTGAAACCAAAGTGACAGGTAATTTATCACCTTATTGCCGGACTGAAGCATTCAGTCAACACTCCTCCACTTGAATGAGTAGGGAGGCTGGGCCATTATTGTCTTGGAGTCCTTCCAGTAATTACTTGTCATTGATAAAAGATGACATGTGCACAGTCAATGCATCAACGGAAAACCTCACCTCTTTGTTCGTAAATGCAATTTCACATAGATTAGAATACTGAAAATACGTTTGTTGTTCATGTAAGCATTCTGCTAATACACTGCTATCCAACATGGATCTTAATAATGTACCATACATGATGGGCCTTGTTGAATCCAGAATCTGACTATTATTTTGTTGTACTACTACCCGGTACTAGGATGAAATTTGTTCAAATTGAAAAAAAAAATACATCAAAACCTTGCTTTTTAAAGCTTTATTGCAACTTACTGATACAGTAATCAACATACGTCAATGTAGAACTTAAGTTTTTCAAAACTTGCATCCAAAGCAACTCCGTGCAGAATGAAAGTAAAAAATTGAAGTCAAGTTCAAAAGGGAAGGCCTGTTGAGAAATGTATGGGCTCCTTTGGCTTTTTCTTATTTAAGTTTCTTTTTAAAATCAGTGTTCTTTCTTTGATGGACATAGTGGGGAAGAGCATAATCTGAAACTGTACATAAATGTACATGGAATACATTTTTTAAACGCATGCAGATGTAGATATACATGTAGGACTATCACTGCCCGGTTGTTACATATTTGTAGACAACTTACTTTACGATTACATTAGCATATTAAATGGTTCCTGATTCCTGATGTGCGTGTGCGTCATTGGAAACAAAGATGTGCAATTTTTAACCGCCATTACCATACCTTCTCTGAAATACAAAATAATACAAAGCTATTTGCTGAAAGGAATTGCAGATTAAGTTGCGCAGTCTATTCCCTGCTGGTTTTGGAATGAAGAATGTGCCTTGTGCACAAGATATCTTAAAGGGAGTGAGAAGGTGTTGTTTCAAGTTTATTTGTACAAGGAATTATTTTTGTTCCGTTATGGAGGCCCACAACTGCTGTTTTTCTTGCAATTTTGTTTTTATTAAAACTCTGACCTCAGCTTTAACCGATGCAAAAAGAAGTCTTTACTTAATAAGTAGGTCTTATCAAATGAATCTTGGAATGTTTTGAGGCCGGTTTGAGCTAAGATTTCACAAGACTTGATTGAAGCAGTGTGCTTCTGTTCAAGAATAGAAGTTTGGAACGGCAGGGTTTTTACCAAGAAAGACTGTTACTGAGTGAACAGCTCGGCAGGTAGCCTAACCTGGCTTGAACCCCTGCACCTGCTGCGATTTACCAGCCTTTGGTACTGGAGATGATGACTTGTTATGAAGTCAAAGTGTCACACCAACAATGGGTGTGAATTGCATGTTGCAGCTGGGAAAGGCTAATGACAAGAAAGTACAGTTCAGTATAAAAGGGCGTTTGTTTGTTTGTTTGTTTTTAGTAATAATGATTAGTGTTTATTGAATCAACATCATTTACTGAAGGTCACCTTAGGTGACATGTCTTGAGTGGTGCACTCTTGCATTTTAGGAATGTATGATTTTAAATGTTACAGAAGATGGAATGTTCAGGAAATTTTGATGTAATGTTAAAAGCAAATGTGTGTGCCTGATTTTGTAGCAATGTATTATGTACATTGTGATAAGCTGGGGGGGGGGGGGGGACGAAGAAAACAAATACATAAAAACATATCAAAACATTTTTCGGTATTTTAAGTCGAAATCCACAACTCAAATGGCTGTAAAGCTTGAATTCTATATCATAGACAGAAATTTAGGTGATTTCCAACGAATAATCAATTGACTAATTTTTGGAATAAAGAGTGTTAATTGATGAAATCGTGTTTCGTGATAAAATGTCGTGCATGTCGTGCACTGTTAAAATATCCACTTTATAGTTGAAGCTTCAACAGTTTAGGTTTGGAACATTCGTGTTTGGATTTTGAGTGGCGTTATTATTGGAAACAAGCAAAATGCATGAAAAGCTCCTGATTTTAGGATTTTTGAAAGATCCCTGTGAAATACGGAATTTGTGAGATTTCATCATACCGGTCTCTGAGCTTGTAGCCCCATGAAAGTTAGTTAAATTATAAATTGATGGTTTATCGCACAGTGGAGGATTTTGGAAGATTCAGAAGGTTCTAAGGTATAACACCTATGGAGTTTAGTCACATGAGAAATTAAACATCTCAGTATACTTAAAGCTATAGTCCATCATTTGCAGCCATCCGAAAAGTAACTGGCGTAATTATTGTTGAAAAACAAACTTGGTTGAAAGATAGTAAGGGAACTAAACTCCCTGTGAAATTATTCCTTCTGGGAAGCTGTCATTTTGAAGTAATCAACGAAAGAAGGCATTTCCAACGGTGATTCTTAAGAAGCACCATAGGAAAATTTAAATTAGTAGTTCGTTTGTTATTCAGCGCAGCGCGCACAAGTATTGGAACGACACACACGCGCGCGCGGTTGTTATAATTCGTCGGATCAGTGCGCTACAATGTACGTCGCGTATAGCTGCAATTCAAAACAATTCAAAACATGATTCAGTAACTTTTGATTTGAAATTGAGATCTTAGAATGCTGTTTTTCTCGGAATGTACAGCTGAAGCTTAGCTGAAACTTCATCAGGTTAGTTGTTCAGTATCCTTCATTAGATTTTGAACCCTTTTGTTGCTTCAAACGAACAAAATGCACAAATTACAAATGATGGACTATAGCTTTAAGTTACTGAACATAACAATGACATTGACAAGCAGGCCCTGATGACAAGAAACTTTTTACTCTCACCGATCATATTCCCCCCGACTCTCTGTTCGTGTACATTTATGCATGCAGAGTCTTCCTGAAGTAACTAATGGGTCCTGTAATATATTTCAATTTAGCATAGAGGAAGGCAGGCTTTCAGCAATATGCTTCCTGAATGTCTTAGGAAGTACTTTTACGTGTACATGTAAATGTACATTATGAAGGAAGCAACCTTTTAGACATGAGCCCATCTAACAACTTCCATCACGTAGTAATGGCAGCGCCGCGTTGTCACCGACGCCCCGTCCCAAGGCATTTTCTCAGGCAAGAGTAATGAGTCTACGGAATGACAAATTGGATTATTAGGAAGGAGTGGTCGATGAGCGATCCTGTCAGTAATGTCAAATTATAGGTGCTGTGGAGCTAATAAACAAGGGGATAAAATAAAAAATAAAAAATGTAATATTAAACGTGATGGAGTGATGCTTAGGAAGGTTGCATTGTGCAAAATGCACATGTCCTAATGTTGGATTGTTGGTTTTCAAGCTCATAACTTGATAAACTCTCCTTTTATTTGATCGTGCACAGAATTAAAAAAATCATCACATAAAATTAGCTCACCCAAGTCAGCCAAAGTAAGATCGTATTTCTGAGGCACTGTGACTAGTACAATGTCATGAACGTAGTCATATTCCACTAACACTAGGAAGTAACTGGCACAACTGTCTTATCAATCTCCTACAGCCAAAGCATAGCCGTATCAAGTTACATTATAAACAGTTTTTTACAGCCAGTGGATCCTGCATGATGTGAGAAAGGAGCACTCAACTGTTTAAAACAGTCACTTGATTTATTTTGACTGCTGGGTTGGCCTTGTTGATTTTGCCAGCCAAAGAAGGAGGGTTAGTTGATGAACTCCAAAGATTTTCATGAATTTTTTTTAGATCAGGAAGATTTCAAGTTGAAATTTAACCGGTGTAGGCGATATTTTGTGTCGATTGCCTCTTCAGTCCACATTGTGTTTGAGACTGTACATGTTCATTGAAAGTTTGCGCGTACACACTTCATTTTTGTGAGTGCATGTGTGTGCAAGTGATGTATTTTAAATGCAATGCATACATGTGTTCAGTTGTATACATGTATGCAATATAAATACATGTACACTACATACATGTACATGTACATAAAATGTATCATTTTTTTTGCTCTCATCTTCCACCCTACCACACCCTTTGCATGGTATACCACACAACAGAAACGTAAGAAAACTCACTTGCAACGTGAAAATCCCCCCCCCCCCTTCCCAATTCCGCGTCAGCCTAATTATCACTAATGGGCGAAGTATTAAGGTCGGGCCAGCTGCCTTTTATGCCCTGCAACAAATATTTGTCAATCCGCAGTATGGCAGCAGTGTGGACTCTCACCCCATCAAAATGAGACTAATCACTGCTTGACATGGTAAAGGCCCCAAGGAAGTAAACACCAAGCCTGATAGTGATATGCTGTGACCATGGAGAAATAAAACTGTGACCGACCTGTGCATTTTGAAGTTTGGATCTGTGAGCCACAAAAATCTGTGAAATTATAATGTATAATGTTTGTTTGCAGGTTGAAAAGGTTACATGTGGGAAATTCTGTAGAATCCAACGTACCGGTTACATCCCGACCACATGATGTACGTGTACAAGGTCGTTAAGGTGGTGGTACCTTATTAGTGGTACATGTGCATTGTGCCTCACACTAATTAGTGATGTATCACATTCACTTTTCCAACAGGAGCTCGCTAGTGTCTGACATGTACCGGTACATGTACATGTATGCCGAATTTACGGAATTGCCCATGTGCGAAACAGACAGCATAAAAAAGTGTTCTCAAAATCAAGCTTGAAACCTGGACTATGCAAATATGTATTGTGTGAATGTTATAGCAATAGGTAAAATTGTCGGAAGGACATTGTACATTTTTTTTATCCCTTATATTTGTGTACAGTTAAACAGAACCTTAGTAAGTCCAAGAAAAGGTCCCCTTTTTGTCCCATATGTAACACCTTGTTTTCTTTAATTACATAATCATCGCGAAGACTAATTAAATTCTTGTGCAGTCATCTACAGTATATGCAGACTAAATATTGTTGTTGACATTTTCCTTCTCATCAAAGTTGCACCAATCTTGGTGAAACCCTTTTGCTACATCAGTACATGTACATCAGGTACCAATGTTCCCTTTAGTTGGGACACAATGGCAATGGATCCATGAGTACGGTTACTTGAACGAGCAATGAATTTGGGTGATTTCAGGATGAATGTGTACTCCTAGTATGATTCATGCTTTGAGGAACCATCAAAGGATGAGAAACCATACTCCTTCCTTCCAAGGGAGTAGTCAACAAACAGGTAGTCATCACCCCCCTCCCCCCTTAAAAAAAAATTACATACTAAACCATCAGATTTTCCCTGTACAATGTACATGTACATAATGTATACATGTGTGCAGATTTGGGAAACCACCGCGAAACATATTGGCAGTGCATGATGCTGATGTGTGAACGGCTGAACGCTCTACTACTGGTTCCAGTTTTATTACCCTACTGCAGATATTTTATAATGTAAATATTTAGCAAATCTACACTGAAAAATAGTAAGAGTAAACATGTCAAAGTACATTTCAGCTCCTTGCATTTCTGCTGTTGAACTTTGTTTGCCAGAAGATGAAATATTTCCTAGGCTAGCAATTTTTTAAAGTTCAGCATTCATGGCCCCCATAAGCAAGGGGAGCAAGTGGCCCTGAAACTTGCTGTTGTTTACGTTTGTTTTTTATTCTACTTGGGGATCAATAGCTGAACAATCGATTGACCGGTTGGGTCTTTCTGTTGTGGGAAAACAACAGGCATTGTGAGAATGAACAGAAATGGAGCTTACCGGTACGACGTGAATAGGTGTGCATTGAAATCAACATAGTTACATGTACATGTACATGTGCCCGTTAACTATTGTAATGCTTTTACTGTAGGGCAGGCTATATTATAAATACATTATGCAATGTACATGTTCCGAGAAACTCTATGAAATATTTCCCTGTAATGTACGTACAAGAACGTTTAGTTTTTCTGATGACATTACCACTGATGTACCTGTACATACACATGGTTTACATGCTCATTTCCATCGATGCATATTTTTGCTCTTAATGTAGTATTGAGCATCGAGGCTTCACCCCGCCTGCTTCGCATATGATGTATGGAAGACTTTTAAATTTTTAAAATATAGGCCCACCCTACTTTAAATTTTTTTGCTAAACGTGGCAATAAAACGTTTAAGATCGTTACTTTGGCGCATAAAATCCAGGTACTGGTAGGTCAGGTTAGTGTAATTCAAAAACAATTTTTTTTATGGTCTCACACATCTATGATCTACATTACATACATGTACATGTACATTCGTACGTGTAGTGATGTACAATACATGTACATGCATATTTATTGATTTCCCAGTACTTACACAAAATTAAAGGGGCACTAGGTCCTGAAATCCCCGAAAATGTTATGTTTTGGATTGTTTACTTAGCCTATTTCAAACATCTGGTTGAAAGGAAACCAACCTAATGTCTTACCGTTCCCGAGAAAAGATGAAAAAAACCCACTTGTTTACATCGGACATGACGGAGTACGAAAACGTTTTTCGTGTCGTTCTCAGTGTACGATACATGTTGTGCATCTCGGGAACAGCAGTGACCAATCACCAATGCAAAAAAGAGGTTTCTTCAACGTCCGCAAAAGGCGAAAGCTTTACGAATGAAATACAACTACCGGTAGCATCAAAACATCTCGAATTTTTGGGGTCGCAAAAGTGGACCCCGAAATTTGTTACGTACGCATAATACAGGAATAACACAAAAACGCCCTGTTTTGAAAGGATAGTTGTGTGGATGTTTATATCCTACTTTCAAGTGTTATTTCCGATTTACATCATCTCGTTCAAAGCGCGTTTTGTAGCCCAATTGGGCTGTTCCAGGACCTAGTGTCCCTTTGAATTGTTGGCCCTGTTGCGTGTGTTATGAATGGTTGGTAAAAAAATGTTCTCAGGTATGTTTCTGGGAAAATATGCAGTTATTGCGTCTTTTGTTGTGGGTGTGATAAAAGCTTCCGAATTACGTATACCTACACTGTTATAAATGTGGAAATGTGCGCAACCCTCTCAAATCGCAAAATTGTAAAATATTATGGTACAGACATTTGTACATGTACTAGGGACTCTTCGTATCACAAGCGATCTACCGTTGCCATGCGACATCATCAAAAACATCATTACAATGATTGTATTCCCACACATTCAGGAAATCAGATTATTTTGAGCTAGATTAATCAGAAAATGCAATATTTTCCCCCTCAGGTTGATTTCTGTGGCACTTTTTTCCCCCTCACAGTCATGGGTTCCGAACAGAAAGTAGTGAGTAATAAGTTGGGTTTCATTGTTGGCTGGTTTGTTGCCAATCTTTGTGCTGGTTCTACCTGTACATGTTTGGTCTTCTGTGAAAAACCGAACTTTGGTGGGTCATTCTATTCAGTGTATTGTTTGCTGTAGTGTAGTAACAATGCCATTGATCCAGTGTCTGAGTTCACATGTACAAGAACTCACTCCTTGTTTTGTTGTGGTTTGCTGTTATCAAACACCAGCAGTGCAAAGTACACATGTACAAACAGTGGAAGATTAGGTCATGTGTAAACTGCTAGAGTTGCACTTGGTTGATTTCATCACTGACAAAGTAACATGGCAAATTAGAAGAATATGTAGAGTAAATGTGCACCAATACTTTGCACATATGAAATGTACTGCACAGAACATTCAATCACATGTACACATCTAATTCACAATGTATGCGTACCTGTACATGTACTGGTATGTAGCATGGGCAGTCTACATACACGCATATATTTGCAAACATGTACACCTGTTCAGTTGTAAACAACTAAACATTGACTAACCGGTACTTAATTGTTATAATCGATAAATGTAATGAGAATGATTTTTCTTTTTTAAATAAACAATACTCCTAGTCCTATTTAATTTCAAGCTGTTGATATTTTCCAGGTACTGTTGGTACATCATAAATGTTGACCCTTTAAGGTTCCTTTAACAGTATATTGTTTAATTAACCTGTTTGAATTAATTGTTTAATTAACCAATAAAGCACAAAAACGCTTGCATAACTTGAAGATTTGTTTATTATCAACATACATATACACAAGGCCAAGTGTTATGTGGCAATAAAAATTTTGACTTTAAAGTCAGAAATTTGACTTTAACAAAAATCCAGGTAGGTTGGGTTACTTTAAAACACACAATTTTTTTTTAGGCCTTGCCAACTTAAACCAATTCCATTGTGCTGAGCCATCTTTTACTTTTTAGTTCTGAAGACCGAGTTCTGAAGACTGAAGAAATATTTGTTATACATGTACACAAACTGTACATGGAAGATGCAACGTGTGGGTTAAATGGACATCTACTGGTAGGGAGTGAAATGTCGAAATACGAACCAGTAACATTTTCAACTTAATACCGGTAATTTCCCTAAGAAACTCCCTAATATATGAGACGAATGAGTGCTGAAATGACCCATTAATTTTGGGCTGGTGTTACATTGGGGACATCCACAAATAAACTGCCGCATACTTGCCATACTGTGAATTATTTGGGAAAGTATTAATGAAAAGGGTTCAAGTGACTTGCTCTGACAAATAATAAATGATATGCAGCCTAAGAACACAAACAGAGGCCATAGTTGATTTTATGAGTACTTTTACTATTTGCATACCGAGAATTCCATTTTCAGTACAAGTAGGACGCCAATAGAGTGAACACCATTTGTACTATGGTACTGGTAGGACTAACAAACTTTAGAATATATACATTTACATGTCATGCAGTAAAACAAATTATGTTACATGTGAAATCTTCTAAAACTGGGTGGATTTACATGTAGAGAGATCTGGATGTAAGGGTTTAACCCTAAATCCTGGGGCTCTTTTACTAGAAAGTATCCTGAATCCGCCCAAATCCACCAATTTTGTCATGCAAAAAATGCTGGTATCCTGAGTCCATCAGAATCCCCCAGTGTAGAAACTGGAGGTATCCTGAATCCATCTCGATGGATTCTGGCGGATTCAGGATACCATGGTTGCATAAAAAAAATTACAGCATGTTTTTCCATAGAGTCTTCAAAATCCATCACCTAAATTTCTGGTGGATTTTGACGGATTCAGGATACCATGCTCGCATGAAAATTGTGATGTGTGTTGTTGCATAGGATCCATCAAAATACACCAATGCATGGCGATTCTAGCATTGCATTGCCTGGATGGGTTATTTACATAATCTATTGTTTATATGCCGAGGCCTGTAGCCCCAATCACATGTAGCTCCCATCCACACAGTACATGTGTGTACATGTTTGTACAGTATGTGACAGACTTGGCAGGGCTAGTGCCAGCAGTATTTACTTGACCACAAACATTGCAAAAGAGTTAAACTGTTGAGATCCTGAATCCATCAAAGTGCCCCAACAGCTCAAAATAGAGGTATCCTGAATCCATCAAAATCCGCCAGTTCTGCTAGGCTTCCAATCCTGAATCCATCAAAATCCCCCAGTTTGTTCAATATGGAGGTATCCTGAATCTGCCGAAATCCCCCGAAGCAGGGGGATGGATTCAGGTATGTTAGGGACGGTTAATACATGTGTTGACATGCATACTTGTATTAAAAATCTTCAACTTTTCATGATTGAAAATGGCTTGCAGAGGTCCTTGTGGGTGTTTCAGTTTGCCCACTTCTGTTCCCTTTGGTCACTGAAGGCTTCACAAACCCCTGTCAAAGATTGAACAACTCTGAAGGTGAAAGCTGAAGTGTCATCAACCAGAACCCCCCCCCCCCCAGCAAATTGTGATTCCCAACAATTGCTGTATCACAGTGAGCGCATTTTAGGGTGGAGTTACTGATTGTATTCTGGATGACTCAGCCTGAACACACAGTGTGCGTGTGTGTGTGTGTTGGGGGGGGGGGGGGGGGGGGGAGGGGTAGGGATCAGGATCAAGATGTGATAACACACAGGGAAATCCCTCCATTGATAGATGTCCCACTGCCTGCTGTCATCGTCCCCCTCACAGGTTACACACAGTGAGGATTTACATGTGAATGCAAATAGTCACTTACAGTTAACATGCATGTAGGAACAAATGTACAGCTGGGCCCAATTTCACGGCCCTGCTTAGCACAAAAATTTGCTGAGCACAAAAAAAGTCTGGCTTATAAAAGCAGGTTACCAGCCAAAACTCCATGTGATTTTCATGCTAAGCAAACAACAGCTGAATACCAATCACAAGCAATATACATCACATGGAGTTTTGGCTGGTAACCTGCTTTTATAAGCCAGACTTTTTTGTGCTGAGCAAATTTTTGTGCTTAGCAGCGCCGTGAAATTGGCCCCTGGTCTACCGATTTAACAAGAAAATCCTTGCTCAAAGTGAAGATAGGACTGGTACCACACACCCTCCGCCTGAAATGGTATCATTCCATGAAGGTGGTTGAAGGAAATGTGCCCGCAGGCAAAGAGATTTGTTTAAAACATGCGTTAGCAATGGAATCCAGTAACAAGACCCGACATTTTTTTCATAGCTTCTAAGAATAGAATGAAAGTTAGTGCTAGACACAAATTACATAAAAATAAAAAAATCCTGTCTCTTAAATATAAAATTAAATAAAGTTGAACAGCGGCAAGAAATGTTATCCTCAAGTATGTAAAAAGCAAAAAAAAAAGAAGAATAATACACATATTTACATGTAACACAACATATAAACTGAAACAATACCTTGTCAACATTATATATTCAAAGTTGTTAGCAATTAAATATGCATGCCATCTGCAACCCTCTGAAAAGGGGCTTTGTGCCAGCTAATATATGTAATTCGAATTTTGGGAAGAAATAATTCAATAAGTAAAGATCAGTGGATTTTTTTTTCGTTTGGTGTCTCATTCAAAAGTGAACAACTTTTATATTGCTAGGGAAATAGCAATAAAAAAATCTACTTTTCGAGGTGAAAGTCAAAACTAGCGGGGGAACGCATCTTTAATGTGTTGTTGTGGCGCACAATCACAAATTAGCAAATAATATGGACGACCTTGTACAAACGAATGGTTACGTTTTCCTCCTGATAAACATATCATTTTACTGAATGCTTTTGTTATTCCGTTCTGGGCATGCAGCTGTACTTGACAGTTGTATTGATTTTATCGTAGGTGTACATTATGTGCATGTAGTATACATCCGCAGATTAATGTAGCGAGCTGGCTAGTGTAACAGTGTACGTAGTAATGAGGAGTGCACACTGTCATTATTATTGAATTTTTATAGCACATTTTATATTATATGTACAGGGCTACAGGCATTTTGTATGTACCGGTATGGTGTGACACACATTGCCAATGTGTGTCTCACTGGGACTCGTTTTGGGTGTGTCGGTCAGTTTTTGTTTCTATTTGTGCAGACGTACTGGTACACGGTGACGTGAGTGAAGTGGGGACACTCGTTACAGTTAATGACTGTATTTTCTCCAGCCTTTTTAATTTAAAGCAATATTTGATTGGACAGTAGGCCAATAAGAGATGGCCTGCGGGTACAAATCCGAAGAGTGATTTGAACATTTAGTGCTAGAACACCTGCTGAATATGATTTATCCTTGTAATTTGTGTTTCCAGCAAACAAGGTAAACTATTTGTGAAAACTTTCATTTTATTAAGTTTAAAAAATCTTTTAGTTTTTGATAGTGTAATGTTGGATGTATATTGTTTGTTTTTATTTCGATGGCTTACAATGTACACAAAATACATACATGTACATGTTCACATGTACTCTACATGTGTACTCTGCACATGTGCAATATACATGTTTACAACATGTTTACAACATGTTTACAACATGTTTACAACATGTTTACAACATGTTTACAACATGTTTACAACATGTTTACATGTTCAGATGAAGAAGGTAAATTCACAATTTGGTCACTACAATCCAATTATTAATATTTTCCGAACAGATTAAAAAGCTTTTGTCACTGTTGTTCACATGTTGTAAGGACTTCGTTTACATAATGTACATGTTCACTGTTGATTTTACATTTGAACATGTACATGTACATGTACATGTGTCATCTGCTAAATTTGCTTGACTCAGTCCACTGGTCTAGTTGCCTACCCAAAGTTAAAAACTTGACAGAATTTCTGCCTAACATTTCCTTGTATTATTTATTCATTTTTTTATTTGTCATTTGTCTCTGCATTCAAAAGGTCAAACGCTGAATAAAGACCTGCGTCGATATCTCAACATGCGTTTCCAGAAGGGCTCAGTGGACCATGACTTGCAGCAAACCATCCGTGAAAATCTCTACGTTCGCACCGTGCCTTGTAAGTACGCTGTTCATCATGTTCATGTACATGTACATGTACGTGTACCTGTTGCAGTTGAACTCACACGTGTATCATGTGTAAGTCTGCATCTGATACAATGTAACTCCACATCTGATTCATTTACATGATGTTTAATTACATGTGTGTCAAGTACATGTATATGTGTGGTCGGTGTTTGATCCCCTCTTCTTTTCAAAATAATGTCTGGTCCCCCCCTCCCCCCAAGAAAAAAAAATATTGGTCCCATTCTTCTATTTCTATGTATTGTTCCCCTTCACAAACGTTCTGTCGTAAGTGTTGTTGCTGATTTGCATTGAAGTTTTGCTTTCAAGACCAGAACAAAAATTTGATTTTGCGTTTGATTTTTTTGGGCATACCACTTTGTATTCTTCTACTGGTCAATGCTGTGGTCCAATGGTTACATTGTTCGACTCGTGTGCTGTGGTACATGGGTTCGAATCGAATTCTGACGGGGAACATGGTGCTTTCGCCGCATCACCTTGGAAACCCTTATAAAGGTGCTACATAGTGGGTTTCATATTTCTCATAAACTTCATTTACCTGTCTTTAAAAAGAAACATAATTACCAGCGCTTTGAGTACCTAATTGTTGGTAGATATGTGTGGGCTATATAAAACTCCAGTATTATTATTACTGGCATGTCCAGTTGGTAAAAGTGTGTAAATATACAGAGTGTGGTTTTGATGAAGTTTTCTGACTGAGTGTCTAGGTGTACATTTGTTGAAATGAATCATTTATGAGTGTATGAATCAAACTTGTTTTATTTTCTCATCAGATATTCACCAGGCCAAGTCAAAACAATGTGAATATTGCACAATATTTATACTGTATAATTATAAACACACCTGCAACATAGCCAGTGTGGTTACTGCGGTATACTTTGTGTTGTGGTGTCAGCTTGCATTATAAGTGATGACGTCTATTGACGATTCAGGGAACCATAAATTTATGAAAGCGTGAAGGAAAAGGGCCATTCAGCAGGTTGCACTCATGCACAAACTTGGCAATTCAATTTCCTGTATACTGACACAATGATCTTTATACGTAGGCTCGATATAACGCGCACCCTCTCCAACGGTCAAAGTTCTAACTGTGGTTGGAAGGCTTGCTAATAATACTTGATACGCATTCAGGAACATTGAATCATGAATAACATGTTTCTTTGATTAATGGGACCAGTTATTGCCAACAATGAGTAGCAAAAATTGGTGGTACTGGTAGTTTAACATGTACACTGTTCCATGTACTAAAGTTATTTGCATACAATTACAAATGTGGTGAAGTACACGAAATTCTATTTGGCATTCAGGAATGGACCTTTCTGTGTTATGTCAAAATTTGTCTTTGAGGGAAAAAATAAGGAACGGTCTATTTTTCATAGCCATTGTACTTTATGGAGTACCGGGTAAGTGTCCTGTTTTTCCATCACCCGTTACATAGACCCCTCTAGGTCTTTTCACACTAGACAAATCTCGGGGTTGACACAGGGTTGACGCAGGGTTGAAAACATGCAGCATTTCACACTTGAAAAAATTTCAACCCTGCGTCGACCCCGAGATTGATTGATAACAAACTCAACCCGGAGTGGCACTGGGTTTGCCCAGGTTTGAGTTCAACCTGGGTTGAGAGGCTCTAGTGGGAAAAGGGCTTCTCATAGACAGTCATCTTCGTAGGAAAATTACAACTGTGTCTTCCACGCCATCAAGCACGGGTGTGCACAGTTTGCAAAGTGTTCTAAACACGCGTGCATGTTGTTCGAAAGTTCTTGGAATTGGAAATACGGCACAGCCAAGCGCGTCACAAAAATTTGACTCCCAAAATGGTGATCACTTGACAATCTGTAGGCAGTGCCGTCATTTGAGAGACTATACAAAAGTCCAGAAACTCACTTAAAAAAAAGAAGAAAATCTTCAGTTACATATAATATGTAAAAATTAACCCTAACAGAACTCAACCCATCAAACCCCAACAGCATGTTTTGTTGGAATCTGTCAGGATGGGTACAGTACCCCTAAACTGACAGTCTTTTACATTGGGTTGGCACACCTCCAGAATCAAAGTCAGAAATATGTGTGTGCAGTTTCTCATATGGTGTTGGAATTTACCAGGATGGGTATGGTTCCTAGTAAATCATGCTAGGGAGTTAGGGTTAATTAAGCTAGATATATTTTTTTGGGTAAACAACAATTTAACACCAATTCCATGCAGACATGGTCCAGACTTGGTCCGTTTCTAAAGAGCCTCAATTACAAACTCATGTGGAATATACCTTAGAAAATACTTCCCTTTGTGCATCAAACTGTCATAAATCAGGAAAGTTTTCCAAAAACGTTGGCAAGCCAACATCATTCGACAGGTGACCAGTCTATGATTTACTTGGATATTTTCGGGTTTTTTTTCTTTTTTACTTTTAAAAATGGGTTCCTTGTTACAATCAGTCCTTTGTTGTACCGGTCCAACAACAAAGCATACATTTGTACTTTGACTAAAAATCTGCTGTAAAAACTCGCCATTGCTTAGCTTACCAGTAGCTGCAGTGCTGAAATGTGGACGAATTTCAACTTTAAAAATGCACAAATTTACAAGGGTTTATTTGGATTGGAATTCTTGGAAAGTGGATGTTACTGAGGGTATGCATGTGTACTGGTGTACCACAGGTAAAACTTCTTTCAAATTGCTGGATTCTATCAAGTATATTATAAAACCAAAAAAGTTGGGTTTTTTTGTAAACATTGCAAAATTTATCATACAGCCTCACACTCACAGGTGCATTTGACTTGAATTTTTCTAAAGAGCTGACTACAATTTTTTTTCAAAGATGCTTGAATTTGAAAAGGTTGCCAACACACTGCATTGAATGTGCAGAATTGAGAAATTACAATGTAAGGCAAAGGCAAATTTTTCAGTGGGAACTGAAAAGTTTTAGTTTTTACATTTTCAGAAACGAGTTCTGCAAGTTTTGTAGACATATGTACATGGAGCTGTCCAGTATGGATATTTTAAAAAAGTAATTTGTAAAGTTGCACACTGCATATTATTATTAACACTACTGTGCAGATGCCTGTACATACCGGTACATTGCACATACCGTACATGTATTAGGTGTGTAAACAATTTACAATGTACGTTGTACCTAAGTGCAAACATAGGGGGGGGGGGGGGGGTTACATGTACATGTACGAGGTATACATGCATATTTCTGAAGTGTCAAAGAACATACATGTGCCTTTGCTCCTACATGTAAAACAACAACAATTGAGTAAAGACACACATGTGTTTGAGCCATAAATCTGTCCTGCCCAAATTGAGTCTGTGGGGACCAATGACAGACAAAATTCCTACCAGTTGATTCATAATGAGCAACACAAGGCTGGTGTTTGTCTCCTCGCCTCAAGGGGGACCGGGAGGGAGGGAGGACCCACCACATCACCAGACTGTTTATTAGTCTACCTGCTCTAATCAAGACATTGCCATGGTAACCACAAGTGACCTGTAAATGAGTGGGGCAGGTCAAGTCAGTTGACCTCTGACCTGACCTGTATTGTGTGGTGCACATGTATTCAGTGTGACATGTTTCAGACACCATTCAGCACCAGATGTGGACAGAAGACTTGGCCATGATTTGTTACGATTTGGAACAATCTGCACTCCCCCACATTAGTCTGAATTTATTGCCCCGATGTTTCGATGTTATCAATTGGGAGGTTTGATTGGGTTGCCTTGGCAATGCAGAACCACCCCCTGGATGCCAGAATGCATGCCAGACAAGTAGACTCCTATTCTACATGTAAACAAAGATTAAATGGAAGTGAGAAATGTCTGAAATCTGATGTGGAAATTGAGTCACAGTAAAGTTGTCTGCAATGTGTATGATAACAATTGCAGCAATTACAATGTTCTTGGTACATGTTCATGTACATGAACATGTACACGTACATGTACATGTACATGTATATGTACATGTACAATACTAATTAATGTAACTACGTACATGTACAATGTACATGCATTTACTGTGGAAAGATACACTTCAATCCTTTTTGGTACCCTCTCCAATCCAACATCCAACAGATTCTCATGACAGCAAATTGTGAGCCTGCTACATTCTAACAAAATCCAACAACAAAAATAACAGGTCTTTTGGTTCCTACTCCGATCAATAAATTCTAGCAGAAAATGCCTTTGGATATTGTTGGATTAAGCATAGTTAAGGTTAAAAGAGGAATTCTCAGTATGAAGGTAATGTTGAAATCATCAAACCTGTTTGAAAAGTCAACCTTTGCATGAACCCAAAGATTATTTATATTTTTCATCCAATTATACAAAAAGTCACTTGACCTGATCTAATTTGACCTGTTCAACTTTATGGGCCATTCATCCCATTTGTTAGACAGACTTCAAACTTGGCCTGGTGAATTTCTCATTGTTATAAAAAAAAAAGAGAGAAAAGAATTTTTTCCCCAATCCTCTTTGCATGGGAGAATTGGCATTAGGGTCCATGAATCAACGTCCAGTAATTGCCAATTGTTAACCTCCCCCCTCCCAATTTTGTTTTGTGTTCTCTGGATTTTTAGGCTTTATTCATCCGGTTTCTTCCCATGCACTGCCTCACTGCGTTTTCCAGTTAATTTTAATGTACATGTACATCCAAATGAACCATCAATTCTAGTTTTTCTTCTTGAAGTAATTTTTCTTTTTCATAGATTTCCTTTTCTATCCCTTCTTTGTGGCTTTGAAATGGGTTGTGTTACAGTCTCAATGTAGAATTTCTCTTTTTGACATTACCAAATTTGATGTTCACGTACAGTACCTGGTACCGTACATGTACACTCGGGGAAGTGGTAGTCTCAGTTTGTTTGGCATGGCGGTGAACAAAATTAATACACAAAATAAATTTTGCAAAACTTCAACTAATTTGTGACATTGTGAAAGACACTCGCTCACTGCTTCTCCTCACCAAGACATTGAAGGGGTACCTGTTACTGGTAGGATCAAGATACATGTAGTTCATTGGCTAATTTTGTTCTGAATGAGCCATTTGCACCTGGATTGGCAGCACACATACTGCATACACTCCTCCTTACAGAGCTGAGATGGTCTAAGCATGGAGCTATATAGCTCCATGGTCTGAGCATATTGTTTATAGGCTATGGAATGCTTTATGGGTTAATTTAGCAGGTGTAATAGAATGTAAAGCACTTTGATATTCAGCACTTTCTAATGACCATTTTTGTTATAATACAAGACAAAAGAGGGTTTACTGTTCCTATTGTTTGGACTCACCGGTACATGTAAACTTTTTCTCAATATGTCTCACAAGGTTTGTACACAACAATCTATCGAGGATTTGAGCTCTGGTCCTCATGGTTATTGTTACCGCAGGTAACCCATTGTCCCAAGTCCTAATAACAAGATCAACTGTTGGACCCATCCCCATGTACATGTACATGTATGTTTACACATGTGGTAGACAGACATGAACATAGAACCATGATAACACATGACCACATGTACATATGTATGTATGTCCACAGTTTATAATTGATGTAATAATATACGGCACATGTGTACACGTACATGTATGCACATGTTCACAATATGATTGATGTACCGTACATGTAAGCACTGGTTATTGTTTTGCTGGAAAACAAAATTTCTAAATAAAAAACAGATTGTGTTGAAGGAATGAAATGTATAGATTTCGCTGCCCTTCCACCTGGTTCAGTCTTTGACACAGTTTATCACTACCTTTGAATGTCCCCCTTGAGACACAACTGGCAATGTGGGTGTGTCATTACTGCATTCAACCACTCCCCGGTGACTACTCAGCCTCTTAAAATGAATAGGATTCTGTCTTTTCTCTAAATTCATTTGGAATGCTCTACATGCTGTACATGTAGGTGAAGAACTCACACATGTACAATACATACACTGTACTGTCTGGTACATGTACATGTACATGTATATGTAATGGGAGCATTCAATTTTAAATTGGGCCCAGATTGTGGATATCCATCCTCTTCTGTCCACACATTTGCTTGAATGGTTTGAAAATATTGTATGAGATGGAACTTTCTTCAGAAAGATTTACATTTTCTATTGGGGTTACAATACCAGTCACTGGTGAATTTATAATTAATACAAATTCAGTTACATGTACTGGTACATTGTAATTATATTTGAATATATTTGGCGTTGGATGTACGTTTACATGTACATCACTGGTAAAAGTTATTCACAAATGTCATTTATGAAAGTACCACATTGTTTGATCTCAATTTGTGTTTTTGTGTATTCGTGTTTTTATCCGTACAAAAACATTTTTTTGCATTTTAATTTGCAAGCATATTTCAAGCAGTTTAAAACCCCACTATGCTGCTATGCAGTTCTGGAAACTATCAACCCTTTAGAAAAAAAAAAAAATTCTACATTGGACTTTGTCAAAAACCATTTGAGTGTTTCTACTTCCTGTTCAGGTACCACAAGAGCTCCCCGGGAAGGCGAAGTCGACGGGGTGGACTATAAATTCCTGTCGGTGGATGAGTTTATGGCGCTAGAGAAGAGCGGGCATCTTCTGGAAAGCGGCGTGTTTGATGGTAAGGGAATAACTAAAATAGGTTGAATAAAAAAAAGAGAACGGAACTTTTCAATCCCATTAATTGAACATGATTCTTCCCAGGGGTATTGTAATTATTCGCCATTTATTATGTACTGATTTTCTCTGCCATTAACCAAGGGCGGAAATCGCTCCTTGAACGTGGGGGGGACAGGTTTTTTTTTCTCCCCGAAATTATATTACTCACAAAAAGTCACAGGCTGAACGGCAATGGCGTAGCCAGGATTTTTTCAGTAGTGGGGGGGGGGGGGGGGCTGGGGGGGGGGGCTGGAACATTTCATGGGGGGGGGGGGGGGCAAGCAAGGGGCGTCAATCGCTTCTCAAAAGTGGGGGGGGGGGGCATACCTTGATCATAACTGATGCAAGCGCGAAGCGCGAAGCCCTTACGGCGTGGGGTTCGGGGCCCGCTTAAGGGCCCCGAACAAAAATTGGATTCTACATGTTCTGTGGTGTGACTTGAAGCAATTTCTTACGATTTTCTTCCATGCTTTAACTAATATTTTCTTGGCAAAAGACAATTATTTGAACATCGTTTTCGAGGTTGGAGACATTGAATCAGCTATCGGTATTCTTAGCTATTGGCGTGGGGTTCGGGGCCCGCTTATGGGCCCCGAAAAAAATTGGATTTTCGATGCTCTGTGGTGTGATCTGAGGCAATTTTTTACCACTTTAACCAATAATTATCTTAGCACAAAAGATAATAATTTAAACATAATTTTCGAGGTTTTCTCAGCTAAAGGCATAAGAAAATTTTGTGAACATTGTTTTCGAGGTTGGAGTCATTGAATCAGCTACCAGAATTCTGAGCTATAGGCGTGGGGTTCGGAGCCCGCTTAAGGGCCCCGAAAAATTTTGGATTCTAAATGCTCTGTGGTGCTATCTGAGGCAATTTCTGACCGCTTTAACCAATATTTTCTAAGCAAAAGATGCATCGTAGTACATAATAGGGCCCTGTAAATGAGACACGAGTTCAAAAATGGGGGGATGGGACATTTCGTCACCGTTTTCACGAACAGCCACATACTATATATATTATGTTGATTTTGAAGTAAAATGTTTTCGAGATAATCACAAAAGAAGTTTCTCATATTTTAAAACTGCAAGAAATACTACTTTGCAACAACTTTGTGCAGCAAGAAAACCATCACACGATTCTACGTGAGCTGAAGTTCTACATAAACCCGGTAATAAGACTTAATAAAGCAGTTAATTAGTGGAAATTAATTAGTAAAGATATGTGGCTCTTTGTGAAAACGCAAATTCACGTTTCCGACATATTGGCCCTTTCTGTTCAACGTGTATTTCCATAGGCGCGCGCCTGAAAATGTAACAAAGATATGTGGCTCTTCGTGAAAACGCAAATCTCATTTGACCTACTTTTACGTATTTCCGTGCAATGGGTTTTGTACGCGTTCAAAGGGCCAAAATGTATGTGGCTCTTCGTGAAAACGCAAAATGCAGTTATCGAGATTTCTGCCCCTTGCAACATTAATGTAACTTAGAAATTAATGATGTTTTGCTTACAGAAACATGTCAAAATGGTTAAGTACATTGTTTTAATGCGAAATATCGAAAAAAATCAAAATCGAAAAAAATTGTAATTTTGGAGATATGTGGCTCTTCGTGAAAACGGTGACGATTTGATATTGTGTCCCCCACTCTTCAAAAGGTGTGGAAGGACATGTCCCCTGTCCCCCCCCCCCCCCCCCAGGATTGACGCCTATGGCGTCATATAGATCAATGATATTTTTTTTAGAAACTCAAAATCTCAGTTGGGGGGGGGGGGCGACTAGGGGGGGCGACAAGGTTTCATGAGGGCGGTCCCCCCCACGCCCCCCCCCCCCCCCCGGTGGCTACGCCACTGCTGAACGGACAACTTTCCACTCGTAATATTGCCATGGGGTATGGCAGCCATAGCGAGAGACTTGAAATCAAGTCTGTAATGAGTGGTTTAATTTAATCGCGTCCGCCGCAAGGGCGGATCCAGAACACAACTTTTTTAGGGGGGCCAAAAAAAAGTTTGGGCCCCCCAAAAAGTGGGTCCAAAAAATTACGGCGTGGGGTTTCGGGGCCCGCTTAAGGGCCCCGAAAAAAAATTTGGATTCTAGATGCTCTGTGGTGCGATCTGAGGCAATTTCTGACCACTTTTACCAATTTTTTTTTAAAATAAAGATGGGGGTGTACTCATTGCCTGCCTTTATTGCGATGTCACATAAAAAAAAATTTTGTTTCGTTTTTTTTTTGGGGGGGGGGGGGGCATGGCCCCCTTGATAATGCAACAATATATTTCTAAACCTCATTGTGTGCATCGGGCATGTTGTCATTGCGGTTCTGTAACCTTAAAAATGGGCACAAACCGCGGACGAGTTCGTTTTCAGGGTGATTAGTTAAACTACAACAAACCATATGGGCCAAAAGGAGCTTACGTTTACAGTCGACGCGCACTTAATTTTCTGAAGGGATTTACAATTATTCGTAACAGTTTCAACTTCCATAATTACTTAAATATTACTCCTTTTATTCAAAGACAGTTGCAAAAGTACTAATATTATCTACAATGTTATACGCTTTTTTACTGTAAACAGGACTGCCAAATAAAATGGAAACTTGAAAATGATCGTGTAATAATTAACCCCATATTAATAATGGTGTTTCTTCGTAAGCCAGATGGGCTACTATTGGCCCTCGCTATGGAAACATCATGCATATGCATTGCAGTGGCTGCATATTTGAATATTCGCTTGAAAACGTCTTAGTCAAGTCCGAATTAGACACAGACTGACCATGCCGCGCGTTAGTACATGACTTTTGCATGAATGGTTGTAGCGCTGACGTTGCATGAACGGCGGTGGTATGCGGATTTTGGCGCTGATCGATGACGGACATAAACCACTATAGTCTAACGACTTGTCATCAAGTCTACCATAGCGATTGCGGGCCGGAGTGGGGCCGAAATAGGAGTAGCAAATTATATGACGTACGCAGGCAACATTGTGTATAACGTATACCGCATGAACCCACACGCACGTACAGTACATGTACGTGGGTAGGCTAGGCGTACAAGAGCCGCGTGGTCGAACCACTGATCTCTATATAAAGACTGGATAGCGGATATGCATACAACATTCACACAGTAGACTTTGCATATTGACCAATTCGCCCCCGGTCTCACGAAGATGGCCGCGCATAATACGAACGTTCTACGCGTAAATACGCGCGCGTTGTATCAACAGTTGACGCGCATTTTGGTCACGTACACATATTATGATGTTCTAAAAGGAACACATTTCCGTAGTGATTATTTTTTCAAAAACGCCGAAAAAGTGATTTGCGGCATTATAAAAGTAACCACTACGTTAGAAAAATTGTAGTAAACCTTGGTCAGTTGGTCAGTGGTGGTGGCCAAAATATAAGCCAAGTGAGCCGCGACGTTACAAAAGAAATCATGCTGTCTATAAAGACGGCAACTTGTCCTTTGTAGATCACCAGCCGGTCTCACCAATATGGCGTCAAATTCGTACATTGTGCGGCTCTTTATTGGCTATCCAGTCTTTATATAGAGATCAGTGGGTCGAACCGACAAGAAAACCAAATTGGTTCTCAGCCACAACTAAACTAGCGACTTATCAAAGAGGCTTTTCCCTAAGACTCTGCCATGGTTGGTCACCCACCCATACCTACACATGAAAACATGGAGGGGACATTCGACATTGTGTCCCCCCTTACCAAATTTATGGGGGGGACGTGTCCCCCCTGTCCCCCCCGGGATTTCCGCCCATGCCATTAACTTAGCTTTGCATTGAATTTGTCCATTCCCGTTCTCCTTTCAAACTTTGGAGGTCTCTCATCCAACGTTAATTAATGAAACTAATTTGGCCATTTCAATGGAGTTTCACAATGCATTCGGCTTGAGTACCGTAGTGTTCAATGTCTGTAATTATCATTTATTAAAGCTGTGTGATATATTTTTTGGGGTGGGGTGATTTGGGGTGGGTATCCCAGAATAATATTTTTGAATTCAGTTGTAATATGGCAGTGTTCAACGTCTGTGATTATGTAATTTACAATTTATTAAGCTGTGTGATACAAAGAGTCAAAGGTCAGAATAGGTCAAATTTCAGAACAAGCTCAAATGACAACAGTAGCACTGTTTATATGTTGGCCTTGGTGAAACATTAAAAAATGTCCATGGTGACCTATTCATCTGACCTACAGCTATGGGGTCAAATGTCAAAAAAAGGTGAACACGCATTTGTTGGCCCGCAGCTTCGGAGATCCGATCGAGCTTGTTTTTTTTGTTAACTTCCAACTGGTTCATGTGTCATGCTTGTCCTTAAAGGGAACAAGAAACAAAGTGTTCTTAGGAACAATATTTGTGCAACTTTCTACTAAATATTTGATATCCCTTTTTGGTTTATTTTATTGAAAAGTTCACCTCTTTAAACATGAAATTTTTTTCTATGCTGTTTCGGACAACTGAGGGCGCTGTTGCTGTGGTGTCATTTCAGTAGGAAGACATTGTCCAGATTAGGATTTCTGTTCAAATTGTGAACCCAGACATTTGCTCACCAAAAATGAAAACATCTGTGAGACAAGTTTGCTCAGTGGCTTACTGTTATGCATTGACACAACAAATCACCTCAGAAAAGAATATTTACGACAGCAAAGCATCCACAATTCTGGCAACTTTTGGTGTTGAAATAACTGTAACATTGAGGTTTCTGCCCGAAATAACATCACACTTTTTTCATGAATGTATAGAAATTGGCATTAGCATAAAAACAAAAAGGGCACCAAATTACCCTTGAAAATTGCAAATAGGGTTAAATGGGACACAAAGGTGCGTTTTCAAGGATTGCATCAAAAATTACATTACATGGGCTCTTTAAAGGGAATATACAACATTTGCAAACATCAAAAAACAAAACTACCAAATTTTTGCAAAATACCTTACTAGGATGTTGGTACATTTGTAAATGACAGTCTAAAGCATCCTGTAAAATTATGGCACCTGGTGTGAAGTCATTTTTAAGAAAAGTGGTATTTTTGTATAAATTTCCAGGCCGACCACCGTTGGAAAAACCCAACTATTTTTCAACTACTGCTCCAAATTTACCATTTTTTTTCAGTCCACATTTTGTTTGCTATTGGTTGAATACATGTTCATGAACGGGTGCAGGCCAGCTAGACTGGTTCCCTTGTACCGTACAATTTTCCGGCATCTATATATTGATACATTTCATAATAGTGGAGTCAGGGAACCAGACTACTTGAACTTTTTTTTTCTTGGTTTTTCCAGCATTTTCAAACACAAAACTTCAAAAATGTCAGTGTAGCAATATTTTGATCTATTATACTGACCCCTCAACAAGTTCATTTCTGAAATTTACAGCAAAAGCCAATGATGTATATTCCCTTTAATTGCAATGTTGAGTCTGAGAAGAAAGTCCTATGCAAAGAAACCCTGTGTAAGAACCAGTAGCATGTATGGCCTTGCAGACAGCATGGTGGCTGGGGTACTTGTAAGGAAGGATTGATCTTGAGGCATGGAGCCCTCCCATGGTGCTCCCTGTGTACTCTGGCGGAGAGCAGCGATACTTTGGTTCCAAGGAGTTGCTTTGTTTGAATTTTCATCCATATTCCCACATGGTTGTTTCCAGCAACGACATGCTTGCGAGAAAGATGAATTTTTTCCTTTCAAATTTTGAAGTCGTGTCAGTATATTTTGTATTGAAAATCTGAACGTTTGGGTTGTTTGTGGATTGGAGCTGTTTTTTTCTTTGCCTGGATTACGTTTGGTTGTTTTCATGTTTTGTAAACACAACATGTGTCGCTGTCAACGAAACTGTCAACTTAATATCTGAGATACTTGTCTGGCTTGGTTTTGACCGTGGTCGTTATGATTGCCTGTGATGTCCGTGTTTCAACTATAAAAGGTAATATTCATTTTTTTTCTCAGTGCAAACTTTTGTATACTCTTTGTTTTTCTTTTTTTTCCTGTTAAGAAGAAAAATATGAATCTTTAGTGATTTTACCTTTTTTTTCTGAGTTTGTTTCAGTCCTTACTTTTTCTCCTTCAAAATTACATGTATGTTTGTTTTGTTTGTTTACTTATTTAAGCGTGTTTGCTTAATCAGGGATTTGCTGGTACATGTATTAGCATTATGTTTTATGTTGAGTATGTGGTGTGAGAATAATAAAACTTGTAAAACAATACTGGATTTAATTACCAAATGAAAGGCAATGCGAGGAAGATGAAGCAGGTACCAGTATAATATTAATGTAACTCTATACTCAAGCCTCTCCTTATTTGAGAATACTGTCTGGTTTTATAGTGGTCATTATTTAGTTACTGGTGTTAAAGGGAATACAACATTTGCAAACATCAAAACTATCAAATTATTGGTAGTTACCGGTACCTTACTGGACTTTCAGTGAATAACAATCTAAAGCATCATGTTAAATCGTGGCTCCTGGTGTGCTGTCATTTTCAAGAAAAGTGGTATTTTTGTATCAATTTCCAACGCTGGTTGGCCGATCGACATTGGAAATAAACTGGCTTTTTTCAAATACTGCCCCCAATTTACCATATTTAGTAAGTCCGCATTTTGTTTGCAATCGATTGGACACCTACCAGTATGAACGGGTACTAGTTAGCTAGACTGGTTCCCTGACCTTACAAATCCCAATGTCTATAAATTGCTCTGTTTCATCCTAAGTGGGGTAGGGGAACCAGATTAAAGGAGCATGATTGTTTTTCTTGGTTTTTCCAGCATATACGAACACAAAATTTAAGTTTGTTTTCTCTTAATAAATTGTCAATTTTTATAGTGTTTTCCCCAAAAAAACCAAACCTTTTTTCTCCCTTTTTTGGACGTCTAAGAAGGGGTTTTATTTTGGACACAAACAGATCCACTTTGCCAGCAGACTGGCTACTGGTCCATACATTATTGATACTGATGGTGAGGCGGGAACCAGTGTACTCCGCAAGAACAGAATTATTATCGGGCCGCAAGTGATTCAAAATGTGTAATTATTCAGCCTTGGGCTGATTTTTTTTTTTTATTTTATTTTTTTTGGTCGACGTCTCAATTAACAGAGAATAGCCATATTGTATTGCTAAGAACAAGAAAAAAGAAAAAAACTTAGAAAAAGAATCGATTTTTCAGCATGACACTCTAGTAAAAAAAAGCCCATGGAATACAACTGTAAGGGAGAAAAACCCATGGATAACGCTATTTTCAACAGCCCGGGACAAGGTCAGAATATTACCCTTTTAAAAGCCAGTGGTTTTTCAAAAGGTTTTCGCTGACCACCAAGTTAATTTTTAATTTAGATGACCCAAAGCGGTTAAGGACAATTTTTGTTTTTACAAATGATGACAGACTCTGACAGCTTACTTGAACTAATATCAGTTGACATTGTTTGTAAAGCCTGATTGCATTTTCCCTGCTGGCCAGGTCGTCCACTTCAGCATCACTTAACTTGACCACAGGGCCAGTGGATTAATGATTAATTTTTCAAAGAATTTAGATTGGCAGAACTGATACCTCACAGCGCTTGTACACATGTAGAGTTGTACATGTACACATGTATATCAATGCCCTGAGTTGAGTATAAAATAATAAAGTGCTACGTGTACGACATTGTTTAATCACATTTTCAAAAAGGGCTATGAATATTTACATTTTCGAAGTCCGTCCCTCTCTCCCCCCCCCCCTAAAAAAGAAGAAAAAAAAATCACTGAAATTTACTCAAGATTCCAAATATGTTTCTGTCAACATATGTGATGTGATCAAGCTACACGAGTCGTTTGTCGACCCTAGTCAAAAAAAAAATTATTACAGATTTCAAAAGAGCACAATCTCAGCATTACTGCTGTAAAAACTGCACGCTGGTACCATCTTTAGTTAAAAAATTATGGAAGTCGGAACACCAAGAGATGTGATGAAGTGATGTGATGAAGTGGTCCTTTTTTGGCCTAAATATCCGCTTTAAACTTCCCCACAAACGACTGATTTAGCTTGATCACATTACTATGTTATTCCACCCAGCTCAAAACATAAGGCCATGTATGAGACGAAAATCGAACGTCTAATTTTCCATACATTAAGTATCAGTCTGTGTCTTGAGGCTACATTAAATAGACATTGATTATTGGGGAAGGCCACCTCACAATTTCCCTGCTCTTCTTGAGGGGACGGCAGCAAATCAGGGATCTAATTGAGGGGTTTTCTGCTGCTAAGCGGGGAAATGGCCTCGTGCGGATATTGTATTACCAGACCTCACGGCCAGGGAGGGATTTGCCAGCTTTCAAGCATAATAGCCAAATGAATATGGCAATTATTCTGGAGGCTGTTGCAAGAAAAGAGAACACAGGCAAATGTGGCGGTTGATTAGATGTACATGTACATGTGGGCGTGTTCATCTATTTAAATCATCCACGATTCCCAGCATACTTCCACGATTGGGGTCGTGTACAAAACATATGGGAGTCTTCCTAAAAAGTTAGTACAAACAAAAGAGGGACAAAAGGAGGTCCATGATCAACGGTGTGAACACGACTGCATGGTCATATGTGGCATAATGTTGTTTTTTTACTTTTTAAGTCTGCAGTGTTATAAGAATAGCTCAAATAATTCACGTCACAGCAATTTTCGGTGTTTCAAATGACATTGCTTGAAGTATTTGATGGCTTTTGCATTCGCGATAACGCCATGTTTTACCTGAGTTTTATACATTTGAATCATCTTTCCCTCTCTTACTGTAACAAAAAGGAACATACCGGTACCTTGTATGAGTAAACTGTGTGACTTTTGAAGTCAGTACTCAAAACGTCTATTTTGGCATCCAATTTTCTGATATAAAATTCAAAACCCTGAACTTCTTTAATTAAATCATATATCCTTTTCTAATGTTAGGCAATATAATTTACTTGTTAATTATTGAAGATTCTGATTTCGAACTTGAAACTTGAATAAAATGTTTTTCTTGGTCTAAGTACCATTGAGGCACCAATTTTTTTAATTAAATTTTTTTACTCAATGGATTTGTTATTTTGAAGTAAAATATCTTTTTTATTCTTGATCTCCCAGGTAACCACTACGGCACCCCCAAGCCGCCCGCCAAGCCACCCCCTGCCCAATCCCCTACCTCCTCATCCTCCCCACCACCCCCCGCCCAACAACCCCAGCAGAATAACTCCTCCAGCACCAACACCAGCCCCAAGAAGTCGGCCGCTCACCACCGGCCGGGGGCCAAGCCCTCGGCCCCGGGCAAGCGCCAGCGCAACAAGTCCACCATCGAGGCCACCACGCTCAACTCTGACCCCCTGGACGAGGAAGAGCAGAGACGGAGGGAAGAAATCCAGAGGGCGGAGGAGGAACTCGGAGAATTACCGGTCGACTGGGAAATTGCATTCACCGACCAGGGAGACATGTATTTCATTTAGTAAGTGTGTGGATGTTGCAATTGGTCAGGAGCCAGTAAGAAAATTTACTACGCACTACGTGTTGTCAGTGTGCTAGACCCCAACCTTGTTTCCATGGGTAAAATCTTGCCGTGCCATGTTGGTTCCCATTATACCTTACGCGATCTTAACCCCTGGAATTGTGTAATTTAAATGTGCCAAATAGTGGCACATTTAAATTAGTTCTGCAGTCGATGTATTTAATGCCTGACGCAGTGCTTAAATTTTTGGAATATTTTTTTTGTAGAATCAATCCTTTCAAACTTGACATTTCAACGTCGCGTTATCTAGCAAGGATTGATAATAAATGTACGTACCTCTGTCGTCCCTTTACAACACAAAATGTACATGTTTTTTTTTGGCGAAAAATGGAGCTTCCAGATTCCATATCGAAAAAGCATTGCGCAGTCTTGAAAAGATGTTCCTATGTGACGTGCAGGAGATAGCACTGGAGCGTATATAGTACGTGCAGTCTTCAAAATACGCGCGCAGTACGCTTTGAAAAGCCGGTCAGCGTTGTTAACGCATTCCTCTCGGCCAGGGGTTAGTGAAGTCGAGGCACTGGATACGTTTCATTGAACTTTATAAGAGTCCAAATTTCATGTGACTAGTGTTTAACACCAGCCAGCCATGTCTTTATTAACTGTTGAAGACCGGCCACGTGACATACTCTTGACCAAGAGGAATGGGGTAAAACTGTCTTAGGTATTTAAGAATATAAATTACATCTTGCACCTTCAAAGGAAGCACTTGGTAAAAGAGAATTATAGGTCTTGAATTACCAGTTGTACTTTCTTCAGTGGTGCTCAGTACTGTAGTCGTCTCTTCAACAGTAGTTGACTCTGGAGTAGTTGTGTACACAACAGTGGTTGTCACCTCCTCAGTAGTTGATGGTGCCTTAGTAGTGGATGGTACAGTAGAAGTAACAGTAGTACTCGCAACAGTGGTTCTAGCCTCTGTCGTGGAGGCTTCTGTTGTTGGGAAAATGATCAAGTGTTTTTCGCTTGTAATCGTCAAAAGTATAAAAGAAAAGTTTCTTGCATATATTAAGCTATTACCAATTTCTTTTCTGTATTTTTTTTTTCCCTGGACGATTGTAATGCAGATCATTCCAGGGAGTTCTCCGAATATTTTAGGCATTTTCATTTCTTTATTGAATGTTTTATCTTCAGCATTTGTACATATAAACATGCCATAATATTATATGTATGGGACAGCATGTATAACCCACTTAGCCAACGAATGTCAAGTCATTCAATCCTCAAACTTCCCCAAACAGCCCTAGCACTCAACAGTTTTATTGATTTATGGAGTAAATACAATGTAATACAATTTCATACAAGTGGTAAAGGGTTCAATCCCCTACTCGTACGGAAATGCTCGCAGCCAAACAGCTATGTGTTGACATGCTCAATAGGTGGAGGAACCAAGATTGTCAGCTGCTTGCCAAAGAGGGCATGTCAGGCTCCAAGACTCAAGCGGAATTCAAACTCACAAACCAGAAAACACGGAAAGAACAAAAACAGTCTGTCTAACCATTCCAACATCAGACCCAAATGCCACATGATGTCATATCTAACCTGTTGTAGACTGCACTGTGGTGACTTCCTTTGTGGTAGATTCAGGGGTAGTGGTCACAACTGTTGTTACCTCCTTGGTCGTTGAAGGTGGGGCAGTTGTTCAAGGTGGGGCAGTTGTTGAGGGAGCCTCAGTAGTTGTCACACGAGTAGTTGACTTCTCCGTTGTACTTGGAGGACCTATAAGATACAGTCCACAAAGTTTCAATTTGAGTTGGGTGAAAACAAAATAATCTTTTGCTCTTTTTTGCTCTTTACTGGTCTTTATTTTCTAAAAAATCTCCTGATGTATTCCACATAAGGGTCATAATATAAATTAAATCTCGAACCTTCATGGAAGCACTTGGTAAAAGAGAATTATTTGTTTTGAATTACCAGTTGTACTTTCTTCAGTGGTGCTCAGTACTGTAGTCGTCTCTTCAATTGTAGTTGACGCTGGAGTAGTTGTGTACGTATGGATGCACTATATTCTCCTGTGTACAGCGAACGATAGTTTTAAAGCTAAATGAACTGATGTGCGAGTCTAGGGTCATTACACGTGCGCTGCTCCATTGCAATCGCCATGCTAGTGCTTACACGAATGTATGCATCGTACGTTTAAAGTAGGTCAACACGTGTGCAGTATTGTGATGCGAGTATACTGTATATGGTGTATTGAAATCATGTAATATTTTTTTCAGGCCCTGGAACAAAAACCCACTGGCATCCCTGTATAAAACAGTGTGTCTAACAGAAAAGACTGACCGCAATTCTGTTTTGTTCTGTTCACAACCCCACAGTCATGTGACGGAGACCACCCAATGGCTGGACCCCAGGCTGGAGCACAAGCCAGCCAAGGACCTGCTGGACTGTGAAGACGACGGTGAGCACATTCCTCATGCTAACTCTCTGTCTGACAACCAGGGTTTGTATTTTTGATCAGGATTTTATTTTTCGGCCTGTGCATGCTGTCACTTGTCACCCATGTGTGCCTGCAACCACCCATTCAACCGTAACCACCTACATGTAGGCCCTTTTTTGGCTAGGATCCATCCTCAAGCCTTCAAAATCCTCCAGCTGCCACCATGTAAAAAGTAGCTACAGCCTCAATCCTCCAGAATCATCCATGGCCAAGTTCGCGCAAGGACTATAGTTGACCAATGGTTAACTAACGTTTGCCCGAACTCTGTCTAGTCAGCGGTGGTTGACTACGCTAGTCGACTATTTGGAACCAGCCTACTGGGGTTGGTTGCTTCGCTGGTAACCAATAGCCGCGCCCATTCATAACGCTAGCAGAGAGCCAGGATCCAGAAGTTTTGCGATGACATTTTGACCAGCGTTTGACTAGAAACCTTCGCATGTTGCTATCAGTGCGCAGGCGTAAGGTACGTCACAAATCAACCACTAGTCGACTAATGGTCCTTGCCCGAACTTGGCCCATTATAGCAGGAGGTAGGCGTATAGCAGGAAGTACACACAACTAATTTTACTCTAAATGTGCACAAAGCCGTAGCGTCTTCGCTTGAGCGTCCGGCGTCGTCAATGCGTCGTCATTGCATTCAAATGTCTCTCCTGGTGGTCTCCCCCAACTCTCCCTTTCTTACCGTTGAGGGGGTACTTCACGGAGCCCATAAACCAGATCCTAGCTCAATAGCCTAGAATCCACTAGCTAGAGTGCAAATCTGACAACCGCACTAAGAAGCCATGGCTGAGGTGTCACAGTGCTTGCTAGTCATGGGTCAAGACGTCGTTGTAGATACACGATAACCGGGCCACCGCTGCGAGAAGGCGTTATCAAGACGAACTGCTATCACCAACGAACCGCCAGCAACAACGTCTTGGGAATATTCTTGCGGTTGTGCAATGTGCGCGCACTTGTTTTGCCTGATATAGCAGCGGGCATTCTAAACCTTTCATATTACTTCAAAGCCTTACTCTTAAATTTCTTCCAGTAGCGTACAAGATGCAGCAAGACTTTTGTGCAACTCCATGGCAGCTCTTTTGTGGTGTGTAGTACACGTGGGACTGAAAATAGACCGTAATTGACTACAAAAGCTGCGCATGCGCACTATTTCCCCCGTTTTTCGGGGGGGGGGGGGGGGGAAGATTTTACAAGATGCCCAAGACGTTGTTGCTGGTGGGTCATGGGTGGTAGCAGTTCATCGTGATAACGCACTCTCGTGGTGGCGAGTTTTCGTAGTGGCGAGTTATCGTGGCGGCGAGTTATCTCGGGGGAGAGTTATTGCGACGGCGGGTTATTGAGTATCTACAACAACAATGTCTTACCCCAAGACTACCGGTAAGTGCTTGCATGCATGTTGCACATATTGTAAACTTGAGCATGCACAATTTGGTATTCCCATTTGTTGAAATGGACATAGAATGCGCACCCGCCATAAAGCTTAGTACTATCTTAGTAATGTCTCCTATTTGAGAACACCGGATGAGTCCACATGCATGGTGCATGAGATGATGGTGACAATGATTCGCTCTCTGCCGCCTTAATGTCTCCAAATGTAGATGGAAATGCACATTGGACCACATTTATTCAATTCATATCACCGCATTAGAAAGAGATCAGTGCGCGACATCGCGTAGCTGCAATCGGCTCAGTGAGAACGCGTCTCGGACGCTTAATTCAGACCCAATTCAAAACATGATTCAGCAACTTTTGATTTGAAATTGAGATCCTAGAAAAAGGATATACAGCTGAAGCTGAGCTGAAACTTCATCACGTTAGTTGTTCAGTACCCTTCTTTAGATTTTGAGCACTTTTGTTGCTTCAAACTAATGAACAAAATGCACAAATTACAAATGATGGACTATATCTTTAACTCATTGTTCCTTCATTCATCTCCATGTGGCATGATTCATAAATGGTAGTTGATTCTCATTTGGACAGCACCACATCATATACATGTTTTCCAACTCACTGCTGTAAAAGTTATTGTCCATCTTAATTAATTAATGGCATGGGATCGTTTGCTTTTGATGCATTTTGTTCGTTTTCAATAGTAACACCACTCAAAATCCAAAGAAGAATGTTTAAAGCCTATTACCTGTTGATGTTTCAGCTCAGTGGATACTACACTTTTGCAGAAAACAGTGAAAAATCAGGCACAACCAGATGATCATGAAACATGATTTTGTCCATAGCACTCTATTCCAAAAATCGTCAATTGACTGATCGTTGGAAATCAACTACCGGTACATTTCTTGATTTCTTCTAAATGACAGCAAGCCAGACGGAATAATTTCAAAGGGTGTTTAGTAGCAGTACGATCTTTAATCCAAGTACACTTTTGGATACAAATTTGGTACGTTACTTTTGGGATAAATGCAAATGATCCTATATTACATGCCTTTAAAACTATCACAGTAGAAATCAAATGTGCATTCATGTATTTACAGCATGAAACAGTGCTCTCCCCCAACCTGTGCAAGTTCCAAGAAGTAAAAGGCAAAGCCGTTGGTCATCAGGAATGAAACATTTTATTCACAACATTGTTTGCTACATGTAAATCAAAAACATGGGAAAGAATGTTGCATCCCGACCCCACTTTTTTTCATCATATAATGATCTCAGTGAAGGTCATTCATTGCAAAAATGTTGAAAACACATAAATCTGGGACTGAGAAACATTTTCCAAATACTTTGAAAATGCACTTGAGTCTCCTTAGACTTTGTACACAACCAAAGAAGTGTTGTCTGGATACTAAATTCCTTTCCAAACACAATGTGCCTGCTCAGTCGTTTTTCCAAGCAAGATTGATTGATGAAAATCACACTTCAAAGTAAATGTGCGTAGTGTGATTTGTTTTAGCAGTGGTCCAAGTGGCTCCACTATGTGCTGGTGTACAATTTACGCGAATTCTGTGAAATGTTCATCTGATTTTCCTGCGAAGGAAATTTGTGCGTGTCTTGAGTTTCACCTTGGAAATACTAGCTGTAAATTCACAACCACGGGGTATAAAGTTAATGAATTGAGACAAAATATGCTGTGGCAATCTTTCTTAATATCCAATTTGGACAAACCGTAATAGTACGGCAAATAAATGATGGGATTGTGCCTTTGATGATATTTGCATGTTATTTGGCACACAGTCAGAGTGTGTCATGTGAAAGTTATTTGGCTATAGGGCCATCGCAGATTTGTCCTTTGAAAAAAAAAATAGGTAGAATAGCAAGCAATGGCAGCCATTAAAAAAAAAAGAAAATTGCTTGTTATTCTACCTGTATAAGGGCAATTCCACGGTTACTCACGTTACATTTTTGATGTACTTTTGAGTTTCCTTGGGCTGTAATTACCTTGCTGAAAAGGAATAATAACTGTTATCCCCATGGTACATAGAGTAGACCTAGACCTACCTAAGCACCAAAGATGACATCCAGAAAAATGTGTTGTGTATGATAAACATGACGCACAAAATCGGTTACTCACGTTACGAAAATGTAACGTGAGTAACCGATTTTGTGCTTCTTTATTAATCCTTTTCAGCAAGGTAATTACAGCCCAAGGAAACTCAAAAGTACATCAAAAATGTAACGTGAGTAACCGTGGAATTGCCCATAAGAAAAGTATTTATGAACAGGGGTTGTGAAGTTGCAATAAGTCCGTTGCAGCACATTGGTCTGATACTGATACACACAAAAGGTCCTATAGTGTTTGAATCTGTGAAGGTTCAATACCCTCTCAAACAAGAAGACAACAGATTTACAAGCTTTCGACTGGTGAGCTCAAGAAGGAAGTAATATACCACTCACATTCAGACATATATAATAGGATCATCATCCATTACAGATGCCTAATCCCTTGCCGCTGCACTTCTTCCTTGTTTATTCACCGCAGTAACATCACAGAAACCACCAGCAAGATGCGTATGATGGCTGTGACGCAGAATTGATGAGAAACAAAAACAAAAACATGCTGAAACAGCGCTGTGAAAGTTGCAAGTGTTTTTTTGTTACCGTATTGTTTCTGAATCATGGCGTTATTTTTGTATGTTACAGAACTTCCTCACGGATGGGAAAAGATTGACGATCCCCAGTTTGGGACCTACTTCATTGAGTAAGTTTCATTCTTATTGACAAGGTTGTTTCGAAGTTTCAGTGGCAGTTGTGTCAACCTTTTGAAGGTTTTTGTCGAACATAATTGGTCTTTCCACACTAAAGGGGTACAAGAGTGTGACATAGGATTGGTACTGAAGCAGGATAATAATATTAAGTGGTTTGTCCCCTTTTCCCCTTGTGCAGTTCCACCCCATTGTTAAAGTTATAGTCCACCATTTGTAATTTGTGCATTTTGTTTGTTTGAAGCAACAAACCTGCTCAAAATCTAAAGAAGGGTGCTGAACAACTAACACGAGAAACCAAAGACAAGTTCTTTTAGAACTTACAGCAGGACTGTTCTTAACAGAACAAAAAACTACTTAGCAAAGTTGATAATAAGCAGGACAAGTTCTTTTCAGAACTAAATATCTTCTAAGCAGTAGTTATTACCACATGGTGTTACCGCAAACCGAAACGATACCGATACCCCACCATGCAAAGCCTCAAATCTTATAACACGATGAACTTTCAGCTGAGCTTCAGCAGTCAATTATGGAAATGCCCACGTCAATTAAATAAAGGGAATTTCTATTTGCAGACAATTGAATTTTTTTGGTCAAATAGAGAAAACTTTACTGAAGTGGAATTCATCTATTTACAGGCATGACATATTATGACGTTATGCTTTGTTTGTATGCACTTTCTAATGTTAGCATGGTGGCTTTTATCCCGACCCAGCTCCCATAGAAAAGCGCCACAAATCAAAGTGTGATGTCTTGTCACCATGGGCGTTGCCAGGATTTTTTCGGGGGGGGGGGGGGCCAAAGCAATTTTTTTTCCCCAAACTCCTTAACTTTTTCATTATATTCTCAATTTAACAGCAATATGGCTTCGCAGCTCTTTTTCCTTTTTTTTTTTCCTTTTTTCCTTTTTTTCCCCTTTTTTTTTCGTTTTCAAGGAGGGGGGAGGTGGCAAGCGCCCTCCCTTCCCCCCTCCCTCGCGACGCCCATGCTTGTCGCAGGTCCATTTGGAGAATCCATGAAGAGCTAATCTCATCAAGTTTCCCTTTTTTTATTTGTATACATTTTTTAAGAAAACTAATTCTCTGTGTATCATAGCTTTAAAACCTGTTTGTTTCAATATGAGTCATTTTCAAGGTTCAATAACATGTGATACGCACATTGACTTGCATAACCACTTGTTTTGTAAATCTGAAACCAGGCATAAAGTTTATAAACTTGTTGATAGCAAATTTTGAAAGAAAGTCTTAAAAAGTCCAAAGTTAAATTTGTTTCTTTTCCCTTCCAACTCGTCAAATATCTGTGATATGCTTAGGTAATAAACAACATTGCTTTTGCTGTGATTGTTTTTTAGAAATTGAAGGATTTGGAGGTTAGAATGTTATAGCAAAATATTGTTACACTGACCTGTTTAAAATTTTGTGGTCGTAGATGCTGGAAAATTAAGAAGAAATAAAATGTTGTTCTTGTAGTCTGGTTCCCTGGCCATACATGTACTTAAGACGAAACGGAGCAATTTATATACCTCGGAGAATAGTCGGGTCAGGGAACAAGACTAGCTGACTTGCACCCATTCACGGGTGCGTAATCCATTGCAACAAAATGTGGACTAACTCAATTTGATACTTGGGGGGCATTATATGGAAAAAAAAGAAGTTTTTTTCCAACAATGGTCGGCCGACCATAGTTGAAAATTGATATAAAAATTCCACTTTTCTTGAAAATGACAGCACACCAGGTGCCATGATTTCACAGGATGCTTGAGGCTATTATTCACTCACAGTCAAGTAAGGTATTTCATAATAATTTGGTACTTTATTTTTTTTTATGTTTGAAAATGTTATATATCACCTTTAACAGCTTTCAAAATGAAAATTAAACAAAGTGAAATAGAAACCATCAACAATCACATACATTTCAGAGTATGGTTTACTTATGATGTGGGGTAATTCCTAGCAATGTTGACACAAGCAAAGCGGTACCTTTTGCCTTCTGCAATCCTGAACATGGTGTGGTCAAGCAAAGTTTTGATTCTGATTTACACTACTCAAACAACACAACCAGGTGTAAAAGAGTAACTCCGCAGCATTCACTTTCGGACGGGAGCACATTTTTTTTTTTTTTTCGTTTGCAATTGTGTTTTACCTGCTGAACCATTTGGATCGTCATCCCAGACAGCATGACAGCAAATAATGCTCTCAGTTTGAGACTGATCTTTCTACCGCACTGTTCATTTTGAGAGGAAAGTGATTTTTGGGTCACGAGATTGGGATTTCAAAAACCGGTAACTTGCGACGGCAACTCTGTCAACTTGGAATTTCTCCAAACGACGTTTTGCCCATGCAGACTTTGGATCAGTTAGGAAGTGCATCATCTGGTTTTTAATCGGATACTGTTATGAAAACCTGAGTTCAAGGTAGTTGTGTGTCAGTTGTAAAGAGACTGGCGGTGAACTCTTCGAGTATTTGTAAGCTGCACTGAGATTTTGTTATTATGACCTTGAATTAAAGTGAGCGTTGCATCATCGCATCACCCAATCAACTACACCTGTCACCGACCAATCAGAACTCTCGGTAGGAAAGCCTGCAGCGCATGAACCAATCACCAGCTGTGTTGCATGTACCATCTGTCCACTCCAAGATTTCTTGTCTGACGGCAGTAGCAATGGCGTCTGAGTTGAAGTTACCCATGGATGCCGTGAGCCAATTGGATCGCTTTGGCGCCACCGTGTCTGCCCGCCTGTCCGTCATGGGCAACAATCTCAGGGAGTGTGTCACCCAGGCCAAGTCGCGTACCGACGAGAGGATCCTCGCCCTGGAAAGATCCATTCAGGAGACCGATAAGATGGTCCGAGAGTTCCGCGCAGAGATGGAGGGGTTGAGGACGAAAGTCGAGGATCTGTTCTGCGATTTGGAGTGCAGTGGTTACAATAGCCCAAAAGAGTATTTAGCCTTTTTCGAGCAAAATTCATTTTGGTAAATCCTTTCATGTTCTGAATTCGGGCGATTCACAATGCAGTGTGCCACCAAGAGTTTGCCATGGAGAGTCCATTTTTCTAGTTAACGGTCCACAAAACATGGCCCATTTGAATGAGTGTCAGTAGACAACTTGAACTAATTTGTTATAGATTGGGGTATAGCGTTCTGCCGCCTCACAAAAAACACAACATTGATAAAAAGAAAACAAAAGGGCAAACACATACTCGAAGCATACCTTTATGAAACTACTGACTGGAAAAACTAACAATTTCAAATGTCCCGCGCTGTGAATTTGTCGACCATCTCTCACAATGCACTGGGAAAAACGAACTCTTCCTGGCAAACTCTTGGTGGCGTACTGCATTGTGAATCGCCCGAATTGAAGGGAATCTAATACTGTACGTAAGACCAGGGAAAGAAGTGTTGAGTGTCTTTTCGTTAGCCCAATTTAGGGACACTTCAAAGCCATTTCCCTGTTAGTGGTTTGATGTGCTCAATTCTTTTCATGACGCTTATCAGTTTTCCAGAAACAAGTGTTTTTTTTTTATACACATGCAAAGGTAGTATCGAGAAGTACATGTGTAGCAAAATATATATATTTTATCGCAGGTGCTGTTATGCAGGTATTCTGAGGATATCGAAGGAAGAAAATCAACTTGATTCAGATTGATTTCCAAGATTCAGATCAAATTTCACAATCTAATACCATTAACAAGGATATTGACAAATATGGGAATCGCCAACTTAGGGCTCAGTAGGTAGAGCACCGGAACGGCAATCCAGAGGTCACAGGTTCAAGCCCTGCCTCCAGTCACTTACTTCGTTCATCTTTGATAAAAATTTAATCTAATACCGTTTAAACTAACCGTCTTCTTTTTCTCTTCTTGGTGCCTCCTCGCGTTCTAGTCACATCAACCGCAAGACCCAGTACGCCAATCCAGTCCTGCACGCCAAGGAGGAAGCCCAGAGGAACGACGCCAACAGGCCAGACGGCCGATACTCGACCACCCTCCCTCGCTCAGCCAGGAGTAGCCAGAGCTCCCTGCAGGCTGGCCCCCAGCCGTCCCGGGCGCTCAGTGATCCCAACATCCAGGAGAACGGCCACTTGGCACAACCACAGCTGTCTACCTCCCCGGTCAAGACAACTTCAGGTACTTGGTATCAGGCTTGGGCGACTCCCAACAGTCTCTTGGAATCGATTCTCGTCTCCGACCAGGAGTTCAGATTTAGTTCAGAATTGACTTAAACTTTCCCTGGTTTCCCAAATTTTTTTCCCCTGTTCTGGATCCCCCCAACCTGTTCCCCAATTCCATTTCCCTACATGATTGGATCAAGCCAATACGTTAATCCCACAAGCTATACAGTGATTCTTAGGGCTGTCCAGTTCCGAATAATTTAGTATTCGAAAACACGAAACTGCATTTGACCAAATATTCGGATATTTGAAACTGCCAGCTCTAACTGCAACTGCGTGCCGTGCCGATCAAAAGTAAAAATTTATTTGCCAGTAAAAATTGTGTGCTGCAATCAATATGGGTCGCTGTAGTGTTTTGCAGTATGCATTTTTTTTAACTGTCAAGGGCTTTAACCCTCTACAAGGATAGGAACAATGAAACAGTTACCGTCAACAAGAAAATGCAACCTGACAATAAAGTGCCGCACCTTGACAATAAAATAACGTCACAGATGTGTGAACATGCATTGTATTTTTGTTTTTGAATATTCAAACCGGCAAAAAGCTATCCGAATATTCGGTTGATGATCCAATATTCAAATATACAGTATATTCGGGACAGCCCTACAGATTCTAATGAAAAGCACTTAGTTTGTGGATGCACCATGTGAGAAGAATTTCTTTTGAGAGATTCTTAGAGTAACCCTTGGAAAAACTTAATGTTTCAGACCAAATGCTCTGCTTATTGTAAAGAGAGTAAGATTCCACAGATTGTGATTCCGTTTCAACACACACACAGATGCAGAATGGCGTGCCATGTTCACCAGCGAGCCCGACAAGCTGGAGGGTCAGCTGATCAGGACGGTACTGACCAAGAGCAAGAGAGGGTTTGGCTTCACCATCGTGGGCGGGGACGACAGCGAGGAATTCCTGCAGATTAAGAGCGTGGTGCCCACCGGCCCGGCCGCATCCAACGGGGTGCTGAAAACAGGTCAGTAGAGTAAGACAACGGAGAGGTTTCACAAGAGAACGGATACGGTTAGTGCGCCGGGTAGGTCATCAGCTTGTGTGGTTCATATGCAACTCGCTATCTGCGGCACAAATATATTGCTCACTAGGAAATATGAGGGAGTGTTGTGAGTGTCCTTGCCACTGTTCTCGGGGTTTTGCTAAAAGTTTCTGTATGGCTTTTTAAATTTCCTTCTATAGGTGATGTTCTAGTGTTCGTCAAAAGTGACGCCACTCCCCAGCCTGTCAAGGTCTTGGGATACACGCACCAGCAGGTGGTCACACTGTTCCAGGCTATCATGCCAGGGGAGCAGGTCCACCTACAGGTCTGCCGCGGCTACCCCTTGCCCTTTGACCCCGATGACCCCAACACGCACATCGTCACCTCCTATGCAATCTCGCCCACTTCCAACCAGCCCGGGGTGAAGATCCCCAGCACCCCGTCGTCCTCGTCGGCTTTCCGCAAGCACAACAGCCTGCCCCCGGACAAGATCCACAACAACATTGGCCCGCCCAGTTACAAGGACGTCAACATGACCCACGTCTTCAAGCATGACAGTTTCGACACGCCCCCTCCCCCGCCTAGGATCTCCTCCGGTCATCATCCCAACCACCACCACCACGGGAACCATCGGAACGGGGACTCGGGTTCCAACCTCTCCCGGGACACGCACGTCAAGTCCCTGCCGGACCTGACGGCGCCCAAGCCGCGGGAGATGGAAGTCACCGGTTCCCCGCGGGCCAAGACGCCGACGCTGTCCCTCAGTCTCAAGCCGGACTCCCTGACGTTGCCTAACGATATCAACAGCAGGGGGAGTATGTCCAGCGAGCATCAGAGTGAGTCTCCGTCGAGCACGCAGCCGGAGATTCACGCCATTCAGTTTGTGAAGGGGAATCAAGGCTTCGGGTTCACTGTGGCCGACAGTCCGTATGGGCAGAAGGTAAATTAAACAAATAAAGGTACAGTCCATTATTTGTAAATTGTGCATTTTGTTGGTTTGAAGCAACAAACGCGCTCAAAATCTGAAGAAGGGTGCTGAACAACTAACCTGATGAAGTTTCAACTCAGCTTCAGCTGTATATTTCGAGAAAAACAACATTCTAGGATCACGATTTCAAATGAAATGTTGCTGATTCATGTTTTGAATTGGGTCGGAAATCAGCGTCCGAGACAGGTTCTCACTGAGCTGATTTCAGCTACGCAATGTCACGCACTAATCCGACGAATTATAGTAACCGCGTGCGCATGTGCGTCGTGTCAACACTTGCACGCACTTCGCAGAATAAAAAAAACGAACTACTAACGGAAATTTCCAACGATCGTTGGAAAGGCCTTCTTACATTGATTTCTTCAACATGACAGCATGCCAGAAAAAATAAATTCATAGAGAGTTTAGTCCCCATTCTATCTTTCAACTAAGTATATTTTTGAACAATAAATACGTCAGTTACTTTTTGGATCGCTGCAAATGATGGACTGTAGCTTTAAATACATTGTAATATTTGCTTATATCGTACTTTCCATCGTATCCACAATCTCAAAGCGCTTTTACAATTATTCCCCTGTTCAGCAGGCCACAAGACCACGCGGCAACCGATCTCAGCGCACACCCGATCCTCTACCCTCACTGGTACCGGTACCCTTTCATACTCCTGGGTGGAGAGAGGCAATTGTAGATAAGTGTCTTGCCCAAGGGCACAAACAACCATATTCCTGGCAGGGTTCGAACCCACGCACCATCGTACATGAGTCGAGCACTGTATCCACTGGACCATTTCTCAAAATTGAGAAAGCATGGTTGTTTTTTTGTAAACGTGAATCATGGCATACATTCTCGATGTTAAAACCTTGATGAATAGCAGTTCACCAAAGTTTTGAATCTGCAGTACAAATACATGTATTTATCACTGGAACCATATCACATGAAGTGCAAAACAGACTGTAATGAGCCGCATTACTTTGCTGTCCCATACTGTCAATTTTCAAAATGTAACAAATCATTGAAACAGTGTTGGCAAATTTCTGCCTATTTTGTCTAACGCTGCTATGAGGTACGTGGCTTTTTGTAAAGTTGTTAAACCTTCCTTGAAAATGCTATGTAGGTTTTCTTATGGTTATAATAGGAGAAGTACACATGTACTGCTACACATCACATGCATACCAATCAAAATCACATAAAATAAATATATGAGAACAGATACTGAAATTTTGCAACAAGGAGAAGTTTTGTGGGTTGTTGAAGTCATAAACAGTTTACATGAACATAACCACCCGAAACAGACATTTTTAAATAAAGTTATTCTTAAACACACTTCGGTTTTTGTCATTGATATTGAAACGTGTCAAATAAAGTTATTATTTATCAGCATGAAATGTGCAACTCGTTTCAAAACACGTCACTTTAGTCACAGGTTTCTTAATAGATAAAAAAAACATGATTTCACTCATTTTGTGTTTAAGTACTAGTACGTGAACCAACAGACTTTTGGAAACAGTAAATGTTGTAATTCTTAGATACCGGTAGCTTAGATGTTAAAGAATAATGTAAAAGTCTTTCGAGACATATCCATCGCAAGATGACAGTCTTTTCCTTTTGTTTACTACTTTACTTCGAGTCAGCTTTTGTTTACTTTCTGGTCTAGGCCTGTTCATGATTTCGAACATTATTTGTTTCTGAATGATTGAAGATTCTCAAATAAACGTAAACAGAAGAACCGCTGAGGAACAAATAGATTTAACAGATGTCTAGCTTAGGGATGTGCAGAATACACCCAATATTCAATTATTCCACTATTAATATGAGCGGTCTCGCGGAGATGATGAAAAACAAGTTGCGTGGTTTTATTGTTGGTCAAACGTTTGTTGACAGTTTTGTGCATGATTTGATAACTTCCATGAAGGATATTAGCTCAAATTTTGTTTCTTTAAATTCGGTTGAATGTCAGCCTTCCTCTACCTTTGTATTTTGTTTTAAAAGCTCTTTGTTTTCGACATGCGCAGGCTCACGCAAACTCTGATAGGCGGCCAGCTTAGGCTAATGCATGTTAAACCTGGTCATCGTATTTCAAATATTAGGGTTTGCCCTTCACTGACGTATAAACACTGTACATGTACACTCAGTATGTTACCTCCCAAGTGAAAGTTGGAAAAAACACTCGGGTGGGACTCCAACCCATGACCTCCTGCTTTCTAGTGCACACGTCTTACCACTCGACCACCGAGCTTGCGGGATCGGTTGGCTGATTCGAATCTGATGTACATGTGGCTTGAAGGGAAAAACCCTAATATTGATTTACATCACCCCGAAGCACATTCCATCTTGTGAACAGTTTATTTGCGGTACCCACTGTTCCATGTACATCAGATTCCAACCAGCCAACCGATTCCCAAAGCTCGGTGGTTGAGTGGTAAGACGTCTGCACTAGAAAGCAGAAGGTCATGGGTTCAAGTCCCACCGGAGTGTTTTCCAACTTTCACTTGGGAGGTACCACACTGAGTATACAGTGTTAATAGTATTACGTCGGTGAAGGGCGAAACCTGATTTACATCACCCCTATGCAAATTCCATCTTATGAATAGTATTTCGAATATTCGATCAAGCCCAAGTTAAAATAATCAAATATGAATTATTTGAAAATGCATAGCCCTACTCTAGCACCACTTTTAAATCTTCATTTCCTTTCACCTCAGTCCAGCGTAATTTTTTTGTTTTCCCCGTACTTAACCAGTCGTCTTTCTTTCCCCAGGTGAAGCAGATCCTGGCCTCGCAGCGCTGCAAGACGCTGAAAGAGGGCGACATTCTGGTGGAGATCAACGAGGAGTACATCCGGGATCTGCCTCACAACCAGGTGGTCAACAAGCTGAAGGAGTGCCCCCTGGGTGTGGAGACGACCATCGTGGTGCAGCGCGGAGGTGAGTACAAAACAGTTTTGTCGTCAAGGTACTTGTGCTTGCGATCGAGCCTAAGTACATCACAATTCCGGTCACAAGTTTTTTTGCAAATCCTTTCACTAGTCCAGTCATATGTGACAAGGGGATGAACAACCACAAAAGGGATGCTTAGCTTTAGGTTCTGATATCCATGTATATTTTTCTTTCTATTTTGTGGTGTTTTTTTAATTTTTACTTGATATTGTATACAGTTATGCACCTCAAAAATGTCCTCTATTTCCTGGTCATAGTCTTCCCACATAATGAGTTTCAATTTTTCTAGTCCGGGAAAACTCCGGGAATTCCGGGAAAAACACCAAACATCATAGAAAACTTATGGAATTTGAGAGTGCCCAGAAGGGAAAGGTTTCTGCCAGTTTGGCAAATGTGCTTCTGGTGCCATGTGTCCACGTTGTGTCCATTGACTGACTGACTGTGGTGGCTTTTTAGTGTTCATGCAGTGTGAATATTACACACCTCTCCAGACAATAACAATCGGCTGTGCTACCCCACTTCTAGACTTCCCAGCAACCTCATTTATAAAGTGAAATATATCTCATGGAAATTTGGAAATTTCACACGGAAATATTAGGGAATTTCGTTTTCATAAAAGTGTTGGTGAACCCTAAACCCGACATCTGTGATTGTAAGTCCTTTATTGAGACTGTCGCCTGTGCTTACTAAGGTCATTACGAATGCCGTCTACGTCATTCTTCAAATTTGCCGTGCCTATGATTGGGAACATGGGGGATTTTCAAAACCACGTCTCAATTTCAGCTGTGGCATCAGGTGTTTTCCCTGCAGCATGCCTCTTACTTGGGAGACTGTCACTGTCAATTCATGACAAGCCTTTGTCCCGTTTCAGAAACATTATGTCTGATAATAAAAGGCTAAGGTTAAGTGTATTTTTGATTGATTTTGACAAATCCACCCTCTCTGGTTGGTAAATTCAACAAAGCCATCCCAGCAGTCAAAACCAATCAAGTGACAGTTTTTAACAGCTGAGTGCTCCTTGCGTTATCACCATTGTTGTAGTCGAGTCCATCACAAGTCCACCACAAGTCCTTTCATTGGTAAATCACAAGCACTTTCACAAGTCCAGTCACAAGTAACGGGGGGGGGGGGGGGGGGGGGGGGGGGGGGGGGGGGGGGGGGGGGGGGTGAGCAGTAACAAGGGAACGCCTCTGTTACAACTCATTGGAATAGATTGAGACTTGAATTAAGACTGGAGGACTAGTGATGGACTAGTGATGCATTTATTTGATGGACTTGTGATGGACGCGACTAACAACACTGTTGCTGATATACATGTAAAGCAGGATTGACAGGCTGTGACTGTTAATGAAACTTGATGTACTTGTAGCTTTGCCTTAACTGTATGCGACTGATAAGCCAGCTGTACCTACCAGTCACTTGCTTTTGTCTATTGGTGGAATTGGACTAGTCACAGTGCCTACACGAAATATGACCTGACTGTTGGTGACTAGCCTGTGTATAAACTAAAGGGAGGGGAATTGGATTGGAAAGGTTTGGAATTCATACAAGTAAATCAAGCCGAAGATGTCGAAAAAAGGTTTGGAAAAAAATAACCATGGATTGAGTCCACATCAGGGAAATCTGATTGACACCCACGCAAGCAGTCACAAAAGGGGAATAGAGTGGCTGAGGTCAGGGGTCAGAGGTGATGAAGGGTCGAGGCATTTCTTTTTATTTTCCCCCTGTTGTCCTGCCCTTGGTATGTACAGATAACTAGATTGGTTTCGGGTTGGCATGCATTTGTTAGATGCAAAATCTGGTTGGTTGAACTATGGAGAAGTGCAAGATGCTGTGAATTTTATCATGAGGAATTTTATCAGATTCTGAAAAAAAAATCTTGTTTCTGTGCTCAATTCTATGTGCATGTTCATGTATACTGTGTACAGAATTGTCTATTCTATACACAAACAGTAAGTTAGTAACAATCATATTTTATTTTTAAAAGAATTTTTTTTCACAGTAATAAAAATCCTACAGATGAAAAGCTGCCCAAAACCTTTGAAAACAATATTGGTCTGTATTTAAAATTGATTAAGAAACTCAATTTTTTTTGTTCGAATTGTCAAAACCGTAAAACTGTTGTTTGCCCCATCGATGTGCCTTATTTCCTTTATTTGGGGTCCACTTTTTTTCCTGTTCCTATTTTACATCTGACATGATTTTGTAATTCTGATGTACTCCTGTCTCATAACTGGGACAGGAAAAATGTCACACTTGGACCCTAAATTTATAGAAGGACCCATATCACAGCATTATATTACCATCAAATGTACCCACACATTTAGGCTGGCCTAAAGATTGAATAATGAACTGGTCTGATTATGTGTAGAGTGTTGTGACCATGGTTGTTTTCTTAACATTTACCTTTCCAAATCCTCCAAAATCCTCTTTGCAAAATCATAAATGGAGGACTTCACAAAATGGAGGATTTTGCTAGATTGAGGCTTTATTGCAAAAGTGTGTGGCTGATTTCGGAGGATGCACTGTGTCAAGGTCTTGGGCCGAACCTTGTGTTGTTTATGCTCAGCCATGTGTAAATTTAAGCCTACCGGTATACCGGTATTATACTTGAAATCATCCGCATTGCTCCAGGTTGTTGCTTGCTCTGCCTCAACAAATTGACAGTGATTGTTGGAGGATTTTGCAGGATTGAGGCGGTGGTCACCCCTCCAAGGACCACATTCAAAAAATAAGGGAGGATTTTGGAGGATTGAGGCTGTATGCTATTTTCACATGAAGGCAGTTGGAGGATTTTGCAGGATTGAAGTTACATGGTAGCAAAAATGCATAGGGAGTTAGGCTTAAGATTTCATGCACTCCTGTTGTGCAGAGACACATCCTTGAGCCAAGTTTGTTCTAGTCTGGCGCCCTGTTTGGCTTCATTTCTTTGCTAAACTTGATCTCATGCGTCATGACCTCCTGTGACCATTGGAGCACATACCATCTTGGAGAGCTATTAAAAAAAGACTTGGTTGAGGAATGTAGTCAATCTAATGACCTGACAAGTCATTGATTTAATACCAACTCGCCCTTGATTTACAGCCTTGTAGTCCAAATTAAATTACTCAAAATCTTGTTGCCTTGTTCAACTGTAACAGAACCAGTCAGGATAAGGGTTTCAGTACCAAACTTTTAATTGCTGCAACATAGAGTTACATATGTAATGTACTTGTAATTTGTTTAAAGTACCAGTTATGACAAACTACATGTCACTCAATCACTCATACTATGCACAGGGGTAAGATTTGTTAGTATTTTTCAAGATTTCAGAAAAAAAATTGTCACCATTTCTTATTTCTGGATTTAAAAAAAAAAAACTTTCGAAATCTGGAATTCCTGGGTATTTTTTTTTAGAATGAATGAATTCATTAATAAAAATCTAAAATATTTTTATTTTTAAATTGAACTGTCATTTCTATCCCATACTGCACTCCTCATTTTTATTCTCAAACTTTAACCTAACTCCCTAGTGTCTGTTACAAGAAAGTACTGGACCAAGCTTCACGTAATGCTTTAGCCTAACTTTAGGACCAAATCCGTTGAAAATAGTGAAATCCACCACAAGACCACCACTACTATAGGTGGATTGTGATGGACTTGGTACTCATGGCTTGCCTATCAAATTCCCCAAACTTTGGAATTGGATTTCGATGGAGTTGGGGAGGTAAGGGTTAATGTGACCCAAGTGCATAGAGTTGGTTGAGTCAACATATGTTCAGTTGATTGCTTGTTGTTGCCTATTTTTATTTGATGGTACAGAACTTTTTAAGGTAATGTTTCCCAAAAGTCTGATCAGAAATAGTTTTGTTTTTAAAAACTATAAGAATGTTTACAATACAGTGAAACTAATGATAAACTGCAAGGTTAAGATCATGAGAAAAGTCAAACTACTTATTTACATGAACAACTAACTCTTGAAAATCTAAGACACTGATAACTGTTCAAGTTCAGAATGAGTGCAACACCTGCTTGTAAAGAGTAACAAGAATTTCTTTCATGAGTGCCAAATGTGGAGGCCAATAAGAACACAACCTACATATTTTCCGCAAGGTCTCCACTGGCAGCATTGTTTTTATCAAGAGACCATTAAAATGCTTGACACCAGGGATGATACCACCAGTGTGGGGCAGTGGAGCCCCTATAGAGCAGACAACAGACAAGAACGCTGCTGGCAGACTGGGTTACTCGCTCGGACCTCTGTGCACAAAGACAACAACTAGAAGTTAGAACAAGCTCTCTCACCCATGGGGTGCGCTATACCCCACGCTTGTTGATTCCCTCTACGTTTGCCATGGGGTGATGCCTTGACCCTCTTTGCCATACGATACCCAAGCTTATTACGGCCCAGTAAATCTTGTTTCTATCCGTAGGAGGACCGTACTAATAATAACATTTATAAGACTATGGCTAATATTAAACTGGATCCCAAATTCTTGGCAGGTATGCTGAAGCCCGTGCGCAGTCTGAGCAAGATCAAGCCAGTCAAGACGGTGAGTTCAACATTTCTGTCCATTTTTCCTTCCCTGAAGCTGTCGGTTATGTTTGTAGCGACCACATAACCTGGGTTTTTGTTATAATTTTGTGCAAATTTGGTGTTGTAAAAAGGTTAAAGATTGATAAAGCAGACTTGCCTTTGTCTTGGTGTTTGTCCATGACTCTACACTTGTTTTTCAAAGAACAGATCATGCCGTCTTGTGATCTCAATTTTGATGGACCTGTTTATTGTTTATTTCAACTTGATGCTACTGTTCGTTTCTTTTTCAACCTTAGGCTAAATTTAGTCGCTGCCGCACATGTATGTGAGCTTTTATTGAAAGTGAAAGAAGTTGAGTTACCAGTAACTGAAATGTTAGGGTATGCCATTTGCCATTTTCCCAAACTGAGTGACAGATCACAGACAAAATACTGACAAATGTAAAGAAAGGATTGTCAGAAATTTTCTGGACTTACTAACCAAAATAACTACTGTGATAACTGTGCCGTATGCATTCAGTATAGATGACTGTCCTGCAAGGCGAAATTGGGGCAACGAGATTTGATACAGCCAAATATCGGAAAACGAGGCAGCCCCACCCCAACTCTCCTGCAATAAGTCTGTGCAAACCAACAATGCACAGAAGCCGAACTTTTTGACATGGCACGTCCATGAGCATGGAAGTGTCCCGAAACGCAAGTATCCTGCCACTCGTTAGATTAATGAAGCAGTAAACCAAATGAATTGATGAAAACTGGAGCAACAAATTTGATCCTGCAGTAACAGGGCTTAAAACCTTGCTTGATTTATTGAGACACGGCAATAATCCACGACGGAAATAATATGCATCAAATGGCAGCATAGATACTGAACGCAAGTTTTCCGGCAATTTTGCTTTGGGCGTCACTGAGCATGAAATAGGGCAATTGCAATTGTCTTTGATTGAAATCAAATTAGATGGGGTGAACGTTGAAACAAAACACGAAAAGACTTGATATAGGCAATGAAATTTCAAGAAACCAATATTTCGTCAAAGCTTGAATTGGGACAAACATTTAGAAACATTAACTGTTAACTTAGAGGCCATTGAGACAAAGTGGTTAATCGTACAAGCTTGTGCCTGATGGCTGTTGTTTTTTAGTCCTAAAACATTCACGGAAATGTTATTTTTTATTGTTTATCGATTGTCTTGAACATGTACCCAGCACAGGTTTTATGTACGTGTAGGAAGAGACAAGAAAAGTTACGGTCTATTTTATTTCACATAAAACTTATAGTGTGCTGTAAAATACAACTAAACCATTTAGACGCTATTTCCAAATCAGTCATATAAAACATTTTTTTACAGTTCTTCATAAATCTGTTTTGGTTTACATGTTTGAGTTATAAAATTGTTTATACAAATCTAGCATTGTTTGCAGTAAAAAACACTGCAAGTTATTACTTTGAGATACATGTAGTCAATACAGTGAGTCCATTTCACCTTTGTATTTGTGAAATATTCAGGTGACAGAACATTATGTTAAACACAAAGATTTTAAAATGAATGTGTCCTTGACACAAGATGAAGCTGGCATTATTCCTGTGAACGACTCATTTTATATTAATGGTTCAAGTGTGAGATAATTTTTGTTCAAAAAAAATATGAGAATGAAAGCCGAACTGTTTATAGCCCCATAAACATAGCAACTGGCTGTATGGAGATGGCGGGCCTGTAAATTATCACAGCACGGTGCCGCAGATGCCAACCAGTTAAAAACATACCAGGCTGCCCCTCAGTTCAAACCTACAAGGTATATAAAACCACATTGGACTGGAAATAAGAGGAAAAACAACTGGAATTTTGAGATTTCTACTAGTTTCATATGAGTTTTTAAAGTCATATATCGTACATTTTAGGGCAAATATGTGACCTTGTCACCACGAAATGAGCTTTAAGGTGGAATTTGCCATTGTGAAGTACAGTGGGACAAAGCCAAAATTTGAAGGGGTGGTCGGTTTTTGTGTTTTTCAGGTGAACCTTACCCTTACTCTCTGAGGGTAGTTTACTGCATGTCAGTTGGTTATGCCAATGCCCTCCAGCTGCAGTTATTTGGCAGATAACAAGTCTTAACAGTGAAGGCTCCAATTGGCAGGAGTTGGAGGCCCTGGAGGGTGCCTGATACTGACCAGCTGGGGGCACTCACTTTGTTATCAGAGGACTCTCATTGTTCTCTGTGGCATGTATTGGAGTGCCTGTCCAGTTACCCTTGAAATGACATGGCAGATATTGGAGGGCCATGCAAAAAACATAGGAGATTTTCTTGAGGCACATATTGGCATGCGTTGGAGGGTCTAGTAGGGTAAGGGTTAATCTGTTAGTCCCGTTGCACCTTTCTCCAATTGTTTTGTTCTGTCAAACATCTTTAAAAGCTATTTTGTCCTGTGTATTATGCATGTGAGTTGACAGGTTCATTCACTTTAACAAAACTGCAGGATTTGTAAATGCCATTTTCCCAAAGAGTCAGTTTTACAACTTCAAGAAAGTTGGTGGTCTTTATTTCCGTTACTGAACTCAGTACCCCTATATAATTGGAAAGCTCTTGTTCTGCAGAATCTAGATAAACAAATATCTCAATTCTAAAAAAAAGTCGGAATTTAAGCTCATGTTGTGATGACAGGTCACATATATTTAAAGGAGTTGTTCTATTAATGCTTATGTGCTTCTTTTATAAAAAAGAAGAAAGAAGTTAGGTGTTAAATCTTTTTCAAACAACTTTAAACACTTGAAGAGAAATGTGTTATTTTACACAATCAAACTTACTGGTTTTTTCCCCTGACGTTTTGATAGTGGTGGGAGAAATCGGAGATTTCAAAATCCGGTTATCCTAATTTTTTTTCAAACTGAATGAACGGTTATCCGATTCAGTGGAAGTTCCCCTTCAGCTCACAGTCATGCCAACAAAAAGTGACGAGTGAGGTGCCGCATGGAATGCTGTCCACAGTGATTTGGTATAGTTTGCAGGATTGAATGATCACTGGGCTTTTACAAAAAACACTTTGAGAGCTGTAATGTTGAAGAAAATGGGTGGGAACTCTCTGATCAGACCAATGGGCAGGCTTTTCATGAACCAAGAAGACCACTAGCAAGTGAATGCAGTTACAGTCAGAGACCATGGAGCACATTGGGGGATATTCCAGTTGTGTTCTTTAGCTTGTGTCACACACAAAAAATGGAAGGCCTAATGTTTTTAAGGTTGGTTTCGAATATGCGGTTTCCAAAATCTAAACCGAATAGTGGAATTCAAACCCAATTTAAAAAAAAAAAGATTTTAATCCCACCAAGTTTCGCGCAACATCGTCGCCCTTCATTAGAAGTTATTACCGTCTGGACGTCAGGTGGCACAAGCCAGACACATTTTTGAATCATGATAGCCGGAGCATTAACGAGTCTGTCGCAAATATGAATGAGTTGAACATTTACAATGATTTATGAGCTCAAGTTGGGACGGAAATGTTACCAAAGTAGGTGACGCATTCAACAGGTGCTTAATTTGATGTCGTGTTTGGCGCCGTGAATTTGCAATAATCCTCTGAAGCATTCACCTCCACACAAATCGGGCCCACTTTCCTAGTGGAGTTGGAAATCGGTGTTATGTTAAAAGTATTTTCAAGAGAATATGCAGTTAATATATCTGCCGACAAAACTATAGGGTTTTAAATTTTTTTCGACACATTACAGTTTTCTGAAAGTTGATTAATACCAGGCATTGCTTTAAAAGCTTGAATTATAAGGCCTTTTTGGTAAATTGGTGTATCTGTGCCGTTCAGGGAAGCATATAACAGCCCAGCAAATGCAGAACAAACAGTTGATTCACATGCTTACTTGTGCAATGCATGCCCCCCCCCCCCAAAAAAAAACCCAAAATAACTGACCAGCGTCCCACTCTATTTTTTTGGCTATAGACATTATAGAGCCCCCCCCCCCCCCCCCCCCCCCCCCCCCCCCGAAAAAAAGGATTTATCCACCCACCCACCCTTATTTTTTTTCAATGGGAAATAAAACTTTTTTTTGGCCTAAAAAAATTTCAAGACTGAATCTGTTTTTTTAGAGGTTAGAACCAGTCTTGTGAAAACCTTGAAAGTTGAACCATGAAGATAATTCATTTTAATAGCGCCATGGTTGCACATTCTTACTTGTTAATGTAACTTGTTTTTAGTCGTCCGGTATTCCCTGAACTTCCTCATAAAATTTTAACAAATACTTGCCTGCTTGTTGTCAAGCCGTTCTTTGAGTTCAGAGGTCAGCACAAGCTTCCAATATCTTGAATGTTTGAACTTGGCCATCTTTAGTACAATACTCTCCCTTGACTGGAAACCAAATCCTCTCAGCTAATAAATCTAAACCCTGTTTATCTGAAAGGTCCCCAACTCCATTATATATTTCCTTCTCTTGCTTGTCAGCTGCACAAAAGAAGTTGATGATAGTGTAAAGTGACGGATATCACTCACTCGTTATCAAAAGAAAGCACATTTGCCCAAGAGTGAGGTTTTATATTTTGGTGCGTGTGTGTTTTTTCACCTCCAGTTTATTTAAATCCTCTTTTCTGCTGATGATGTGTCACCACAGATAATGCACGCTTGTGGCTTTTAAGCGTGGGTTCTATTTCATAGCTTACCCAGCCACATTACGATAACAATTCTATGCTGACAGCGCCTGCATAGAAATTCTTCGCTAATCCTGTCAGCCCAGAGTCCCTAGTTATGGGATGTGTACCGTACACGTGCACACAAGGCAGCATTCCTTTGCTAACCTGTGACACTTGCTTAGCAATTTATTGTTAACGGTTAGCGAAGAAACTTTGCTTACTTCAAGCAGAGGCGTGGGCCCAATGTCATGGTTTTGCTTACCGTTAGTGAAAAATCCCCGCTTACTGTAGCAGAAATTCTCGGCTTATTTTGGTAAGCGTATTTCACGGGTTACTGAAGCATTTCAGCTTATGCACATGCGTACATCTCGTGCTTACAGGGTTAGCACAGAATTTTGTGCTAGCGCTGTTAGCACAGAGTGGTGATCGTAAGCGTGGAAGTCTGTGGTTAGCAGAGCCACAAAGTTGGGCCCAGATCATAGACACTAATCACAGCTTGTCTGATATTAAGTCAGTATTTTTTTTTCATAAACAGCCCAAGACTCCAGAACCGAGGGACAAGGAGGATCTGGACCACAAGGTTTTCCGAAACTCTGAAGATCGTGATTATCGCCCTCACAGTAACGGGCCCCACAAAGGTGAGGTATCTTTTTTATTACAAGGCTAGGGGGCATCAAGAGGCAGGACTTATTTTATGCATTTTTGCCCCTAACGAGGCTAAAAGCCACTCAAGGTACAGGCTACAATAGAAATAAAAAGAAGAGTAGGTACTCCGGAAAACTGAAGGTTGGAACTGACATACCGGTAACTCTTGAAATGGGACAGATCAGAGGTTGGAGGGAAACAAGCACCAGGCAAGGAATTCCAAAGGATATGGACAAGTTTTGCAGGGTTGGCGGTTGGAAGCAAAAGATAGATAGCAGCCATTGAGAAATAAAGGACTGCTGAACAGCTACCAAAACTGAGATAGTTGTAGTCACTTTTGGATGCTTGTTTAAGACGGAGAATATTGAGTGTCTTTTCTTACTTAAAATGGACAAAATTACTGAATGAGGTTTGAAGTTATGGAGCTGGCATTTGAATGAATGGTACTTACCGGTACAGGGTTCTTGTTTAGGTTCATCTGCACTTACAGTGCCATGTACATTTGCTTCTTAGTCTTACTCCAATGGTAGAAATGTATACAGTGTATTAACATTTGCTTTTCTGTGTGATCTGTTGTTCCATTTCGGGGGCTATATTTTATCCTCTGCATATATGTGTTTGCCTGCCACATTGCCAGCCTTCAGAAAACACTAAGTGCCTTAATTCTGGTGTTTTGGGAGACGACCTACTCGATGCTGCATGTACATGTAAACATGAAACAGCAGTTGGCAGCATGGATGACTTGTTTTTTTGAAATGCTAGATATTGGCCCCTGCCGCTGTTTATTTTCTTTTCTCACCCTCTGAGGATGAGTTTACAGTTGTTTCAATGTTGGCATTGGATCCTCTGTGCCAAAGACACTGTAAACATACATGTAGAGCCCCCTAGTGTTGTGTATCGTAGTGTTCTTATGCAGAAGGGGGTAAAACTGCCTCGCTAAAATGTTGATGAATAATGTTGAGAAAGTAGTGATATTACTGGCTTAAACACGTGGTATTCGTTATTCTTGTTAAGAATATTTTAGAGGGAAAGCAATTTCTTTTTAGAATGCCCCATCAGTTCATGTTCCTCCCCCCCCCAAAAAAAATTATCAACTCCGTTTGAACAGGTCACTGATATTTTTAAATAAACATGTTTTTATCCACTTTTCTAGCAAACAGATTATGATTGAGAATAATACTATTGAGAATGAGATCAAACTACCATCTCACTCCGTACAAACACATTTCGATTAGATACATTGGTACAATTAAAGCCACGTAGGATGATTTGCAGGTACCCAGAGATGTACATGCTCCTAGTGATTGAATGACAGAAACTTGCGCTCAAATTAAAGATAGGACTGGTATCAAATACCCTGTGAAATTATTCAAGCTGAAAGTGAAACGTATCATTTGTGAGAAAACAAACAGTGAAGATGGTTTCAAAATACCAGGGTGGCTGTGGACACACTTTGTTTATGTGCATTACGAGACCAAAAAAATGTGCTTACGTTTTCTCTGTTGTCTTGAAATTTATTCGCTCAGCTGAAACTTCAACAGGTTAGTTGTTATGTATTCTACTTAAATAGATTGTTACTGTTTATAGCAATTTTGTTGCTTCCAACAACAACAAAAGATGCACAAAAAGCAAACGATTCTAAATAATATTGTGCCAAATTCAACTGTTAAATTTTTTATTTAATTAATTTTAGTCTAGAACCTAGTTGATACAAAAAAAAAAAACACGGGAGTTATTTTTAGCATCGATAAAGAAACTGCTCGGCACTTTTCACTACATGGCTCAATGTAGTGCTGTGCAACGGAGCCGGGTACCCGAGTACCGACCGCTGATGTCAGGAACTGGTTCCAGATTAAGGGATTGGGTACCCTTAACCAACTTTACAAATTACCTAGTAACTACTTCTCAGACAATGAAAAAAGAAAGGTTTCGAATATCTTTTGTGTGGAATTTCAAAATGTAAACCAGGCTACATGTACATGGAAAAACAAAACCGATTTCACGTTTTTGATGCTGGAGAAAGCTTCAGTTCAATGTTCACACTTGTTGCGTGCTGCATTGAAGCACCAATGTACATGTAGTAGAATTATCATACGGAGCTTTACGAACAATCTGAACAGCAACTTTGGAGATTTGTATTTTTGGGGCTGGGTTTCTCGAATGGGTACCCAGGTATTTTTCCGTAGTACCCGTAAATGCATGTACATCCCTAGCTAAATGTGAACGACCTCATTGTGACCTCGTAGTGACCTGGGATAATTCTGCTTTCGCTTGGGGTCAGAGATCGGCTTGTTGTGGCCAAAGTGGCTTGTTCCTGAGTGACATACATGTGTTTCTGTGTGTAGATAAACAAACTTGTGCCCTAGGTTTATTACTGGGGCACCACAAGAATTGTCCTTTCAAGCACCCATGTAATGTTTTTTTGTGTGTGCAATCCTTGAAGCTGCAATTTTCAAGGGTATTTGGTCGCCTTTGGTCAGGAGCTTGGTTGAAGAGTCCAACCCCGGTAGAAAATCCTAAATCTAATAAAGCCGACCCGTGTAGAACCTGGCTAAGTGTGAATGGTACGCCTTGCCTACCCATGTTCGGTGGGATTACATAGAGTACATGTGCTGTTATTCATGCAGACTGGCTTTATGTTCAAGTGAGTGCCCTAAGGTTGTGGACTAGGGCACAGCTGTTCAAGGGTTAGGCTGGGGGGTTAATCACGGAATGGATTTGGGACTCTCTTGGGTATACAGCTACGGGTAACAGCTACATCAAAAGAACATTCCGTGCCTGCCACTTGGGTAATGTAGGAACCATATTGCACCCTAGCTGTTGGCATGTCGACGACGAATATTACAGTGTGTAAAATGTTGCTGCAGCATGAACCAGTTCAGCAGTCAGCTGCACTTTTCTTGAAACTTAAGTTTGCAGAAAACTTGGAGCCTTCAAATTTGGAGCCTACAAAGCAGTGAATTGTTTATCCTCAAATTTTGCTGTGCGCATGCTCAATTGGAAAAACCTGTCGCACGTGTTTTTTCTCAAGTGTCAAGATCAAATGTGTGATGAGTTGTGTATTTGGAATTTGCAGGAGACGGTTATTCTAGTGATGAATACGACTCCCAAAACGAGGATCGAGACATGAGGCGTGCCAAACGCGGCCGGGAGCGGGGGAACAAGAGCCCCAGGACAGTGAGACGCGAGGCGAATCGTGAGCATGAAGAGCGCCACCAGGGTCAAGAAAGGGACAGAGGTGAGCGCGAGCCTCGGCATCAACCCTACCGGGACCATGACCGAATCCCAAATGAGAATGGACCCATTCGCGGGCCGCACGCCGACCACCGTCAGCACGCTGACCACGACTCGGACCGCAGCTGGGATCGTGATGTGGACAGGAGGCATGACGACCACAGCAACCGTCGCGGAGAGCCGCGCAGGCAGAATGAACGTGCTGACCGAAGACCTGGCCAAAATGACCGGCGGTCTACCGACACGGAAAGAGACAGGGACAGGAGGCAAAACAGGGAACCAGGCAGATACAAGGATGACGACCGGCCAGCGGTCGACTATGAAACCAGGAGCTTGGAGCGCAGGCGCAGACCGCGCAGTCCCGATCACAACAGGCCAGGCTCACGACCTGAGCGCTCACGGACGCCCAAATACGACTTTGATTCCAGAGAGCACCGTCCGGCTCCGAAATCACCCGGAATGGAGAGGCGTGGGGCTCCGCCAATTGAGAACGGGACCAGGTCACTGAGGCGGGATTACCGGGGTCATCCGGAGGACAGTAGAGGTCAGGACGGTCGTAGGTCACGACCTGGGGGTGAAAGTGGTACTGGTCCACGGAGCCGAACCCCCAAGCCACTCCGTAGCACCTCACCTGTCAACAGTAAGATAGAAGTGAAGTTGATTTTTTCTTTACGCAGCCAACAACCTCGAAAAACTCAAAAGTGTAAAGTTGCCAATGCAGGTATAGATAAGATTTGAAGGTTAGCCTCATGAAGTTAGCAATCAGTAAGTTTGTTGTGATTAACTCACAGAGGAAAGTTCTGCATTTACAGTCACAAATTCTGTAACAATCACAAAAGGCTTGTAGTAATGTAAAGTTTCTTTGAGACTTTTTGTTTTTTAAGTATTCTGGAAACCAGAGACTATCAAAGCACTATCAATTATTTTCTGTCCTGCTCGCAGAGTCTGATAACGTCGTGGAGCAGAGACCGCCCTCTAGAGCCAAGCCCACTCCCTTGACTCTAGCCGACAACAAGGGGGGTAACTTCATCGAGACCACCGTGTTCCTCAAGAAACATAACGATGGGTTCGGCTTCAGGATAGTTGGTGGGCTGGAGGAACAGTCCCAGGTAAATAAAAAAAAAATACATTAATCCAGATTTTGAGTGATTTATTCGTTTTCCCCCTGAGGGAAGTTGGAGGAGCTGGTCACAATATTGGAACTGTGTACCTCGGCCCTGCAAATTCGCACCCCTTCTCTGCCTTATAAAAGTGTTGTTCCACTGCTAAGGTTAGGTTGGTTAATTTTCATTTTATCTAACAACGAAGACTACATGACTTCATAGATTCCCTAATTCCAGCTGGGGTCTACGACCAATCCCAAAGACTTTCCTTGACCAGAGCAAACCCTGTGTTCTCTGAAAGGGTGCCCTCTCTGAAGGTTCACAGTTTTTCCTGAACATGCTTCACTTTTTACTCCGTTGAAATTGCACAGTTTTTGACCAACATGCTAAAATTTGACAACATGGGAGTCATAGATTACACATACCTGATAATGTGACTGAATGTGATTGGAACTCTAGTCAGGTTTCCCAGCCACTCAAGAAATCAGGGAAACCTTGAAAATGAGTTTCCATTTTTCCAGTTGGGGAAAAGTCAGGGAATTTGGGGGGAAAAAATACCAAAAATCAAGGAAAACTCAGGGAATTTGACAGTGACCCAGAAGGGAAAGGTTTTCACCAGTTTGGCGTATGTGCGTCTTGTGCCTGGTGTCCAAGTTGTGTTCATTGACTGACTTGCCGTGGTGGCTTTTTAATGTTTATGCAGTTTGAATTTAATCAGTAAATGTTTCTAAGTTGCTTTGCTGCAACCACCTCTTGACTTTCCAGCAACCTCGTTGAAGTAAAAATATTTCTCACAGAATTTTGGAAATTTCTCGGTCAGGAAAAACTCGGGGAATTTTTTTTCATTAAGTGCTGGAACCCTGACTCGGACTGACTAGTGGCCTTCAGTCTGTCTATAAAAAGAGATAAGTTCCAAAAAAAAAATTGGTGTAAAAAAATCTTCCTGTTTGTAAATTGCAGGTTGCCATCGGAAACATCGTACCCAATGGTGCGGCTGACCTGGATGGACGGCTGATTACCGGTGATGAGCTACTGTACATTGACGGCCAATCAGTGATCCGGTCCTCGCACCAGGAGGTCGTGAATCTGATGATCAAGGCTTCGCAATCTGGCCGCGTCTCACTGGGCATCCGGAGAAAAGTGTCTTCTCCCACTGCAAGCGTACCTGGTGAGGAATAAAAGAGATCTCTTGTCTTTGATTCAAGCAGTTCCAAGTCACAACCATGATATATTTTGTTGACGCTTGTTTGAGTCTTCAAAAATGGTACTTAAGCAGGACAACATTATGATCTGGCTTATTTACACATACGCAACTCAGAAGAGAGTGGCAATTATTACAAATCTCAAACAAAAAAACTTAGATCAAATGCGAATTTGTTGCTTTTCCTTTGCTCAGTTGGCAAGAACACCATTGAGCGACGGCCTTTGTCAGAACCCCAAGCACCAAGGAGTCCCGGCAGCCCGACGAAGCCTAGCGCCGTCACCTTCCCTTACGACGTGGCGATACACCGCCGAGCCAACGAGGGGTTTGGATTGGTCATTCTCTCCTCCACGCTCACTTCGGGCTCCAAGATCGGTGAGTCCGTGCCGAAAAAAACAAGCTTATTGGACAAGAAAGGCAAAGCTGTGTTGTCATAAGTCCCTGATAGTGATCTGAAATGGGCATTGTTGTCTGTGGCTAGGGATTTCACCATAGTGCCCCAATGGTAATGTGCTAAATCCGTAGCCACAAAATACCCAATTCAGACATGGCTTACTGTTGGTTCCAAATTTATCCTGTTAAGTGAATGATCTCTCACTCCTCCAATAGGTTCCAATTGTATGACGTCAAAGCACCATGTGACCATCTGGTTTTTCCATGATCGGCCACCATTGCAGTAGGCAAGCGTTCGGTTGGCAACCGCGTCGTGCATTGTAAACTAGACAGTAGGGCTTATTTTCTCATAAAATAACCACAAATTCTTTATCAAATGGCGTAATGGTCACTACCTGTGCGTATACGGATGTCATAATGGTGCCGACTCAGCAGTTGGTGTTGCTGTTGGCTCCACATTTTTCTCACAGTTTCCGCCACCCATCACAGCTTTGAAGGCTTGCACACCACATACTGTGCAGTGCGCTATATGATCTTTGCCTACTACAGTGGCTACGGTGACTTTCCAGTACTTGGATGTAAGCCGAGTCGAGAGAGAGCCCAATTGCATTATTTTTGGATTTCTGTGATCCACCCCCAGAAATTAGAAAACTTAGTCACATTGTCAAGCAGTTTTCAGATTTTGTAGCCATATTTGCTTTAATATACCAACCCCCAATATTCGTCCATTTCTGACAATTACAGCCAAAACAAATGTGTTAAATTCCCTGTAATCTTATGATTTCATAGACTTATTTCGTAAGTTTATATTTAATGGGTGGAGTAAGAAGTTTTATTAAAGCTCGAAAAAGTGCAATTTTGTTGATCTCTCTGACAACAGGTCGGATTATTGAAGGCAGTCCCACGGACCGCTGCGGCAAAGTCAAAGTCGGCGACCGACTGATCGCCGTCAACAGAGTGGACATCATGAATATGCATCACAAGGACATTGTCAACATGATTAAAGATGCTGGGCTGAGTGTCACGCTAACCATAGGACCACCGGGTGAGGGAAAAATGAATGACCAGGTCCAGAATTGTGACCCGTCAACACAAAATGAGCTTTAAATCGCAAATCTGCATTTTGCAATACAGTGTGCCAAACTCAAAATACAAAGGGTTGGTCAAGTTTTGTACTAATTTCCTGTTGAACCTTAGTCTGCTTTCTTACTTGCTTATGGCGACTCTGAAGGTCGGACTCCAGTGATAGCTCTCCAAACCACTCTATCCATCATACAGGTCTTGACGTCTTGCCCACTTAAGCCGATATCCTCTGCTAGGAGTTTGATGTAGTCCTTAGGTGGCTGTCCTCTTGATCTCTTTCCATGCATGGGTTGCCATAGTAGAACCTTGGCGGCAGCTTCATCCTTTCTCCTTGTATAGTGTCCTGCCAATCTCAGCCTTCTTATTTTCAGCCTCTCAGAAATTAGCCCTAGTTTCCCATACAAGTCCTTAATCTACAGGTCGTGTTTTACCTTTCCCAATTTATCAGATTCATTATTCATTATTCTATTTGTATTCTATTTCTTTTCTTTTTTTTCATTTCAGAAGAACCAGTTGCTGGTAACTCACCAAAAGTAAGTTGTTTCTTTTTAACCTGGATGTAACCTTTTTTTGTGTGACTCTTAATTTCATTTTTATCAACACATTATTCTTCCTATTTTCAACATTTGTATTATCCCTCAGAGCTACCGATTTAATGAGACAAACCTTGATGAAAGTTAAAACGGGGATAGTACCAAATACCCTACGGAGTTATTCTGCCTGAAATGGTATCATTCAAAAGTAAACAATCGTTTTCTCAAAATGTATAGTAGCCACACATTGTGTGCCTACTGGTTGGTGTGGATAGGTTGCGAAGTACCCGTGATTATTTTTGTTCCGAAATGTGCACGAGACAGTGGCATCTTCGTGGGTGAGTGTCAGGCGTTGTCAGGAATTTATTTGAATGTTCCAGTGGTCTCCCCTAACTCTCTTTTTGTAACCGTTGAGGGGGAGCCCATAAAGAGTGGAAACAGTCCTGTGGAGGTCCTATGGAGTATTGAGCTCGGTGTAAGAGGGTTAATTTCAGGGAATAATCTTGAGAGATGTCATATTTTCTTCTTTTTTTCCCCTAACATTTTTCCCCAGGCCAATGAGAGCATGACAAACGCCCTTGCCATGCCAGCACACATCAAGAGCAGCGATACCAGTCTATTGCAGAGGGACAGTTTTAGAGAGGGGCCCAAATCACCTGCGACACCCACGGCCGACCCATACAGGTACACATTACAGCTAAAGTGGGTTCCCATCCAAACCAGGGCCGAATAGTAGAAATCGTTACTAGTTAAACAGCCCATGTATTATTATTATGTTTTTAATGCAGTCCTTGTAAATGCACCTTTGTGTCCCAGTTAACCTTATTTTCAATTTTCTTTTTGTTTTTTAAGGGCATTTTGGTGCCTTTTTTTGTTTTTGTGCTTATGCGAATTTGCATACTTATGAGCACAACTGTGATGTCATTTCAGGCAGAAACCTCAATGTTACAGCTATTTCAGCACCAAAATTTTGGAATATTTGGCTTTCTTTGCTGACTCGTTGGTTTACTCATAGCGGTATGAGCAAAAGTTTTCTCACAAAATTTTTCAGTGCGCAAATTTTAGGTTCACAAATTAAACCCCAAAAGCCTCTAAACTGAACCAATATCTTCCTGAAATGACATCACAGCAACAGCGCCCTCATGTGTCAGGAAAAGCATGGGAAATTTTAAATGTTTAAAGAAATGCATTTTTTAATAAGATTAACCAACAAGAGATTTCAAATAGTGTTCATACAGTTAAGAGAAGAAGAAAGTTGCACAAAATATATTTGTTAATAAAATTCATGTCAGTGTCCCTTTAAGCACCGATCCGCTGGGAACCAGTCATAAGCAATATAAAAGTCATGGCATTTTGGCTGGTAACCAGCTTTTGCTTAGCAAGTAAATTTTTGCGCTTGGTGGCTCCATGAAACTGAGCCGAAATTTAAAAAAAAAAATTTGTGGCTAGAATTAATTGGTCAATGTGAAATTGCCAGAGTGTATCCAACCTATTGATGCAGACAATATTCATGTTTGCATCAAAAAGTAGTTTAGGTGGTTTTGTGTACATGATGTTTGGCTTAATTTGATTATTGTTAACATTTTTTAAATCTTGAGAGTTTGGGTAGTTTACCGGATTAAGAGATCTGAATTTGTAATTTGTTGGTATTCTTGTTTTTCCCCCACTATTTCCTAGTTTTGCTTTTCTTACCTTGTAATTTGTACTTTTACTGCATGAAGTAAGATGTAATTTTCTTTCTTTTTTCCCTCCTCTTCACCAAGCCGTCAACATGAGCCACAGTACCCGACAGCCCCAAGGTGGCGCTCTCCGTCGGAACCAGTCCGAGGGGACCACCGGGACCCGGCCTCCTCCTCCAGCCGAAGCACCCCGCAGCCAAGCTACGAATCCCGCAGCCCGACCTCCTATCACAACCAGCAGCATAACCCTCCACACAATCCCCAACACAACCCCCAGCACAATCCTCGGCACAATCCCCAACACAACCCCCAGCCCTACCAGCAGCAGCAGCCGTCTGTGCCTTACAGCGAGCCATCCAGGGAGCCGTACAGCAGGCCTGGTGACTACGCAACCGAGCCCGCCTATCACCACCGTGATAGACCATCATCCCAACCATATCCGCAGTCTGTGGATTCCTACCACGCGCCGCACCATTCCCATCCTCAGCAGCCTTCCTATCAGCAGTCCTACAGACGGCCTCAAGAACCTAACGCGCCCCCCAGCCATGGGGTAAGTCAGTTACAAGCGACAAAGTATACATACGGTATATAACATAGTGTGAGGGTTGATAGTCGATATTAGTTCCGAAAATGAAGCTGAGGGAACTTGTTTGTCAACTTACAAGACCGAGGGGAGCTAATATTGACTCTCCATCAAAAAAAAGCCTTGTTAGGCCAAAAAAAATAAATATTCGGTCTCTGGTCAGACCGAAGTTCCGGAATTGATGCAGCGACGCCTTTTTTTTTTTTTTTTCAAGCTTGAATTGTACAGACAAGGTGGGTACTATTTTGCTTTTTTGTGTCCTCATTATACATTGGTGTCCTCCATAATTTGCCTTGGTGCCCTTTATCATTTGCCTTGGTGCAATTTCCTCATTCCTTTGTGCTCCTTGTTACAAAAATTTTGAGGAGGTGCGGCAATAGAGGGCGCTGTTGTAGTTTTCGTGTTAATTTGAAGGGAAAAAAAGGTTGACGCGCATGATTAAAATCGACGCGCGCGCTGACCAGAGACCGAGTATTTTTTTTTTTTTGGCCTTACATATGTTTTTACTAACCCTCTTACACATTCACCAAAATTTTGTCAAGTAATGTACGCAACAGTTATCTGGGCAAAACGTTTCTGTGCGTGTGCCTCATCTGTTCATGTAGTGCTAGCTAGGGCAATGTTAGCACATGCGCACTACCCCCATGCACTAGTTCCAGGATTGTTTCGTAAAGCGCATTCGTAGTAGACTAGTAAACGGGTTAGCTAGTCTACTATGAATGGGTACTTACCCTGTGCCTGAATCCCCGCGTGCGTGCCAGGTAAACAGCTCAACTAGCGGCTGACACTTGATGCTGAATGGACCACTGAGAATTCCGGCTCTTGATCCTGAATACGTATGCGGTATAGTTATATAGAATACCTGCCATTTATGAGCAGTGAACCATGTTAAAGTTGACTTTCGAGTAGACATTTCTCAAAGGTTTAACGTGACGCCAACTTTTGTTTGTAGATGTACGATGATCAGCCAGAGATAGAGCCAGGGGACTACTATGCGGTGGAGCTGGAGCGTGGAGCCATGGGCTTTGGGTTCAGTATACGCGGGGGACGGGAGTTCCAGAACACGCCACTGTTTGTGCTACGCATGGCGGAGGAGGGGCCTGCTGCCCAGGGGGGCCTAGTCAGGGTAACCGGAAAGATTCAAATTATCTCATGCTGTGACCTGTTCTGTCAAAAACAGACACCACTTTGTGATTTTTCCCCCTACTTTTAAGTTTTTGCAAATTTGGTTCTAACATATGTCTCAAATATACTTTATAAATTTGAGATCATAATAATTTGCTTGCAACTGTGATTTTTGGATGATTTTATAGCTATAAAAGTTAAAGTGCATAAGCAAAAACTAAACCGCCCATTTTCTATGTTTTTCACCTTTGTGAACTTCATGAGGGCGTAATTTGCAACGGAAATCCTATTTGAAACCAAAAAAATAATTGTCATTCAGGTAAAAATCTGTCTTTGAAAAAAATAAAATAAATTTCGACCTGTTGCCAGAAGAGTCTGTATTTGACAAAACACATCACATTTGATTTGAAGTTGCGTGTGGTGGTGAAGAAAGGTGTGCGCATGACAGCATGTGACTCACAGGAGAATAACAAACTGAATTTACAAACTGATGAACACACACGTGTTTTACTATACTTAAGAGAACCTCCTATTGTTTCCTTCTTTTGTTCCTATTTTTTGGACTTTCCAAAGTTTTTCAAGTTTTTCTTGACGTGTCCCATAAGGTTTGTACACAAAAACTTACCGAGGATTTGGGCTCAGATCTAAGGTAACCCGTTGTCCCGTAAGACTTAAAGGATGACATGATCACACAGCAGCCTTATTTGTATGAAAACACAGTGAAGCTGTTCTTAGTAAAGCAGTTAAGCAGTGATTAGGAATGCTCTTTGTTGCACTGCAGGTGGGCGATCAGATCATAGAAATCAACAGTCACAGCACGGACGGGATGCTGCATTCAGAGGCCATTGAAGTCATCAGGCGAGGGGGTAAGAGGGTGCGTCTCTTACTACGACGATCTGGCCCACCCCCTGCTTCAGGTTAGTAGCTATGTTCTGACCATGTCCCTGTCCCCATTCCTGTTCCTGACCCAGTCCTTGCCCCTGTCCACGCCCCTGTCCCCGCCCCTGTCCACGCTCGTCTCCACACCCCGTCTCCAACTCTGTCCCTGTCGCTGCCCCTGTCCCTGCCCCTGTCCACGCCCGTGTCCACACCCCGTCTCCAACTCTGTCCCTGTCGCTGCCCCTGTCCCCGGCCCCACCCCCGTCCCCGCCCCTGTCCACACCCTGTCTCCAACCCTGTCGCTGTCTCTGCCCCTGTCCCCGGCCCCACCCCTGTCCCTGCCCCTGTCCACACCCCGTCTCCAACCCTGTCGCTGTCTGCCCCTGTCCTTGGCCCCACCCCCGTCCCCGCCCCTGTCCACACCCCGTCTCCAACCCTGTCGCTGTCTCCGCCCCTGTCCCCGGCGCCACCCCTGTCCCCGCCCCTGTCCACACCCCGTCTCCAACCCTGTTGCTGTCTCCGCCCCTGTCCCCGCCCCTGTCCATGCCCCATCTCCAACCCTGTCGCTGTCTCGGCCCCTGTCCCCGCTCTATGTCTGTCTCAGATTACTTTGGAACTCGCCCAATTATTCAGCATCCTCTCTTCTTTCCAACCCTTCCCTCGCCATCCGCAAAAGAGCCTTTCAGCAGGAATGTGTCTTCTTTTTTCTTCAATTGCTTTATCTTTTAGTTTCCTCTGATGCATTGCATTAGTGTAGAGCATGAATGATACTACATGATTTCAAATGGTTCTGAACTTGCACACTTTTATACAAAGCCCTTGTATTATTGTGGATGCAGTTTCATCTTTTTATGTGTTTTTTTTAAATGACAGCAGGCAGAAATGAAAAAAAGTCTCACCCTTAGGTCAAGTCACTTTTCCAGCTTTAAATAATCCACCGTTTATTTTTAAAAGACTTTTTAAGAGACTAAAGGCACAAGGTCATTTCTTTCTTTGTTCACCTCTGGATATTATGGACAGTTTTCCGAAATGTTGCCAGGTGAGCAGTGACCCCTAGATAATGAGCTCATTCAAGATTAAAGAGTACAAACCGGCGGGAACTGTCGGGAACCTCTAGGAACCTCCGGGAACCTCCGGGAACCTCTAGGAACCTGTAGGACCCTCTAGGACCCTCTAGGAACATCCGGGGAAACTCTTGATACCGCTAGAAACCTCCGGGAACCTCTAGGAACCTCTAGGAACCTGTAGGACCCTCTAGGACCCTCTAGGAACATCCGGGAAACTCTTGATACTGCTAGAAACCTCCGGGAACCTCTAGGAACCTCTGGGAACCTTAGGGTAACCAGAGGTTGAAAAGATATGCCCTCCCTAACTGCATTCAGATTTTGAAAAAGCAATCCTAGAAGTCAGTCTTCTGTATTGCAAATTTCTTCAGTGATGAAACCGAACATCCTGGCAATGCTTCAACCCAGCGTTCTTTTCTTCCCTGCGGAATCTGTCCTATTTCCCATCCGTCACAAATTGTGCTCTTTCTTTTTTGTTCCGTTATGTGACTGAGGTAGTTTAACCTTGGGAACTTGTGTTGCAATGAGAGCGTAAGTTCTTTTCGTCCTCAAAAAAAAAAAGTGTGTGGAGATTCCTTGTAGCCTAGTTGTTGTTTCCATTGTGGGCTGCACTGCAGAAGAAATGCAAAAGAAGATGCAGAAAAAAAGTTTTGCAGTTTGACGTTTTTGTCCAGTCATTTGATAGAAGATTGTGCTGTATTTGTCTTAGTATTGAGCTGCAATTTCATATTGCATTTTTTTCCATGATTACCTATTTTATGCATGTTTGTATTGTGTGTGACAAGAAAACAAAATTCTTGAGTAGGTTTTGTCTCGAGTAAATGAGCATGCGTAGAAATTCTGCAAAAAACCCTGCATACGATCCTGCATTTTTATCATTCCAGCTGTTAATTCCATTCCGTAGTGTGACCGATTTGTGTTTTCCGTTGTCTACACAGACTACATCGGGGTATTTTTTGTAAATTTTTGTTTCACAGATTGATTTCAATTGTGCATATTTTTTTTTTATAGGAATAAAGTGTGTATGAAAGTGGATGATGTGACAATTCTGTAATACAAATATATGGGAGCTGTTCTAGAAGGGGTGAGAGGGCAATAAACAACCAATCTAAATTCACCGAGATCAGCCAAAACGTTATACTTTCTGAAAATGTTTAAATTGATAAGTTCAAAACAGCTTCAGCATTTTCTACAAAAGGTACCGTATGAGCACCAATAATGCATATGGTACACATCAGGAGGGTTTTTAAAAAAAATTATCAACAAGTTTCATCATTGTGTGGAGATGTGGAACCAACCCTTTTCAACCTGTTACATATGTACCTAAGCCATGCCTACCCATCTCCATTCCTGATCAACACCCACCCCTCCGACCCCGATCACCCCACCCTTCCAACCCCAATCATCCCACCCCTCCAACCCAATCTCCATATCACCCTGACCCCCTCTCACTTTGACCCAGTCCTTCGACCATGATCCCTATCGCCCACCCACTATTCCAACCCCCTTGATTCCAGTCGCCCCCACCACCCTTGCTCTCCAATCCCCACCCTGACCCCCATCGCCGCCTTCCTTACCCCCATCATTACCAAATACCCTACCCAAACCCAGTCCTTCACCATGACCCGTATCTCCTACCCACTTCCCCCATCTCTTCCACCACCTTGATCCCCATCTTCCCCACCACCCTTGCTTTCCAATCCCAACCCTGACCCCATCTCTGGCCTCCTGAACCCCCTTCCTGACCCCCGTTCCTTACCTAATCTCCTACCCAGACTGAGTCCTTCTGTCATGAACTCTACTGGTATCTCCCCATCCTGACCCTGATTCCCTCCTTTGACCCCCTTTTCCTCCACTTAGGACCCCTTCTCACCCACCACTATCGACCCCACCACCTCCACCATTCCCTACACCATCGTCATCATCATCTCATTGTCTTTGCCTTGGTGTCATTTCTTTCTCCTGGACACTTTAGGCATTGAGTCCTGATCGTCAAAAAAAGTTTTTAGCAGCAGTTCATGGTAAGAGAAGGTAGACACCCATTCCCACTCAAGCTGCAACACAGCCATCGCTCACCAATGCTTACACCTGCAATAATAAAAAAATTCACATGACTAACTTCAAAGCAGTACTAGTATCAAATAATCCATAAAGTAAACTAAAGTAAAGTCTGTCACGAGCCAATGTGGCCCATCAGGCCGGCATTTATCTCCTGTTTCAGTAGCATGAAACAACTGAGAATATTTCTATTCCTCCTGGATGGGATGCTAGTCCATCGCAGGTTACTCCCCAGCTAATGCTGGTACCCATTTATACTCCTGGGTGGAGAGAGGCAAGTGAAGATGAAGTGGCTTGCCCAAGGACACAACATTTGGCCAGCAGATGGATTTGAACCCCTGAACCTCTGATCATGAGTCACAAACCCAAACCACTAGACCACACTCCCCCCCCCCAAAAAAAAAAATAAAGCCATAAAACTGGAACAAAGAACACAGCAACCCAGAGGTCAGAAGTTCCAATCCAACTTTGGTCAATTTTCAAAGAGTCCACACTTTGAGGCTTAATATGTACCATGTAATATACATAACTAACCTGATACTAGTGTACTTGAAGATATAAGCACGATCACAAGAGAAAATGGTGGAAATACTACAGAAACTCCACGTTTCTCTCTCCCATAGAAGCAACTAACCTTATTTCTGCATAATACACATAGAGGCCGGTTCGTACTAGCGCGAAAACGTACGCGAACGCAAATTTGTGGCGTCAGGGGGAGTTTTTGCGCTGCGAATTCGCACAAGTTGAACACGTTTCAACTCTGGCGAATTTCGCAGCAAATGCTTCGTGACATCAAATTCGCATCGCATTCGCATGAGATATGAACCGCCTTACGATGTGTTAACTGTAGAAATGATAACTAACACTGTAATTGATGCACATGTGTTTGTAGAAATAGTTCAGACGAGAGAGTGTAGAATGCATACTTCTGTGAACGGCTACTCCTTTGTTCCAGCTTTTGTTTTCCATGTACAACTCTCTCCAGCCAGTTATCTTGTCCACAAGACAAAATAGTCAAAAGCTGTGGTTAGCAAAGTATTGTGAGCTTAACATTTAGCTACACAGGACTGAAGATGATCTCAGTGGGTAATCATATGGTGTCAAAGGCCAGGCTTGCAACCAATCAGATACCAATATTCGATTATCAACAGAACATAGAATAGCTTCTTTTTGGAGTCAATTTTTTTTTTTTTAATGTGAGCGGTCTCGATGAGATGATGGGAAGATATTTAAGTTGTGTTGTTTCTTATTTGTCACACTTTTGTTGGGCATGATTGTAGAGCTCCTATGAGGAATATTAGTTCAAAGTTCTTCTTTAAAATCGTTCAAATATCAGCCACTGCTACCTAACAAGCAAGTTCATTGTCAATTTTTGACATGCACTGTGCACGCAAATCCCGATCGGCGGCCAGATTGGACTGGCGCATGGTCAAATTGATTAGTATATATTGAAATCTAATATTCAAGTATTCGATCAAGTCCAAGTTGGAATCAAAATACTAAATGATTCGAAAAAGCACAGCTGTACTTTTTAAACAAATCCTGTCACATGGAGAGAGCAATATCTTTCCCGCTTAACCTAAACATATTCTTTGTTAAAATTGCTTCGCATAAAAGAGTGCCTTACGTTTGTCAAATTGCTTGTGTGTAAATATGAAGCTAATTTTTTATGTTCGAGATGTTGTTTATCTCTTAAAAATAAATTAATAAATAAATAATCCAATAACAGATGCTGTAAGAAATGAGAGCAAATTTTTTTGAAAATACCCAGGAAATGCTGAGATAAATTTGAGGTCACACCTGACCTAAACAGCAGAAACAATGGGACTGATCATTTCCTGTTGTTGAATCAGCTTGGTGTGAACTCTGTATGTGTATTAACGTTCCCCTTGGTGGAACAATGCTAGCAATTTCTTTATGGCAACTTATGCCATTGCTGCCATGTAACAGTACTCCGGTACGATTCCTCTTTTGCAACGATGTGAAATTAGTTGTACACACTTTCTGTTTTTCACCACAAAGCACCATGTATTATTGTCTGCTCATGGGCTCCGTGCACAAACGAGAGAGGGCAGTATTTGACCAGTTTCGAGAGCTCAGTGGACGGGACACCGCATGCGTGTACTGGTTCGCTTGCGTATAACGCAAAGTACGCACATTTGATCTTATTCTGAATGTGCACAAAGCCATAGCGTCTTCGTGCAAGCGTCAGGCGTTGTCGGCAATGCGTTGGATGTCTCTCCCAGTGGTCTCCCCAAGAGATGAGTGGGTACTTGTGCACGGAGCCCATGGACCATAGACTGTGAACCAGTTGAGCCAGCAAGCATAAGGGCAATCCTACGGTTACTCACGTTACATTTTTGATGTACTTTTGACTTTCCTTGGGCTGTAATTACCTTACTGAAAAGGTTTAATAACTGTTATCCCCATGGTAGATAGAGTAGACCTAGACCTACCTAAGCACCAAAGATGACATCCAGAAAAATGTGTTATGTATGATAAACAAGACGCACAAAATCGGTTACTCGCGTTACATTTTCATAATGTGAGTAACCGATTTTGTGTGTCTCGTTTATCGTACATAACACATTTTTCTGGATGTCATCTTTGGTGCTTAGGTAGGTCCAGGTCTACTCTATCTATCATGGGGATAACAGTTATTAAACCTTTTCAGTAAGGTAATTACAGCCCAAGGAAACGCAAAAGTACATCAAAAATGTAACTTGAGTAACCGTGGAATTGCCCATAAAGTGATTACAGTAGTGTAGCCATTCTTAAAAGCTTTGTTTTCACTTACTTTGTAGTAAGCACTGTTAGCAGAGTTGTTGCATAGTTTAGATATCTAACAACTTTGGAGCTTTGTCTTTGCGTAGACACCGATGGTGCGTTAATCGGCTAGTTACGTATTGCAACTGAGTACGAGAGTCAAATATAGCAGGTCATAGGTCGTTCGGGATAATCACTGATTATTAACCATTAGTGACTGATGTGATGTGGGATGTGATGTTTTTAACATCCTCTGAGCGCATAGCACCCGAGGGGAAATGCGCATTGTACATGAGGTTAGCCATTGTACGAGTGTTTTTATACATGTACCCTAAACACGTGACCGCTCTCAACCAATGAAATTACAGTATCCAAGCACACGATATAACAATCACCAATATCGAACGATATCGAACTCTGTGTAGCCGGACATAGAAGTTATTCTGTTTTCTCCAAAACAGCAGAGCTGTATCCTTCACTCATCCAACAACCAACTTATTTATTCCTTGGCCCAACTGATTCCCGCCCAGTCCTTCACCTCAAAAATGGAGAGTAAAAATCGAGAGAAAAAAGGATTAAAAAATGGACGCATTGAAAGTTATGTCATGTCATTGCATGCTGTTATTCATGATAATAAGGCTAATAAGGCATGGCTTAAATTAAACCGACTTTCTCATCCGACAACCAAAGTGCTGTTATTTATAGTAGACAAAACAAAACTTGTTTTCAAATTCAGCCACTCCATGTAGATTTGCATACTCTCTGTTTCCCATCTTAATACAAGTCATCCCTGTGTCACAGAATGCTCCTCACAACTTCACTTGCATCGTCGTGGAAAAGTGTACACGTAAGCTTTGTAAAAAAAAAACCCAAAACATGAAAATGAATACACCTGCTGCAAACTGCTTTCTGACTGGATTGACCTGAAATTTACACAAATCTAAAAAATTAAGACGGCCTGACGTTGCGATCTTAACAAGATCTTCATTATAATAGGCAAAATGACTGAACAAAAAAAAGATCGACATTGAAGTTACTTTGCATGTTCAGTTGTCTAACTCCCGAGAATTGAAATATCAATATTTTGTGTAGATCAAGTTAAATGCATGTATGGTTTGTACATAAATGTCGTTGAATGTTAAGTTGCATTTAAATTACCCCCTCCCCTTCAATGAAAAAAAACAACTCACTGATATTTCTCAAACAGCATGCTATATAAACACAAATTTAGACAACCATTATGAATTGAAATATATTTTCTTTGAAAGTTCCTGAGGCAAAATGTGTTAAACAACCTCACTAATTGCTGCAAACGTTTTTGTGTTTTTTCCCTTCGTGTTTCAGAGAAAAGGACCAAAAAAGTAGAAATCATTACAGGATCCCAATTGCACACTCGTTCATGAGGTAGCCAGGGCTTGAGGATCCTGAATCCTGCAAAATCTCCAGATTTTCATTGGGCAAGAAGTTCCACAAAATAGTGACTGGGCTTTTTCTCCTTCAAGATCCCACCAATACCCTCTGGTGGATTTTGACAAAAATCTCAAGAGTTTAAATGGTTTAGGCACTTTTTTCCCTCCTAATTTTGTCTATCATTGGCGTGTTTTTAACCCTTGTCGTTATTTAGATGATGGCAGAGGGGGGATGCTCAAGACGGTTTCCAACACCTCACTCCAGAGTGCTGACCAGGCCTTCCATCAGCATCACTACCCAAATCATCACCCTCATCGGCCTCAGGGTCCTGGCCATCGGAAGGAGGCCTTCGACACTTGGTCCTATCGTAGCCTACCCAGGGGGATGAGGTACTAAGCCTGCCCCTACCCAGGGGGGATGGGGTACTAAGCCTTCCCCTACCCAGGGGATGGGGTACGAAGCCTGCCCCTACCCAGGGGGATGAGGTACTAAGCCTGCCCCTACCCAGGGGGATGGGGGTACTTAAGCCTGCCCGCTGGACAGAATTTGCAGTGTCTGAGTGAAGAATATGTGATTTTTTTAGTGTGTTCTGTTCTAGTCAGCATGTCAGTTCATACTTCATGCTAGAAAGTCATGAATACCCACAGTGAGAAACATGTGTTTGGCAAAAAAAGGGGGGGACTTAAGTTTCCATTTTGGAGGAAGTTTGCCCCCACAGGGATGGTTGAGGGTGTTTTTAGTGTATTTGTTGCACCCCAGGAATTGGACCTGTCCTTGTCTTCTGAACCCAGATATTTTGATTCAATTTCAAGACTTTTTGTTTTTTACAAAGATATGACACATACGTATTCAGAGGCGAAGTTCTTCTCATGCGATATGATTTTTTGGAATTGAAAAATTTGAAATATGATGGTAGAAACAGTAAACCAACTTTTCATTGGACCTTTGCGCCATTAATATATTTTTTTAAATAACTGTCTGAAAGGTCTGTTTGGATTCAAGAATTCGTGGATTTTTTTTTTTTATTTTTAACAAACTTTTTCTCATGGTTTATGGGGCCAATAGGAAATTTATAGTCCTGGTCAAATAAGTCACTTTTTTTAACGTACATTTTTGGGCATTCATTGTATTACGATTTAGAATGTTACTCTTATGCCCAGGGCTAATAGTTTTGTTGTAATTTGCATTTTTAAGATGAAATCCACAATTTTAATTAATTTTTTTATTTTATTTTAATAAAATAGGGAAAATCAAGTATTACCTGTTTTCAGGTGGTATTTTATCGAGGGTTATTTTTAAGACCTGGCTCTCACGGTTTTATCGTTAAATGCGTGTGTTTTTGATGTCTTACTACATGGCTTGCTTTCACATTGTAGAATATTACCACCGAGACCCTGAGTTTATGCATAGTAATCGCTTCGTGCCAGAACTATAGAGGGCGGTGTTTGACTTATGATTATCATAGTTCTGTGGTGTACAAATAGACTGTTCAACCTACAACCTTGGTGTAAATGGTAGGCCGAACTTCTGTGCTAGAACACACACAAGTGAACACACAGGTTTGTTAATGGTGTAGATCGAGGATATTCTGTTCCTCGTCCTTGATCTTTCCCATCCTTATCCTCATTTTCTAATCGAGGTCATCCTCGATTTGACTCCTGTCCTCAATTAGTTGATGATGCTTCACATGGTGTCCTCGATTTACACCATAAACATGTACACTGTTGACAAAACACCCATTGATGTGCCCTCAACAGTAAAACAAAAAACACTTTTTTACTGTGATTGCCAACTTTCATCAATATCTTGAAGAATTTAATGACAACCAAATTGTTTTTTTTTTGCTTCATCGTCTATTGTCAGTGGTAGTACTTTGTGTCAATTTTGCGAACCTATGTGGTGACATCAAACACACGCCTGTCATTTTTAAAACAATAGCAAGCTGGAACTTGCTTCTCCAGGAAAACAAGCAGTTAGACCTTTGTCTGGATGGACATTTTTTTAGAAAACTGGTTTAACTTTCCTGCGTTTTTTAAAAAGATAACATTCTGCTTCTCATGATGCATTAGGCGTTGAGAGAGGATGTCTATTCCGAATTATTTTTTTATGCCAGGGCAGAAACTTACAGACTTTTTGCCCGAGTTCTGCATCTGTTTCATTCTTTGTACAAAAAAAAGAGTTTCCTGATTGTGGTCGGGGGAGATAAATGTTTAATCGAGCCTCATGTTGTAAAACGATTGTGAGTTTTTTAATTAGTTTTTATTTGCAAAATGTAATTACTGTACATAATTGGACCATTAAGTACTTTATTTACCAGTGTGTAATCGTTGCATTGTATTCAATAGCAATATGTTGGGCGGTTCTTTAAAAAACACAATTTTTAAACGTGTAAATTTAGTTAAGTATCAGTTATTTAATTTTTTTTATAAGATTGTTGCCAGTCAATCACTGTTCAGTGGAATGTAATCTGGGGTTGGAGCCAAATCTGAAAATAGGTAAAATGTCAAACTTTCAGAACAAGGGGGCTAGTTTTGAGAAGCCGCTTTAGTATAAGATATTGCTGAACGAATGTACAGGGGCCGTATCATAGGTCTGACACCTCATAAGTCCGAAATTTGGGACTTATGAGGCGTTGGATGTGTGAGGCATAAATTCCACCTCATAGGTCCGACGCCTCATAAGTCCGACAATGGACAAACACTGTTTTGGACTTATGCGGCGTCGGACCTATGAGGCAGAATAAATCAATTGTATGCCTCATAAGTCCAACGCCTCATAAGTCTGACGCCTCATAAGTCAGAAATTTCGGACTTTAAGGCATCGGACCTACAATGTATGAGGCGTCGGACTTATGAGCGGACCCCAGTGTACATGTATGCACACAGCGCCAGTGTATTAGTTTCTCCATTGACACAGTGGTTTATTTCTGTCATGTGCATGTGGGCATATGCACTGTTTTAGGAATCATTTTAGATTTTTTTTGTTAACAATAGTTCATTTAGTTCATCATTATGAGTGATTTTGTGGAGTAGAAAATTTGAATTTTTTTTATTTCTTAGTTTAATGTGCATGAGTGTTTTGTTTTATTCAATAGTTTTTTTTATTCCTATCATTTTGATGTTCAGGTACGCTTTTCATATGTCCTGTGTCACGCATCTGAGGTGTTCACATTACATGTATATCCTTAAAATTCTTGCCAGTTTTGAAAAATCCATACACAGCAAACTACTGACCATTTTTTATGAAAGGAATCTGAAGAGCCTGCAAGTAACATTTTCATTGGAAATTGGATACCTTTTGTTTAAACATTTCAAGCAAGCTTTGTTTTATTTGGATCATTTTTACGTATTCACGTACATGTAAGTTTTAACGGGGGTAAAAAATTGTTTAAAGGTTTTTTTTTAATAACCTTTTGTGGGTTGACAATAGTTCCTGATTTGAACATGATTAATAATAAAAAAGGGTTTGTTTTCTCACTGTAAAGACCAAATATGTAAATGATAAATCCTCAAGCTAATGAAAAATGGATTTTTCTGAGTGAAATTGCGCAGTGATTAAAAATATAAACAAAAAAAATCGGTCTAAATCTTTTTTTTTTTAAGCAGAAAGATACCACGTCACAAGAGAAATTTGTCATGTTCTCTCTGTTTTGAGGGCCTGGCATATTGCAGTTGAAGGCAGGTACATCATTTCAAAGTCAGTTTCAGAGCGGAAGATTCGTTTGCTGACTGTTGTAGTAAAACCATTTACATTTATACCATGAAATATTATTTTGCCTTCACAATCACCTGTATGACCACTTCTCTCAAAATGTAATTTTTGCCTGATCATTCCAAAAAACAGGGCTGCAAACTATTGTGTGTCACCACAGACTTTACATGCTATTATGACTTATGTCGCAACTACAAACTATTGTATGTGATGTTATACAAATATTGAGTGGCTCAGCGTGGAATGGGAGGAATATTATCGCAAGGTAAAATCTGACCGAGCGATAATATTCCTCCCATTTCACAATTTAAAGCCACTCAATATTTGTTTTATATAACTGACATATAGATCCTTGTCATTTGATATATTGTACTTTTTTTCTATACAAAACTGGAGGAAAACGTATTTCTCTCTTCCAAACCACCCTTTCACGAAAATGTTTGAACCCAACGCTGTAGCGCTGGCTCTTTGGAACAATACGTGCAACGCTGAATGCGCACACCAGCATGCATTTGCACACAAATACCGCGTCATGATCCTAACTGTTGAATAGTATTTCCCATTCCCCATGGGCGGACAGTACTTTTTGAGCTGCGGCATGAATGGGAGCAATAACGAATGCCACGTGATGTGAGTTCCACCAATCAAATGACTAGGATCTGTATGTCGGTTATATAATATACAAATACCGAATGTTTATGAGTGCAATGGTAAGAATAATTTCAAGAGGTGACAGATGAGGCGAAAGCCGAGTGGAATGGAAGATTCCATCCGTCACCGAATGAAATAATTCTCACCGTTGCACTCACAAACATTCATTATTTGTTTTATACAACACGTGAATAAATCTTGATTGTAACCTGATTGGCCAGAGCTGCCAAAAATGTGACTGCATTGAATTTGACCCACCAATCAGATGACAGGGATTTATTCAGGCGTTGTATAATTTTGAATGTCTGTGCTGGTCTTGTCCGTTGTAAATACAAGTTGCCAAATCATTCGAGTTTTAGAGTTTCATACTTGGCATAGTCCAGAGTGTATTTTTTGAAGTGGTGTTGCAGTTGCTGCTGAAGAAAGCTTGTTTTGTTTTTAACTCCCAATAATTACACATTCGTGTTTTTAGTCTTGACCATTCCTCTCTTTGAAGCTTGCTGAATTTGATCCCATTGTAAAAATGTGTAATTTGAAGCGGGAATTTTATACTAGTTTAAATAAAGTTGTATCATAAAAAATAAAGTTCCAGTCGTAAATGGAGGTCCTGCAGCAGTTTTAATGGCATTGTTTTCATAAATTAATTTCATTGTTCGCCTTTTCAAAGTAATGTACAGAGTAAACATTGTTCTAATAAGTTTCTTAAAACAAAAAGAAAACATTCTTGTTGTAAAAGGTTACATTTCTTGATAAGGTACAGTCACATTACAAGATGAAATCTGTTAAAAAATTGTAGATATTGTAATTAAATAAACTATACAAGCATTTTGTTGGGTGGGTTAGTTGGCAAGAAGTAGTTTTTATATCACTTTTTTTTTTTGCTTCATTGTATAGGCATACATACAATCATATATTTAATAAAACATCAGTATGTATTTGTCTAAAGAAAAAAAAGTGTTCTTTGGTTTCTTTCGGACATTTTACGAAGAACTTGACATATTCTTAGCTTGACCCAACCGCCCCCGAAACAGATCTAAACACTTGATGAAACAATGTACAAAACATAGGTGACTGTCTTATCAACTAAACACCATTTTGAAAGGATACACTTCTGACATTACTTTCTTTTTCACAAGAAGATAAATTCTCTCATTTACAATAACAAAAATGTACAGTTAGTCTGTAGGTGTTTTGTGTAGCACCAAGATTGCTATTCTATCAACAAAATCCTCTTCATCATTATTTATAACTATATAAACTTATATATCTCTGACTTAAAATCGTACAAAAATATTCATCTGATCATTGATCATTTAGTTAATCAATAAATAATCACTATTATAGTACAGGGGAGACCCCCTTATGGTAATTGTACCAGTTCAGTCAATATACAAATAATGATTGTTTATGAGTGCAATGGTAAGAATGATTTCATGAGGTGACCGGTGGCATGTTCCATTCCACGCAGGGGAAGCCTAGTGGAATGGAACGTTCCATCTGTCACTGAATGTAAATATTCTTGCCATTGCACTCAAACATATTTTTGCCGTGCGGCCAGGCCACGAATAATTTTTTTCCCAAACGAGATCTGACATTGACAATATCAAAACAGGGTGCTCTCTCTCTCTCTGTGTTTTATGCATATTCATGATGTCCAAGGCTTTTAGAGAATAAGTCATAACATTGTGTTTAAATCACCGACGACTGGCAGCTGATTCGTGGATTGTTTGGAAGTAGTCCTGACTTATCAGGTGATCGGAGTTCGAACCCCAGTGAGCGTTTTTCTCATTTTACATTTCAAATAACTAAAGTGAGGAAGGAACATTTCTCACAAGACGTAAAGCCTATCTTGGGTTTGCGTTGTGAAGAACAAGACATTAGATATGTAAGTAATAAAATGGGAAATTATGTCGTTTGGGGAGAAAAAAAAATATTCGTGGCCGGGCCATGGGTCGGGACGATTAATTTAATGACACGTGATCAACAGCTCACCAATCAGATGACGGGGATTTATCCAGTCGTATAATTGGTTATAACCCTTCCATACTGTTACTGTGTGGCATACTCGCATGACTAGTACAGTACAGTGCATGCACACAAATCCCTACAAGATGTACCATAATTGCAACTGAAATTTTCTGGCCAATCTGTGAAATATTCTCATTATTATCACTGAACTTTCTGCAATATGAAGTTCAGGCTCATTGCTTATTGTAGTAACGGCCATAGAACTGGCCTCTCTTCACATTCAAATCGTTTCCCATTTTGAAAAAAAAAACGGCCATAAGGCCAAAAAAAAAAAAGTCTCCGGTTTCTGGTATGCCCACGCGTCGCTGTAGCCATGCGCGTCGGCAAAATGAAAAAGGTTTTTTTTCAATGAAAGATGATGTCTCAAAACCGCCAAACTCACTGGTTTGACTGGAATCCTGCTGCTGCACAGTTTTAACATGTTTTTGGATGGAGTTATGATCGAGAATAAGCTTTATGTGGCCTCTCTGGACTCCCATATATTTGCACTAAGTTTAGTCGGGCACCATTTGCAGTCATCAGCCGACATTTGAGGCAAAACAAATCATGTAAAAAAAAAAAAAGCCGCGTCGCCGCACCACTTTTTGGGCAAGCTCCATACCAGAAACCGGAGACTTTTTTTTGGTGGCCTAATGGGCATGGCGCTCATATCAATAGTCGGACATCAGCCCATGGAGCTAGTAAGCGGGAAAATATAGCTAAACTAAAAATCAGCTGATCACCAGCTGTGAGCAGCATACAAATACATGAACATTTAGCTGGTTACCTGATGTCACTAAAGCAAGAGTTATTCTGCATTGTGCACCATCGTAAAAAAAAATAAGCGAAAGTTATTTTTAGCGTTGCCTGATTGCGGGCGGTGATATTTCATAGAATCTTTTCAGCATCGAGTCCCTCACGTTCTCGGTCAGGTCTGGTACATCGTCCGCGGTCAGGCCTTTGGTGGGAACACTTGGCAGTACATCCACTTTCATATCCACTGTTGAAAAACAGAGAGTAATTAGTCACCTTTTACTTCTTCCCCTCGCCCACTGATGACCCCCATGCCTCCACTACCTCGCTGGCACAGAATACAGATTCAGATGTCACTGTCTTTTGAATTTTATCATCTAAGCTCTGCCACATTAATGGTCAATATTTAATTTTGGGGTTGAGTTGACGGATCGCTTTTTGAAAGTTGTCTGTCAGACACATTAGTAAAAAAACACCCCCCCCCCAAAAAAAACATATGTTTAAGGCCAAAAAAAAAGTCTTCGGTTTCTGGTATGGAGCTTGCTCCAAAAGTGGTGCGGCGACGCAGCTTTTTTTTTTTTTTTACTTTTTTTTCTTCTTCAAATGTCGGCTGATGACTGCAAATGGGGCCCGACTAAATTTAGTGCAAAATGTATGGGAGCCGAGAGAGGCCACATAAAGCTTATACTTGATCGTAACCCCATCTAAAAACATGTTACAATTGTGCAGCAGCAGGATTCCAGTCAAACCAGTGAGTTTGGCGGTTTTGAGACATCATCTTACATTAAAAAAAAACATGTGGGCAGACCAGAAACCGGAGATTTTTTTTGTTTGGCCTAATACATTCATAATAAGAACTGAATTGACATTTCTGCTGTGTGTCTACATGTTTTGATGTTTATCTGCTCTTTTAACTTAAACTTGTTCAAAACACCTGAAATATCAAGTCATTTTGTCGGTCAAGCCAACAGAATTTTACCATCCCATTCTAAATGTAAAGTAGACTAACCACACACCAAAAAAGAAAATGATTGGATGAAAATGTTGAAATATATGTTAATTATAAATATCATTTTGTGAAAGGCTTTTTGCTTGTTATTTTCTCGCCCGGATGGAAAAACTGTAACACCATACCTCGGTCAAACTTCTTGTCTTTGGAGCTGTACATGCTTTTATATCTGGAAACCACAATGGGTACGATGGGAACCTAAGAAAGGAAAAGGGGGGGGGGAGAAATCTTGAAATATACAAATATTCAAATTCAGGATCATTTAGGATCGAAAGGAAATTTGAACCATGAAAAACATGTATTTGTATCCTCATCTTCAATATCTGTTTTCTTAAGCTAGATTTTTGAAGAAGCTAGCTTGTGTCCAAAAACTACTATGCACAATGCTCCAAAATCTTGTATGAAATGCTATAAACAGAAAAACAGACAAACAAACTCAATTTCACAATTAAGGCAATTAACAGAAGTAAATGAGATGGTACAAATTGGAAACAAAGAAAATCAGTTTTTTCTAGAAGAGTACAACTTCTAAAGCCCAGCATCCAAGGCTGCATCCAATTCTCTTGTCTGAACTAGGTCTTTGCCCATTACAACTACATGAGCACATGCTGACGATAAATGTTACAATCGGGCGCCATCTTTCTTGGCGACCATACCGGTACCGTGATCCACACACTGTGCATGCAATGCATGCGTGAACCAGCCGAATGCATGTCCAACCAAAGAAGGCACTGTTGCTAGGCAAATTGCGCCCTCTCTTGGTCACACACGGAGCTCATAGCTCGAGAAGCCCGTTTCAGACATAGCCTATAGTGATTGACTCTTTTTATGAGTGAAAATTAACTAAAAAGCAAGTTTTAGCTACAAAAACCGCCATTTTCTTGCTGAGAGCTGTTTGAGAAAGATGCAACAATTTACCTGGGCCTGAACAGCGATATGGAAAGCCCCTTTCTTGAAAGGAAGCATGTCTGTATCGGCTTCCTTGGACCGCGTGCCCTCCGGATAGATCCATAATTTACCCTGAAACCAAAATATTAAGGGAAAAAAATTATTTGGTGTTTTCAACACAATCAGTTTTCAGTAGCTATTTGTGTATTACCATTTCATTGACTGATTTTCTAAATTTTCAAACGTTCTTTTTGAGAGCAGGGTTTTCCTCTGATTCAGAACTATTCATTTATTTTCAAAGCAAGATATTAGATTGTGGATGGAAACAGCAGTAGGGAGAGGAGATGATATAACTGCACGCATATTTCATGTAATAAGCACAAATTCCAGCTGTTTCATGTCTGTGTGAAACCCTTGAACTTCACACTGTGTCAATCACACTGTGTCATCATCGAATCTTCGATAGCTGAGGTCAGGCAGCTCCATGCATCAAGCTTTGATCACCAGTGGCGTGATTTTATCACAACAATGGGGGATGTCAAGGTTTATCACTCCTATCACACATGGGCCCCATCCAGGTGTGTCTAAAGTTGGGATTGGTTTTTTTGTTTGAACAACCTGTACCAGCACTCAACACCTAGGCTATGCTGCTGTAACTCTACATTTCATGACGTTGTTGCCTGCTACCACTGTTTGTGATATCTGACCATAGCTAGCTAACGGGAGTAGGTTATATGCATCGATAACAAATATGCATGCATAAATAATAAATTTCATGAACAACCTCCTCCTTGACAAAAAAAATCTGTTTCGATTATTGTTTAGTGTTCTGCACTGTAGAGCATTTAAAAGTCTCTTTATTATTAGGCCGTGTTAAAAAAAAAACCAATTTCTCGTACGGACGTTTTGAAAAAGAGTAGAAAAAAAAGGAGGCAACCCTTTCTTTTTTCGCCCAAGATGGGGAATGGGTTCTTCCATTTTCTCGACTCTTTTGTGTCCAAAGAAGCCATCACCCTATTTACCAGATTTTGTACTTGCATTATTGCATACATAGCTACAATTCTGCTGGAAACAATTAAAATTACAAATTATAATGTACGATTAAAAAAAAAGAAAAAAGGAGGAGGCAAGCGGGGAATAAAGGAAGTGGGCGAGGACAGGAAAATGGTTAATTTTTTTTCATGGCCTTAGCCAACTTACCCTCTCATCCTTGAGAAATTTGACACAGCGCTCGCTCGTTTCCCTGGCCTGAGATGTATTTTTCCGGTCCACAAAGATGACGCCGGTGGCCAGGCAACCCAGCCCGTATGTCAGGGTGTACTTGAGGGATTTCTTGGCAAGGATAGAAACGCGACCGGGTGCCCAACACTTCAGAAAGGCTAAAAAAACAAAATTGAGGAAAAATGTTGTCAATTTCTCATGAAGCTGTTTGAATAAAAATTGGATTCATGTTTTTTGTGTTACTCCAGTCAAAATTTGCAAGAGTTTTTTTTTAATTTCAACAACCATTGAGGGCCATTATATATATTAATAATTCTGTTTATAATGAACGAATTTAATTCCCATACTATAGTTTAAAACTTTTTATGATAAAATAGCTCATCTGTAATATTTCTAGTTGGAGGGAGAAAGGGTAGGCTAGAGATCTGACGATTAAGTGAGTGTAAGGTTAGACGTGGTTAACTTAATTTTTTACCATTTCTTCAAGTCTTAATTATAAAAACAAAAATGTTAAATATTTGAGACCGATTCAATGCACAGTTCATCTTACGCAGCTGATCCAGCGATGTTTGGTGATTGATGACAAAAACACAGGGTTCGTTCACTCCAAGTCGGTCCAGTGTATTCAACATCTGGATTTTAACACCGAATAAGAGTTCGGTGCTGAGGTAATAGGCAAAGAAGTTCCACCACCTACATGGAGGAGAGGAGATTAAATAGAAATTGAATCATTTAATCATCGGCTTCAATATCCTTGCCACTTGCAACCAATCTTCATCTCGGATTATTAATGCAATCAAAATAATCCTTATCATCATCATCAATTGATAGATCTCTTAGGCTAAGTAAAAAAAAGTCTTGTCAGGTTTTTTTAAAAACTTGAGGAGAAACAGGGCTGAGAAAGCCCGTTTTTTTCCCCAAGACGGCAGATTTTCCAAGATGAATTCTTCCATTTTCTTAATTGACTCTTTTATTTTGTCAGTTTCTTAACCCTAAAGGGGCCGGGTTATTTTGACCATCTCTCAGCCGGGGGGGGGGGGGGGGGGGGGGGGGGGGGGGGCGGATTCCGCCCCCCCCTAAGATCTCGGCCATCGAGTGTCAAAAATTTTTGAAACTCAACACATGCATAGGGCAACTCTTCCTGAACATACCCAAGAAATTTCACGACTATAGGTCAAAGGGTTTTGGAATTATGGCTAATTAATTATTCATATGTACAAATGGCAATTCTGCTCTGTGTACACGACGTATATGCGAAAATTCAGTTTTCACGGCGCGTAGCGCCGGAAACTTTTTCGCTACGTGGCAACCCGTGGTCCTATTTCTATGTTTTTGGTATCCAAAGATGCGCAAAGCTCGAGGCTAAAAAGTCATAACAGCTCGGGTCGCGAAAAAATTTTTTTTAGAAGCTATCACGGAAAATGTTGAGGGGGGGGGCGGATTCCGCCCCCCCGGCCCTTTTAGGGTTAAAAGAATCTCAATATGAGGTCCTAAAAGGCTCAAGCCTGTAATTTATAGTCCCATCAAATATTAAGTGTATAAATTCAGTGAGTCTTTTTGAGAAAAAATGTTGCAACCTGACGCTGCACTTCCGCGATTGTGTAGAAAGTCTATGGAAGAGTCAAGAAAATATTCTAAGTATTCCCTAAAAGAATTGGAAGTGTTTCTCAGTCCCAGATTCATATCTTATCATCATTTTTGCAATGAATGACCTTCATGATGGAGACAATATAAGAAGAAAAAGATGGCGTCACGTACGTTGCAACATGTTTTCCCTTCTCTTGATCGTTATCATTTGGTAACCGCATCATTGTCATCACCTAGCTTCATCGAACGTCACCATCTTAATTTGTCACCACATCCATGACATCCACCACCTTGCATTATCACCATATCAAATCATCCTTATCATCCCCAATACACCATCCCACCACATAATTTATTATCACCATGGCATCACATCATCACACAATCTCCAACACCCCCCCCTTCCCCCATCTTCTCCTCACCCTGGAGGAATAAAACAATAAGAATATTTAATTTCTCTCCATGCATGCCTCACCCAACACAGGAGAATGACAAGGCTCCAAAAATCATGAACATTCTTCATCAAAATGATATATACCCACCACATGTTGGCTGTATCGCCAAAGCTGAAAGTCATCAAGCTGGCAATGGTGACCAGTAATCCAAGAACGAGGTGCCATATCATGAACATGGTGTACTTGATGTAGAACTGAGCCACCGGACTCAGTCTGCACAGGGCGTACGACCCGGCCGAGCAAAACACGAAACACGTCAAGAGATTCATTTTAATTTCAGAGGAATATGGGTTTTGTTCACACTGTAGGCCTATTTATTAAGACGAGCTGCTTAGGCTGCATTGTTAGCAGGCACTGCCGTTATGTTGCAACTACTGGGCTTTTGATTAACGGAAAACAGTTAAATGCTACAGCACTGCCACTGACATCACGCCACATCACGCCAGACCGCGGTTTGCGGTTCGTTGCACTTGTCAGTGTTATGTCAACATAAAACCACAAGACAACATAATTTATGCACCACATATAAACAGGTGGACTGTGTGTGCGTACGTGAACCAGTGCAGTGCGCGCATGCAAGCAGCAGGTCGGTCGCGCGGTGATCAGGTCTTTGAAATCATATTCTTCCATAAAAATCGACTGTATGCATATTTCGATGACCGTCGATTTCTTGCAAATTTAATATCATGGAGCTATAAAAAGGATCCACTCAAAATATAACGAAAAAAGACAGATTTTTTTTCTGATTAAATGACCAGCTGGTAACTTGGGTTAAATATAACTTCTGGGGGGAGGCAACCATTTTTCAAGGGGGAGCACTGAAGGCAACTGATATTTATTGTGCATTTCAAGATTTTAAAAGGCGAGGGAAGCTGGGGGGGGGGGGGGGCAGCAGGGGGGCACGGACCTTTTCTCTCTCTCTCCCCCCCCCCCCCTCCTCCTGATGTAGTTGTACGTACCACTGTCAATATAATAACAGAGAATAATTTGGTTGACCCTTCTTTTTAGAAACCAACTAAAAACCCACAGAATTGTTTTCTTTCCTTTTGTTTTTCTTCTTTTGTAACATTTATTTTCTCAGTTTTCAAAATACAAACCAACACATTTACATATTTGTACATGTACATGTAATATTACTTCAGTTTAAAATGAAACAATCAATTTAAACAAAAATAACTTCCATTAAATATTGATTTATAAAAATCCAAACTACGTCCTGTACAAATATGAAAGACAAATTCAAACAAAAAAACAAACATTAAGCATTATTTTGCTTTGATTATTTCCTTACTTTTGTTTCTGGGGAGTACAGAATGGGAAAGTGTATAATTTGTTTTCTGCGATAAAACAACTTTGAAAAAGTTAAGGGGGCTAGCAAGAGGTATTGTTCAGAGAGGGGAAATTGGCTAGACAGCCGTGAAACAGGGTCTGAGAAACTACACACAAACGGGCAGTGTGTGAATGGCCTTAAAGATGCGACCAATTCTGAAAGGCACATATGAACATTGGCAAATTATCCAGAAACCTTATGTACCCTCCTTATGGTTTTGAGCAATTGATTCAAACAAAAAAGCACAAAAAGCAAGTGTTCTCTTCACCTCTAAGGCCCCCCAAAAAAGTCTCCGGTTTCTGGTATGGAGCTTGCCCAAAAAGTGGTGCGGTGACGCGGCTTTTTTTTTTTTTTTTTACCTGATTTTTTTGCCGATGACTGCAAATGGTCCTCGACTAAACTTAGTGCAAATATTATGGGAGTCCAGAGATACCACATAAAGCTTATTCTCGATCACAACCCCCTCTCAAAACACGTTAAAATTGTGCAGCAGCAGGATGCCAGTCAAACCATTAAGTTTGGGGGTTTTGAGACATCATCTTTCATTGAAAAAAAAACTTGTTCATTTTGCCGATGCGCATGATGGCTACAGCGACGCGCACGCATACCAGAAATCGGAGACTTTTTTTTTTTGGCGTAAGAGGAAAGTGAGCATTTTGAGCATGATGAAAAAAGGGATGAATTATTCTTCATAAAAGGTAGTTTTATACACTGTTACTACATATGGGTATACATAGTATTATAGTTCATTCATAAATACCTGGGACAGCTTACCCATTCCTATTGGTCGAGAGCCCTTCAAGTGGGTGGTTTTAAACCACTGATTATACACTGGCTGGTATTCTAAGCCACATAGCGCAGTACACACCGCGTAGATGCCAATCTCCATAAAAGGAGATTTTTTTAGTACTACATGCACGAGGCACATACCATAGACATGGCCAGATGGGTATTTAACAAAACAGGAGTTAAAGCTGTTGAACAAACTAAATCTTTGGAAGATTGTGAACTTTTGACTTGATGTGACTTTTGAAAGATAGGTATTTAGGAATGGGAATAAATATATTGTAATTTATAAAAAAAAATTGGCAGGTATTAAAAAATAATGTTTAAAACCGAACACGGGCCTAGACGTGGATAATGACACTTGCCTTCGGCTCAGGCCATTATCAGCGACCAAGCCCCTAGCGAGTTTTAAACATGCTCGTTTAAAAAAGGCCAAGCACATAGTTATTAAGGGAATAAATGTGTGCTTTGAAGGTTTTAATCACTCTGTTTAAGACCGCTTGGAGTCTGGGTGCTGATAATTACCCAAGCCGAAAGCACATATTTATTCCCATTCATACATACCTTTTCAGTTAAAAAAATCAAAACTTTTCAAAACCCGAATTTGTTCAACAAGTTCAACTCATGTTTTTTGAAACACCCTCTAAATAATAGTGTCCAGCTCACGAATAAGATGTAAACAACTCCTTTTATGGAGACTGGCGCACGCAGAATGCACCTGGGGCGTTGCATTGTGAATTTAGGACTACGAAATACTGACTCACTGGTAGTATTGCGCATGCCTACGTGAGGATTGTGAACTTTCAACCAATAAAACAGTAAGAGGCACTGGATTTGTAGGAGTCCACATCTTATTGTGACACAGGAAAAGTGTTTAAGACCAGCTAGCCATGTCTTTATCATACGTTTAAGACCGGCCACGTGACAGGCTCTCGACCAATGGGAATGGGTAAACTGTCTTAGGTATTTATGAATCCCCTGATGAATACAGTCGAATCTCGTTAGTACAAACTCTATCAATACAAAATTCTGGTTATAACAAACATAAAGCCTTAGTCCCGACTGTGCATTTATGTGCACAATGAATGGGACTGATGTTCCTCTTAATACAAAATTCTGATATAACAAACAATTTGGCTAGGTCCGAACAAGTTTGTTATAACGAGACTCGACTGTACATAAAAACCATTACGCGCTAAGGCAGCAATTGGCGGTTCAGGGAGTAACATGCGGAATTCTAGGCAGTACAGAACTAACAGGTCGATATGTCAGTCGACATTCTGCTACTTCAGCAAGCAACATTAGACTTGTTACTATGTCCCTCCTCACAACAGTTCGCAGGATTTTAGTGCTAAGACAGTTTTTGGGAGGTACAGGGAGTTAACATGTTGTCAAGTCTGGACGGTGTGATTGGTCGTTTTTTCCTTTTCCTTCTATGGGGTCAGCCTCCCCGCTACGTCTTGCCGTTTGTCTTGATGGCTTGCTGCGACTCAGCTATGAGTGCACACGCTTGCTTGTGTTTGGACCAGTGCTGTACCTGACACTCTCTGGTAGCGGAAAAAAAAACAAGAAGAAAATTTTTCAAGTAATGGAATATTCTACTGGTAAAATCTTTTACAGCATCACAAAATAATGTGAACGACACTGAAATGTATTCACAAAATAATACATATAATTGGTAACAAGTTGAGCACAATTTTCAGAATTTTCACCAGAACACATCCATCATCTAGTAATGGTCAAGGAGATTACCGACTAGGAGTTTTGGATCATATGTCTAAATCATTAATTAGATACCATGGTTAATTGGTTCTGTCAGGGACATTACACTGCCTTCCATAATGCTGAAATCGTCCCTCTCAAAACCCTAAGCTCCCAACGAATATCGGGTCATGTCTTTGCAACCCCCTTTATATCATTCTTCATTTGTATTATATTCTTGAAGCACTTGGTTGCCGAAGACTTAGCATATTTTTTGCTTTGCTTACTACTTAAACTCTCTTGGAAAAGTTTTTTAGTTATTTAAAAAATAATGGAGTGGATGCATGAATTTAAGTTTGTAAACTTCAACGGCCACTGGCTAGCTGGCTGATAGAGGCATGGCGACTGAAATCAGTACTGAATCTGATCATGTGAAAGTGATGCGAAATCTTGTGATGATCATGTGATGATCATGTGATGATCATGTGATGATCATGTGCTGATCATGTGCTGATCATGTGCTGATCATGTGCTGATCATGTGCTGATCATGTGCTGATCATGTGCTAGCCATGCATCATCTTACCTTCTGCAGTACCATTCATTCTGGCAGCGTGAGCAGCGTTTGGTGGCAGGCTGTCCACACACTGCACACTTGGGAGGCTCTGTGATGAGAGTCTCCAGTGCGTCCAGACGGTAAGTCTCAGCAAACCTGAACAATTTATCAAAAAAAAGGACAAGAATAATAGTGTTCTGCATTTTCGATTAACTGGTATATTTTTTTCTTAATTGGCCTAATCATCCAAGGAGCAGGGTGATAAGGCCCATTGAGCAGGGTAATAATGATGTAGCGCCTTGAGCACCAATACTGGTGGATACATTCGCTATTATTATAATTATTATTAGATTGTTCAAACATGGAACATTCTGGGAAAACTTCATCTCCCATTAAGACATTCTCTATTCTCATATTTTTAAAAACAAACTCATAACCTTATTCATAAGATGGAATGTTTGCGTCGGGATGATGTAAATCAATATTAGATTTTGCCCCTCACCGACATATAAACACTGTATACTCAGTGTGTTACCTCCTGAGTGACAGTTGGAAAAAAATCACTCGGGTGCGACTCGAACCCACGACCTCCTGCATTTTAGTGGAATTTTTGTGTCGGGGTGATGTAAATCAATATCAGATTTTGCCCCTCACCGACGTATAAACACTGTATACTCAGTGTGCCACCTCCCAAGTGACAGTTGGAAAAAAATCACTCGGGTGCGACTCGAACTCACGACCTCCTGCTTTCTAGTGCAGATGTCTTACCACTCGACCACAGAGCTAACGGGATCGGTTGGCTGGTTCGAATCTGATGTACATAGCAGCGGGTACCGCATTAGCTATTCATAAAATGGATTTTGTTTTGCGTTGGGGTGATGTAAATCAATATTAGGTTTTGCCCTTCACTGATGTAAAAAATTCTAACCTTCTGGCCTGTTCCCGCATGGCTGCTGCGGAAGGATTGAAGACAGTCTTGACTTGGTGCTTGGCGATGGCGGACCATTTGCCCTCGTTGGCTCTCAGGATGCCATCTCGTATCTCAGGGACCTGTTCCAGAACCAGCCCTGTCTTGGAAGAAGGCGGGTCCATCATGGAGAGGTGGCTCAGGTAGCGCTGGAGGTCGCACAGGCTTGGGATCTGGTCCAAGATGACCTCAGAGAGATGCGCTCTCAACTGCACATTTTTGTAAAAGAAAGTAATAATTGCAATTAATGCAGGGAGTCCATAAAGCAGTGTGTTATCATGTAGTGGTTTATCATTTGTACTCATTCAAAATTATTGTTTATCCCAACTCTTGAGGAAATTTTCCAAGAAACCTTTCTAAATCCACTGAATTTTGTTACTTGCACAATCTACTTATTTTGTTCTTTAACTTTCCAGTATCAGTAATTGTGGGCGGACTGTACTTTCTCAAATCCTGCAAAACCTTTCTAACCCTCCCGTTGGATATTGAAAGATCTTCGTGAAAGAAGAGAGATGAGGTTAAGGCACAGATTAGATGTATCTTACAAAACAAAAAAACAAGAATGGAGGAAACTCTTGTTACCTATTGTGTGGCAGATTCTTATTTGTTAAATCTATGGCAAAATGAAATTCAAGAATGTTTTGGAGATACCAAATTTTCTTTACTCAGAAATCAAAACGAATTTAAAATTCTTTCCACATAGAACCCTCTGGTGGAACTGAACCTGGGTCAGTAGATGCTGAGGTGAGGGGTAAGAAAAGAACCAGCGTGCCTACCCTCTTGTTTCAACTGAGTGATCCCTGTTTGCCATTTCCCAGGTTTGCAGCATTGCTAATAATGATATTGCTGGCATCGTGACTTTGAGCGTGATCACTGGCTACATGGCATATGCAGGCTTATGGTTTCTGGCTAGCACCCCTTGAACAAAGACATTGACAAAAACATGGGAACAACCAACATACGGCTGGAAAGCTCAGTTGGTAGAGCACCGGAATAGCAATCCATAGGTCACAGGTTCACATCCCGCTTCAGTAAAAAAAAAACCTGCTAAGATTCTGCAAAGGTAAGAGACTGCACCTTGAGTATCTGTGCTTTGTTGTGGCTGTTGAACTCGTACTTCTCCTGGCAAGACGGTCCTAGCAGGAGGTTGAAGAGAGCGATCCAGACCTGACCCTCAAGCTTGGTTAGTCTCATCCTATCGCTGGGCGGTACCGTGTGCCACTTGCCGTCGATGAACTTCTTCAGCACCCCTGTTGTCATTCAGTAGATAAGAACTGATTTTATAGACAGAGTTTCGTGATGTCCCATTTTGAATTGCATTTGGCTCATGCCTGAGCATTAAAGTATAGTCCATAATTTGTAATTCATGCATTTGTTTGTTTGAAGCAATAAAAGTGCTCAAAATCTAAAGAAGGGTACTGAACAACTAACCTGATGAAGTTTCAGCTCAGCTTCAGCTGTATATTTCGAGAAAAACAGCATTCTAGGATCTCAATTTCAAATCAAAAGTTGCTGAATCATGTTTTGAATTGGGCCTGAATTCAGCGTCCGAGACACGTTCTCACTGAGCCAATTGCAGCTACGCGATGTCGCGCACTGATCCGATGAATTATAGCAACCGCGCGTGCGTGTGCATCATGCCAATGCTTGCACGCACTTCGCCGAATAACAAAACGAACTACTAATTTAAATTTCCTACTGTGCGTCTTAAGAAGCACCGTTGGAAAGGCCTTCTTTCGTTGATTACTTTAAAATGACAGCTTGTCAGAAAGATTAATTTCATAATTTCATGAATTTAGTCCCTTACTATCTTTCACCCAAGTATGTTTTTCAACAACAATTACGCCAGTTACTTTTCGGATAGCTGCAAATGATGGACTATATCTTTAAATCTATATTACTGCACTGCCATAGAACGCAGTGATTAAGATGTCATGAAAAGATCATAGGTGCATATGTCATGTTTACTTAAAGGCATATAAGATCGTTTGCTTTTCATGCATTGTGTTCGTTAATAATAACGCCACTCAAAATCCAAAGAAGATTGTTCAAAACCTAACCTGTTCCACTTTCAGTTCAGTGGATATTACACCTTTTGGAAAAAAGTCTTTACCTACTACAATGGCGACGATGACTTTTGGTACCAAGATTTAGGACCGGGTCAGGTTGGTCCATAGGAGCCCTCTATATTTTGTCAACATGGGTTAATAAAAATATCTCCAACCGGGTTCCCGACTTAGTACTTCACCTCGCAAACACTTTACTTACCATTTCTGTATTTTGTCCACGGAGGATTTTCCATGAGTTGTACCAGCAAACAGGGGAAGTCACTGGTGTTGAGGATTCTGCTTGTGACACTCAGTGACATGCTGAAAATGAAAAACACAATCAGCAACTTATCCATTAGATAATGATTAGAGTGAAAGGTTAGGAAAATGAGATTTGAAATACAGTAAACTCCAGCTAAATCGGCACTCTCGGGACCCGAGAATTGGTGACGACTTACGCGAATGCCGATATACCGTAATTTCCTGCGGATAAGACGCGTCTTATCTGACTTTCTAGACCACAAAAACATTACTGCGCCTTATCTACAGGTGCGCCTTATCTGGTGTCGCTTGAGTTCAAAGTGACGGTCTTTGTGTGAAGAATTCTTTCAATGCCGCAATCAATAATGCGGTCAACCAAGGCTCAACTCTCCAGACATTGTGACCGTATTTTCATTCCAACAATGCCGCGATGTGTTGATCCCCCATGATCGTGCTTTCATTCCAACAATACGCTACTGTAGTCATGCACGGAACATCATGGTCCGGTACCGTACGTAGGCCGTAGTCACTGGTTCCTGGCCCACATCATAGCTTCGATTCTGTAAGCATGCGATGGGAACCAACGAATACTGATGGCACTGCTGCCGCACGGAACATCGTACAGCGGCATGGCTTCGACGACGTGCATCACAAATGCGTCAGAATTACAGGCCTTTTCGTCAAGATTTAGCGTGTCAAGATGAAATAATATCGTGTAAACGATTATGTTGTGCATGCAAATGGCGTGTGTAATATTACTGTGTGTATCGGCGGCTGAAAATGTGATCGGCAATTTGTTTTCTGTGTACGGTGAGTAATTATACTGACACTGTGACAGCTCGGTTACTTCTCCTACGCGGTCTGGGTAAATTTTCCCGTGTCGAAAGTCCAAGTGCGGACAGTGGTCACATTTGACCATTTCTCATTTTACTATCGTCTCGGTAAAACCTTCCAAAAAAAAAAGTCCAGTGCGGACACGGCTTTATTCATCCTCCGAATAGTGTGATCGTTCTAAGGCAACACAATGGCCCCTTTGTGGCGATGTACCGACACCGGGTGACGCCTGGTGTTCTTCTGTGTGCTGTCAAACATGCGTCTTATGCGGCGGTGCGCCTTATCTGTTGGCGTTTGAATTTTTTGGGGTGATTTTAGGGACCTGCGCCTTATCCGCCGCGCGCCTTATCCGCAGGAAATTACGGTATGCTATAAATCGTCATTTTGCCGACTTACATGAATGGTCCTTAGCGCACATGATTCATTGCACTCATTGGCTTTGATTTACCCTGGATTATATCCTTAATGCTTGACTTGAATCCAGCAAAATAATCCTTGAATTGTATCATCACATTTGGGGTATTGATAGTGGAGACCACGATACATATATACGTGCACAGTAACAAATTAAATGCGTGCGTGGTCCGGTATATACCACGCACACATTGACTGCAGCACTAGTCATTCAATAAAACGACCCCCAAAATGGACAGAGTGCATGCGTACAGACTAGAAGGGGGTACTGGTATTGATATGCTCACGATGCATTATGCAATGTTTGCAGCAAAGATCCTATAGCGCCGCGTAGTGGTATGCAGTAGGACACCCTTTTCCGACATCGATGCATGCAGCGATCACTGGCCGTGCGAAACCACTTTTCACTTGACACTTTGCCAACCGCAGCACAGGAAGTCGATGTCAATGCGTGATTTGTTGAATGCCGACTTACACAAAACATTTTGTAATGCTTTTTATGGAAAGAGGACCGAGAATAACACGACGACTTGAGCGAAATGGCGACTTATAAAAGCCGACTTAGAAATAAAAAATTCAATGGAAATGCATTACGGACAATCGCGACTTGAGCGATTTGACGACTTGTACGATGTCGGTTTAGCCGGAGTATACTGTAAATTAATTTTCAGAAATATTTGGGATTTTTTTCAATAGATGGATGCAGAGGCCTTGAAAAACTTATAAGCTCCAGCTAGGACTCCACTGTTACACTCTTCACTTACTTCACTGCTTCCAGCTCCATTACATAACACTCCTTCATCTCTGGAATCCCTGTCTCCTGATAAGGCAGAGCACACTGTCCGAAATGTTAAGGTTCCCCCGGTTCTTTTCAGAACCTCACAAACTCATAGAGAGATTTGTCACATGGTGCTACCGTAAATCTTTATCTTTTAACTTATAAGCTGTCATGTTCAGGTTTGATGTTCGAGAAATTAGTTAAAGAACAATGATACTTTGAAGTTAAAACAGGCCTTTTTTCAGAAGCGAATACAATTTCAAAAGAACATTCCTTCAAGGATGCCATTCATATTTTTACCCTACTCACTCTGAAATGTGATCAGTGATGAATCTGAGAATGGACACGGCCTTGATGCTGACATCAAACTGTAACTTTCTCTCCTGTTTCTTCAACTCCTGTTGATAAAAAAAAAAATATTGATAATAATTTTACATGAATCTTAATGAATGTGCACCAATTTCAGCATTTGCCAATACCCTGCAAAAGTGCGACATCACCTCCTCCCTTACTTCTTGGACAACAGTTCATGCACATTTCACAGCGACGCCTTCTATACATGTACATTTAACACACAAATTCACAAACATTACTTGTAAATTCATGTGGAGCGCTGTGGTCAAGTGGTTACGGTTCTCGACTAACTTGTCGTGGTACGTGAGTTCGAGCCTGACGGGGAACACGGTGCTTGTGTTCTTAGGCAAGACACTTTACTATAATTGCCTCTCTCCATCTTGCTTTATCAGTGGGTACCTGCGAAGGTAGAGACCAGAATGCGCTGATCTCGAGCTGCCGCCAAAACTGGTCTAATATCGGGAGAGTTAATGAATCAGCGCGCACCCATGTCAGAGTGCCCTCTATGGTATCAGCAAACTCCTTAATTCTTCATGGCTAATACTACACCCACCTCCATTCCTCTTTCCTCTTCAAGGCTTGATGCCTTGGTGGGCGTGGCCTCCTCATCCTCATCTTCATCTTCTCCAGATTCCTGTCTACAAAGGCAAAATAAAAAGGAGAAATAAAAGGGAGAAATGTGACACTAGTGAGGAAACGTGTCAACTCATCTCTATCGGCTTATTATTGAAGAGGGACTTTATCATTCTTGAAAGATCTGATGTTCACTTGCAACAGCCATGATACATTCAAGATTGCTCAAATTAGTGAGGTATGGAATTCACCCTCTGCAGTAACAAAAGACATTTTTTTTGCATTTTGAAGGATTTGTCTTTGTTTTTGTCACCATAACGTCGCGTCAGTGCAACAAGGTCTTAAATCTATTCTGCAACAAAGTCGTATCTTGCGCGAATACGCTCTGTGCAACAAGGTGGTATCTCGACGTCCATTGACTTCACATGTACATCCGGGTTATTTTAAGCGAGATAAAACCTTTTGACATTCTGAAACTTGCGTTTTGCATTCATGCTATTTTAGGAGATACAACATTGTTGCATTGACGCGACGGTATGTTCTCACTTAGGTACATTCTCTTCCAAGTTGCTACATGATTGTACGTTTTCAGCTGACAATAAGTTGCACGCACTCAACACCACACATATGCATAACCAATGTACATAAATATTTGATCTTAATTTCTCTTAAGTGTAGGCAAGACAAAAAGAGTAATGCAGAAGTAAACACTAAAAAAGTAAAATAAGGAAACAAGAAATCAAAAAGAACTTGATCAGAAGAAGAGTGACAAGAATATCACTGCAGAAAAGACACAATTAAGACCACAAGACAATTCACATAAGTAAATGAGCAAACAAGACAGAATGTAGAAACAAAGGGATGGGCACACAGACAAGAATGCTGTTATTGTTTTGCCCTAACTATAGCATACTGCAATGGCCCCAACTACAGTTGGAGCAGTTGCTATCTCAACCATTTAGGAACTACCATAAGTATATCCGCTCCGTTCACAAGTACCCCCTCACCGTGAAAGAGAATACAGTTGGGGTGACCGACTGACGCCATCTTGCCTGACTGCAATTCATTTGCCGCGAAGCGCAGCCACTGCGTGTACATAGTACAAATCCCCTGGTGTACGTGCGTCACACACAAGGAACGGTGCGCGTCAACCAGTGAAATGTCCTGCCCATGGGACATCGCTGCTAGGTAAAAGGGCGCCCTCTTTTGTCAAAGCACAGAGCCCATATTTGGGGTAGTTCGAACTATATTTGGGACAATTCAAACGGTGTTGACTGTCCCAACTATAGTTGGGACGCTACTATAGTTGGGGCATAACATTGTCAAGAGGGTTGTATAAGGACAAGTGATGTGGATGTAATGACACAGAAGATGGATCCAAGGTAAGCATCAGGTTGGCGTAGCGGTACTTGCCTCGCCTTCCACCGCTGTGACCTGGGTTCGATACCTGCCTGGGAAAATATGTGGATTGGGTTTTCAGGCCCTACCTGATTCCGTGGGTTTACCTCAGAAAAGTCTTTTCTGGGGTCTTTTCCTCCCACCTTTAAAAACTGTAATTTCATCAAATGTTTTGCTCTTTACTTGGCTCCGCGGGAGACCAGTGGATTCCACTGAATTGGCTACCCAGTCAAAATAAGAAATAAATAATTAAAAAAATTAATAAATAAAAATACAGATTAAGTTACCTTGCAATAAGGTAGGTGATCTTCCTGTAGCAGTAATCAACGATGTCCAAGATACAGTCTCCAGCTGCCTCACACGGCTCCTGATAATTATTACAAACCACAATACAAACAACCATTAGCAACTGAATCAAGGACGACACAATTCTGTTGCCATTTCCTAAACCTTGGCCTCATCAGTGATCTTTACCTTCCACCACACTCCTTTGTTTCTTCCACTTCCCCATCTCCTTGGCTTCATCAGTGATCCTCACCCACCACCACACTCCTGCTGTCCTTCCCCCTACCCTATCCCAATCCTTAGCAGGTGCGATCAAGCTGCCACGCCGGTTAGAGGGCACTATCCAAAAGATGAATGAAATCTAGTCTTCAGAAGTATGACACTGGACTTGAGAAGTTCCGAGCGCACCTCACGCACTCTTCTTTCAGGCAACTGTGCGTGTTTTGGGTATGCTAGGAATTTCTTGGGTCCCAGTGCCAAAGTTCCCAAGACGGTGCCCTCTACCATTGCAGGGGCTTGTCAGGGACCGACTGCAAAAGCTTTATCTCTGTTATGTAGTTTTGTCCAAACCTAATGGATATTCAATTTCGTTTATTCTTGTGATAAATTGGGTAGATTTGTTATATATTTTTCATTGATGGATCTACAGGGGTTTTTAGGGATCTACCAGCCCCCCCCCCCCCACCTTTGGTTGCCAAAAATAGGAAAATCATACAGGACAAAGAAGCACATGGCTTCTACCCCCCCCCCCCCACCCCCTGGCAGCTAACCCATCCCCCCCCCCCTTCAGCTTAAGCTGGATCCGTCCTAACTAGGAATACCCAGCTCTAGGCTCATGGCATGGGCGATTCACCAGTAGAGCTGGAACGATTTATATGACGTAGGTGACAGGCTTTCACTTTGAAGGCCGATATTTCCTGTTTTAGTGAACGTATCAAGTAAACACTCACCAAACTACAGCGCAATCATTAATACACTGTGTACAGCTAAGGATCCACTCAAAATGAGAATACAATTAACTTGAACCAGATAATCTACTGACAAATCTCCCATGTCGAGCTGGGTAATCCAAACTAGATCCGCCCCTGGTATTTCAGATACCTTGTGATAGAGTATCGTCTCCAGCAGGTTCACCAGCGTGGCTTCATGGTAGAGACTCATGTAGAGCGGGACGGTGGTGCGGGGCTCAAAGTCCATTCTCTTGATGATGGAGAAGACCTTCTGTTGCCACACCTCAGTGCACATCAGATCACTGATCAGAACAGGGATCTAGAACAAGGGAGGAAAAAGTAGAGAAGATGTATGCCAGGTATCCGGACACCTGTTTTTGGTGGTTGCATACAAAGTCTACGGGGAGGAGGTGTGACAATTTTCTGGAAGTGTTTGTAAGTCCCAAATTCAGGGTATTTTGTAAACACATTTGCAAATTGGCAATCCATCACTGAGGCTTTACATCGCAAGCAAAAAGGCGCCAGGATACTTCGTTCTACCCAACAATGTAATGGGAAAGATAAGAAAGGCACTTCTGGAGATTATTCTTGTGAAACCTCACGGACCATTAGGCCTGCAACTATTTGTTATTACCTTGTCATGTTGAATCAGCAACTCTTTGATGTATTCATCTTCATTGGCCGCGGCGTGAAGCACTGCCTGCATATTGAGCTTCTCAACATACTCATGTTGTTTTGTCCATCTGTGTCAAAAATGTTGGTTCAAAGCATGTTAAGTCCAGCTCCCACATTTTTTTTTTGTCTTTTCTTGATACCATGACCACAAAAAAATGTATCGTAAACATTTTTCAACAGTTTGCATCTACGCTCTAGCCATTTTTTTTCTTTTATTGGTATTTCCATAGTTTTCCATATATATTTCCATGGTGTAGGAGCGGAACGATAGTATAAGCATGCGTACAAGTGCAAGTACGTACCCCCCGCGGCGCGCTCCGAGCGATCGAACCCGAAAATGACTGCGATCATTCTGCGCGCGTGCTCGTTTCAAGTGTTAGGTTGGCTCAGTGCGGAAAGGGCATATTTTTCATCATTTTTGCCGAAAACAGACAGAATCCACCGATGTTTGTTGGGTGCACATAACGTGAGTATGTCATGAGGTATTGTACGGAGTTTAGGGGCAAACTGTGCAGCGGTTCTGTGGGAAAAAGCTTGGTTGGGATGGACGTTTTTGTACTTAATTAGTTTTTTGTGCTGACAACAATTTTGCGGGGTTCTGAACCTATGAGGCTCCACTACGTGGAGCCTCATAGTTCTAGGAGTACAGTGCGCAGGCGTAAGGTACGTCACAAATCAACCACTAGTCGACTAATGGTCCTTGCCCGAACTTGGCCTTAATTGCTAATGTCAGAATGTACACAACCAAATAGATCATTAAGTATAAACAAGCATTCAATCCCCCCACTGTCCCTCCCCCCCCCCCAAACCATTAACAAACCGTTCAACGTAGCTCCATAAATGTGGCATATTTACTGGACTGCCTCCGTAAACATAGGCCACACATCCACATGTACAAAAAACGTGTCGACTTTGCCAAATTTTGATTTTCACATTTAGGCTTACTTTTTACATTTTTTTTGCTTTAGAAGCATTCTCACCCTCTATATAGGCTAATCAGAAAGTGCTGCCTTTTTCAGATGTCCATTTTTCGTGAAATTTCCAGATACATTTGCACACGTTTGCGTATCAAAATTTCAACATGAAATTTCACAAAAATTAAACATCTGAAAAAGGCAGCACTTTCTGATTAGCCTATATACAGTGTAGAGGGTGAGAATGCTTCTAAAGCAAAAAAAATCTACAAAGTAAGCCTAAATGTGAAAATCAAAATTTGGCAAAGTCGACACGTTTTTTGTACATGTGGATGTGTGGCCTATGTTTACGGAGGCAGTCCAGTAAATAGGCCACATTTAATTATGGGGCTACGTTCAACGATTTATAAACAGTGAAACACGACCAAAAATCAGGAAAAATACAGTTTTCATACCGTGGACTGCCTATATCTTTAATTGGAATGACTTCTAGTGATTCTACATATGCCTCAGCCTCAGATGACAACAAAATGGAGGCTCCATCGGAAGCCATTTCTGGAACACATGAATCAAAACTTTCCGCAGAAGAGAAAAGTGCAGCTGGCCTACCGACGCGTACCCCGTGATCATGGAGACGAGATGTTCATAATCCATCGAGTACAGGTAGATTGTTCGTTCCCCTCTGGTCTTGCTCCCAGAACCATGGTAAGCACACAGCATTTATTTAGTTGTGTCAGTATAAGTAGCAGACTAAGTAATACTAGCCGCCCGCGAGAATTGAGTATTTTGTGGCTATGGCTTCAGATTTTCCTACTGTATGTCCGTCCACAGTGCATCCGTAGCCGTAGACAACAATGTTCGTAATACATCGGTTTTAGTATAAAAACAAAATGGCAGCCCCCGCGGAAGTTGAAGGCGCGAAATCCAAGCGCTCTAAAAACGATGATTTTCTCGACCAGGACTCCGAACAATCAGCTAAAAAACAAAAGATAGATACAACCGGAAGTGGGGATGGTGTGTCTAAAACGCTGGGGAGTTTCGAGGGTTTCGAAATATCAAAAATCCTCTCCCAAAATGCCAAAAATAAATCAGCGATTCTCTGTGGGAAGTTTCAAGGAAGCACCGACAGTGCGGTTGTGTTATTGGAGAAAACACCGTTTCCCGAGCCGGCCCTTCCTTCGCTTTTATCTGCCGATTTAACATTGAACCTGAACCTGCAGAACGATATTTACAGTGTGTATGATGGACTTCCAAAGCAGGAACTGGGTTTCAATGGTAAGATTTTGGCACAATTACTCCAAGATTTTCCCCAGAAACTTTTGTCATGTGTTAGTTACTAGTCCGAGTAACTTGGACCCAACTTATTGCCTTTTTTAACATTTGGACATGGTCTGGCGATATCGCCAGACCATGTCCAAATGTTAAAAAAGGCGATAAGTTGGGTCCAAGTTACTCGGACTAGTTAGTTACTAGTTAGACCATAAGAGCAAATGATTTTGTAACAACATCACGAGATGACATTTCCAGCTTTCTAGGCTCATGACATAGGGAGATTTTTCTGGCGAATCTCCCCATGTCATGAGCCTAGTCCGAGTAACTTGGACCCAACTTATCGCCTTTTTAACATTCGGACATGGTCTGCCGAATGTTAAAAAGGCGAAAAGTTGGGTCCAAGTTACTCGGACTATCATGAGCCTAGAAAGCTGGAAATTTCAAGCTATAACCTAGATTGTGTTATGACTCTATTGCAATTAACCCTAACCTTCCCAAATCCTCCCAAATCCTCCCAAATCCTCTTTGCAAATTGGAGGATTTTTGCAGGATTGAGGCTATATTACTATATAGTATATAGGGCAAAAAATGTGTGGCTGATTTTGGAGGATGCACTATAGTATAAGCTATGTCAAGGTATTCATGGTATTAGGCAGGACCTTTTGTTGTTTATGCTCAGCTGTGCATAAATTGAGGCCAAGATTATACTTGAAATCCTCTGCACTGCTCCAGGATGCCACTACCACTGGCTCTGCCTCAACATATTAACAGTGATTGCTGGATGGTTTTGCAGGATTGAGGCAGTGGTCTACCCTCCAAGGACCACATTTACGAAATAACAGATAATATTGGAGGACTGAGGCTGTACTATTTTTACATGGAGGCAGTTGGAGGATTTTGCAGTAATTAATGTCTATTGAACCAATAATTATCTTTGTGTAGGATTATTAACCATCTATTTATTAAATAATTTAATACCGAAACTTAATTGTGAAATTTGTCAGCTGTTAGTTGTTTCAAGTTAACAGATTCAGAAGAACAAAATGAAAACCCTGATTACAGGTCACAAATTGCAAACACAGGTATTCTCTCTTAATGTGTGAATTGTTAATCAATTGTAATTTTGGGGCTCAGTATTACAATCGGACTGTAAACTTTTTGCTAACTGTTCGTTGAATAGGAATAAAAACAACAGTCATATACCCAGCAACCGATCGTCACATAGAGAAGTACACTGATCAGGATATCACCTTATTGGAAGAAACTTGGGAGGACTACTGCAACGTCACACTGCCATATCTTGAGCAGCAGGTCTTCAAAATTCAGGTATTGGAAAGAAAAAAGACTTGCACTTTAAAAACGTGTGACAGCTAGTTTAAAACTTTTTTTTTTCTTTTAAGGTCTGACTTTTTTTTTGGTCTGACATGAATGACAAATAAATAAAACCAAGCCCCAAAAAACATTGCAAGCACATCAAAATGTCAGCAACAGAAAATGACAGCACATAGATTTTAACACCCCCCCCCCCCGACATCAAATGATGAATAACCCACTGACTAACACTTTTGATTTTGCCCCCCTCCCCCTCCAGACATCAAAAGCTAGATACACTGCTGGATTTTTTGTTTATTAAAATTGTTCTCAAAACTTAAAATTCAGATACTTGCAATACATTGTTTTGTCACTGTAGGCAAATCTGCATAACCATCTTTAAGAAAATGTTAATTATGACAATAAGTTATCCCTTCACATTATTACACATGTAGGTTATTATCAATCGTGGAATTTTACATTTCTTTCTTTCATGAATTATAGCCAGTAATTTTCCTATCCTATCGTTCTCAGTGGGTGTACAATATTCTGGAGAAGAAAGCTGAGGAGGTTGAACGTATCGTCTTTGAGGATCCTGACCCCCAGGATGGCTTTGTCTTGCTCCCTGACATGAAGTGGGACCGGAAACAGATGCAGAACCTTTACTTGGTCGCTATCTGCCACAGGAGGGGCATCAAAAGCCTGCGAGACCTCAACGATACTCATCTGCCATTGCTGAGGAACATCAGAGACAAGTGCCAGGTTGGTCCTCGCTGTCAATATTCAGATTACTAGGATTTCAATTAACAGAATAACCAAATTTATGACTAAGACGAGATAAGTTTGCGGTAGCACCATGTGAATGAATCTCTTTTGTGAGTATGTGTGGTTCCAAGAGATTTATTCACATGGTGCTACCGCAAACTTATCTTGTCTTAGTATCTTTCCACCATGCAAACCTTCAAATCTTAACAAATTTATGACATACATAACTGAGCAGATATATAAATTTGGGCATTACTGAAATGAACTGTTGTCCCATGGTTTCTGGGGCCCTGTTCTTTAATGCTACAGGGTGAACTAAGTTTCAAAGTTACTGGAAGGGATAAGATCCATTATTAAAAATTGATCATATTCTGATAAAGAAAGGGGGCGTCCGAAATTTAAGAAGACATACATCACACTGTACAATATTACCTATGGAAATAGTGCCACCGAAATCTTTATTTTGCTGGAGCCAGTTCTGAAGAATTATATTTAAATTGCCAATTTTAGTCCTTTTTTAACATAATTTTATAAAAGAATCTAACAGTGAAATTTGTTTTAAAATCAAAAGCATCATTTCTGTGAGATACCCATTTGCTTTTTCCCAGGTTTGACAAAATAGGGCCGGATAGCTAAGTTGATAGAGCACTGGAACAGCAATCTGAAAGTCACAGGTTCAAACCCAACTCCTGACCATTCAATTTTCAGCTTAAAAAATGAATAAACAAATAAGTAAATGATTCTTGTAATATTTCATTGTTTTGCAGGAAGCAGTTCTGGAGAAGTACTCCATACGGCCGGACCAACTGAGAATGTACCTCCACTACCAGCCCTCGTACTACCACCTCCATGTCCATGTGACTCATCTGAAGTTCGACGCACCGGGGTCAGGGGTCACCAAGGCCCACCTCCTGTCTGACGTCATCCAGAATATAGAACTCATTCCTGATTACTATCAGAGGAAGACCCTGAGCTTTGTTATTAGGGAGAAAGACGGACTTCTGGCGAGGTTCAGGGAAGTGAGAGGAGAAAAGAAATAGGACTTTCTTGCCAAGTTCTTGTACCCATGAGTTGCACTTTGAGTGCCGTGTGTTTTGTCTGACTCAAGTAAATCCTAAGACACATATCAAGTCTGAGATGCAAGTCACACAACTGACATGAGCCTTAAGAGACATTCAAAAGAAGACTCTTCAGGCAGTTGCCAGTAAATTTGAAAAAAACATACCACTCTTTTTGTGGGATTTGCATTTGTCATCCATAGGCTGACATTTCTTCCCGTTTAGTGTACTTTCTGATCACTGAAATGAGCCAAAAATTTTCCAGCATTTTTAATAAGTGGAGTGCTATCCATGCATTGGGCATGTAGAAAATTAAGTTATAAGTTTGATATAAAACAATTGTTTTTGCCGTACCTGTATACATGTATTCTGGACAAAGCCATAGACAGGGTTTAAAGACAGATTGGGAGGGTTGGGAAAAAAGTCTGGCTGGCCTACTCTCAAGCGCCTTCATGAGCTTCAATATTTGAATATTTATTTATATCCCCAAATTAGGCCTCTTCGTGTGGCATTTTGCTATGTTTTGGTTGCTGGGGCCAAGTAAAAAATAAACCAGTTTCGTTCTCATCCCCGCCCGCTTCCTTTTTTCTAGCTGCCTCTTTTTTTTGGTTAAATTATACATTTGCAATAAATGTTGCACATTATAGTGTCAATACATTGTCTTTTTATTTTTTTTCCCAACAAAATTGTAAGCAATGTAGAAAAAGTTAATGACAGAATTTTGTGTCAACAAAATATTTGAGAAAAGTGAAGAATCCATTCTTGAAAAATCAGCCATCATGGGGACAAAAGAAACGCCCTGCCTCCTTCATTATTTTCAAAAAGGCGGGACATGAAACTACTTTTTTCTGCCTTATAAGGAGATCAGGAGTGTAATAAAAATATATAAACTTTTAAAATATCGTCCGAACACTAATTTTAAAATAGTATATACATTTAGCAAAAGCAGTATTAATGAGTCTATTGGAAATAGACTGATTTAATGATTTGAAATAAACTATACTTATTGCTTTTTAATTGCACTGTTTGCAACGTTTCACATTCGCTATGACATTTCTCACTGTTACTTTATTGGTTGTAATTTTAAGGGCGTCATAAATTTGTGACATTTACTTTGAACTGGTTAAGAGCCTTCTGGTTAAAAAAAAAAAAAATTCAGGACGCAGACACACATTTTCTTCTTGTTGACATCAATATTCTTTTTTATTCCTTTCGCTATAAGAACAAATAATAACGACATCAAAATAATTATTAAATGCCGAAAGCGACTGCCAACATTTATTTCCATCCAAGGTTAGGACAAAAAAAAGTCTCCGGTTTCTGGTATGGAGCTTGCCCAAAAGTGGTGCGGCGACGCGGCTTTTTTTTTCACCAGATTTTTTTGCTTCAAATGTCGGCTGATGACTGCAAATGGTGCCCGACTAAACTTAGTTCAAATATATGGGAGTCCAGAGAGGCTACCTATAAATCTTATTCTCGACCATAACCCAATCTAAAAACACGTTAAAATTGTGCAGCAGCAGGATTCCAGTCAAACCAGTGAGTTTGGCGGTTTTGAGACATCATCTATCATTGAAAAAAAAACTTTTTGCATTTTGCCGACGCGCATGGCTACGGCGACGCGCGCGCATACCAGAAACCGGAGACTTTTTTGGGGGGGGGGGCCTTACCGTCACGTTTCAAGATACGCCTATCCATTATATAATCCACACCTTACGGTTTTCTTAGATAATACTGAAAGCATGAAAACTTATTTTGTTTGGTAATCAAAAAGTAATTTACTTTCAATTACATGTAGTTGATATTGTTCTCAAAATCATTTGCACTGAATCCCTTTAAGTTACTCCGGGTCAGGTCTTGGAATTTGCGGGTTGGGTTATTTACGTTGACAACCTTGTTATGTTCCCCCTGGCCGGGAGGTCCGATAGCCGTCTGATTTGATGGTCTGAAATCGCCGGTGTCAGAAGGTCGATAACAAGCCTGAGAAATGTGCTGAGGCGTTTGGGTGTCTAGAAAACTGTGGAGGAAAAAAAATAGAGTTTCACCACGGAGCAAGTATTCAACGGCCGTTGTTTGTTTAAATTGTCTTGATTTCTGATGTTGAATGTATTTGGAAGTACATGTATATTCGGGTTCAGTTCGTCGTTCCTGGACTGGGTTCACAGCAAAGTTACGTATCCCGCGGGTGAGTTATTTCAGTCAATACAATACTTGGAATGGAATTTTAGATTTTCTATTGCACCTAGCTAGCAAGCACGCACCATGGGTCACGGCCGCTTTTCATGTTGTTGATCATGATGAGCCCAAGGAGGAAGGAAACGTTTCCTTCCTCCATGATGAGCCATATGTATACATTGTGGTCTAAAATTTTCGTGTTTTTTCCCCCAAGGCCAATAGGCCAAAGGAAACTGCTTTTAGGTAATCTTAATTGTCTGAAACTCTAACCGTGAAAAGGCTTGCCAATTATTGCATGCTTTCAGGGTGGGGGGGGGGGGGGGGGGGGGGGGGCTATATAGACTAATCCACGTATTTCGTAATGACTAATGTATATAGCTGCGATTTATTAAAATTGACTGAATTATCTTAACAATTGAATCCTACAATACCAGGACGATATAGGTATTAAATTTTGTGAACCCACACCCTTAACAGCCTTCAAAATCTTGTTTAGCGGATCCTCTTGAATCCAACAAAAAAAAAACCCACAATATTTATACCCCTATTCAGTCAAGCGTCCCTATACCCATAGAAACGGTCAATGGAGGCTTTGGATGAGCATGGGTGAGTAAGCACAATCTTTTTGTCAAGCTATGAGGTTGGACTACCGTGCTTGTTCCCATGGGTTTCAAGCGTCCCTATACCCATAGAAACGGTCAATGGAGGCTTTGGATGAGCATGGGTGAGTAAGCACAATCTTTTTGTCAAGCTATGAGGTTGGACTACCGTGCTTGTTCCCATGGGTTAGCACAATAAATCCTGGCGACCCTTATACATTACATGTAGTACTTTCTGGTTTCTCAGTGGTAACACATACACATGTACCTGTATAAAATTCTAGTCAAATTTTAGTGCAGTTAGCAGCTTTTTGGAATATGTCTTGATAGACTAGGAATTGGTAAGACATTATTGTAGGTGAATCAGGAGAACACTGAGGGAACTTCTGATGATTCTGACGATAAGCGGTGTTGATGGCTCTGTGTCTGGTTCACAAATTTCTATAAAATGGAAAGGATAAATCCTTGTTAGGATTCTCTTTTATCAACTTGTCGTGGCGATGTGAGGTAAGTTTTTTTTTAATTCTTTGTCGGAAAATACCCAAGAGATTAAAAGTGAAGTTATGACATTTAACGAAGACAAACCTATAATTGTTTGTTTGGTTTTCTCTCAACTGTTCCATACTGGTTAAAGGGAATGTACAACATTTGCTTTTGCTGCAATATTCAGAAATAAATGGATTTGGAGGATTAGTTCGTTATAGCAAATATTGTTAAACTGACTTACTTCACGTTTCTGGTTCAGAGATGCTGGAAAGCCCAAGAAAACCAACCATGTTCTTGCAGTCTGATTCCCTGACCCCACTTAAGATAAACAGAGCAATTTATAGACTTTGGGCATTGTAAGGTTATAGAGAATCAGTCTAGCAGGCTTGTACCATTTCACAAATGTGTAAAAACAAATGCAAAGAAAATGCGGAGCAACTACATATGAACAATTAGGAGCAGTTTTTGAAAAAAAAGCCAGTTTTCTCCAACACTGATCGGCCGACCAGCGTTGGGAAAAATACAAGTTTTCTTTAAAATGCCAGCACACCAGGAGCCACGATTTTACAGGATGCTTTGGACTGTCATTCCATAACAGTCCAGTAAGATATTTCGTGATAGTTTGATCATTTCGTTTTTTTGATGTTTGCAAATGTTGTATCTTCCCTTTAATATGCCTAGTGGCTAATTTTTCTCGAAAAAAATGTTTCAATTCAAACCTACACATTATTAACACTTTCTCATTTATACGCACACAAAATGGTGTCACGCATAAAACGTGCATATTTGTTTCCCCTGTGCTATTGTTATCTTTATTTCTATAAGCTCTAATGAATCATAATAATTTCTAAGTATAAATTGTTTTCCCCATGCTTTGAGATAAGTAAAGTAAACTAAAAATGAAAAACAAAATGAACATGAAAACTATAGGTTAACGACAGTTAGTGCGACAAGCAGACATTAATTGTCAGGCTTTTAAAACTGTTCCGTGCAGTTAGTGATACTAAATATAACAAAATTTATACGTCGGCGATTATTGCGTGCAAAGGAATATTTTTTTTTTAGCAAAAGCAAACTAAACGGCTTTCGATTTAGCAATGGACGTGGATTATAAGTATATGGCTTCAGCGCAGTTGTCGGCTAATTCAGAAAAAAAATGATAAAGAAAGTGGCCAAAACTTGAAGGCAGTTTATTTACACCAACATTTGGCAACAAGTTGAGTAATCGCCGATTTTCCTTCAAAGACGTAGACTAACGAGGGGATCTATGGTTAAGTAAACCTACCGCATTTGGAAAATGTTGATGTATGGGACTTTTTATGGAAGGTTTTTGATATTAAATTTAATTTATGGAAGGTAAACCCATGTTTAAGTGTTCACGGTTGTACCAGTCTCAACCATTGGCCACTGAAACCAAATATTGAACACGTTTCCCTGCTATATGTCAGTGTATGTGGTGCAAGACACATAATCCGACTCGATTATAATCGATATCTCGAACACTTTTCTTCATTGCGTGAAATAATCGATGAATCGATGAAGACATTCACTGAGATGACGTCGTAGGGAGAGATGTTCCGTTAGAGAATAAAGTCTGCGGTGTTATCGATTGTGTTCTCAGTTCCTGAAACGATCTGTTATTGTGAAAGAGACAGTAGGCCCTATATGTCGGCTGGGACGGAGAATAATAATGTCAACATGTCAACATGGCAACTTGTGCTGAAGTGGACCAGTTGACGTTCTGGACCTTGGTGCCTGCCTAGAGCTTTAAATTAGCCCCATACTCCAAGTTGAAGAAAGATGACATGGTATATACGACGGTGATACATAGAATGAGGTTCTGGATGACACTGTATGACTCAGGTATGACTGGTATGACTGTCAATCTCTCCTGTGAAGAAGCTTGGTTCAATGAAGCGGTAGGGAAAGATGTTTTCCGGACTTTTCGGCAATATTCGGCAATATTGTCGAGATTGGCGCTTGGTAGAATAATCATTTGGAATGGGCCTTGTGATTACCAAGCCTAAAATAAAACCAGGTTTGCGCTGTGTGAGTTTTAAGTCTGAATTGATTTCGAAGATGCTGTATCTGTCTGCCTGGGGATTTTAGACACTTCTTCGCACTGTAAGTAATCCATTTTGAGAAGATGGAACCTTGTCTGTAAAAAAAAAAAGTAGTATTAAAATGACTGTTGTTTTTTGTTTGCATCTATAAAGGTTTGGAGTCACAACCATCACGTCGAAGTTGGATAAGCTTCAGCTAGCCTATATGACAACTTTGTTTTTAATGATATATCTTTTGGAAATGTAATCATCAGATGATTGGAGAACTTCCTTTTTAAAGTGAAATTATTGCCATGGGAGAAGTGGCAGAGACACGCGAGAGCGGTGGGCGCCCTCTGGCGCCGCTGATTCGCGCCCCAAAGATGACCATCACCACATCGCCACGCCCACCCATCAAGGCGTCATCATCATCACCCCTCGTCGGCGGTGCCTCCTCCGATCTGGGGCGCCTCAAGAGACAGGAGAAGCTGAGGACGGTACTTGCCATGATGGACCGAGGGAGCAAGAAGAAGAAGACACATAATAAGCGGTCAACACGAGACAGGGGGAAGCCAAGGGGCGGGCGTGGTCGCTGCTCGCCGCAGACGTGAGAGGCAGTATTGACGGGGAAGGCCTGCCGTTGATGATGCGAGGCCAGCAGCGGCGTGGGGCTATCATGGACGGGAGGTTACCCACCAGGAGCCCCCGCGTCGATGCCGAGAGGAGAGATGACCCGCCCGAGCCTCCTGTTAGGGTAAGTATATTGTTTGTTTGTTGGGGTGTTGGTGGCGGGGTGTTTGTTTGTTTGTTTGTTTGTCGGGGTGTTTGTCTGCATGTTTGTGCTTTGAAATTCTGTTCCACATTTTAGATTGATCTAAGGGTTGTGAAATTTAAACTGAAACACTTGAGAAATAACTAGGCACAACGCAGCCAAAATTCAAAACTAAGGGCAAGATAATTTATGTTCAGATCTGCCGTTATCATGTCTGCAAATATTCATTCATGAACAAATTGCGAAAAAAGTGGCAAATTGTGTACAATTACCTCATTTTTAAGATTCTACGAATTGTACGTATAGGTCTATAGGACGGTGTTAAAGGCCTACATCGTAATATTTTGCAGTCGGGCTAATGTTTCCTTCTTGTAATATCCCTTAATAAACTCTGCATGATGAGACATATTAACAGTTATTATTGTTATTATTTTAATCCCTGCTTAGCTGAGGAAATTTGGAAAACTGCGCACCATCGCCAAAACCATTGTGCTTCTGATGCGCATGTGCAGGACATACATTTTGACGTAAGTTTTCCAAAATACACGTTTATAACAATAATATCAAATTGCGAAATAGGTTGTTTCCAAGCATTTGACTGTAAACGACTGCCCGATTTCCTCTCTTTCCGAAGGGGGTGAATAATGCTTCCGCTTTTATTTCTTTTTAAAAGTCAATCGATCAATACAATTTACAGAAACTTTTGTTCATAGCTTCGTCCTCTTTTTTCTTCATCCGTGTCAATGCTTGAATTATTAAACTGTGTATGGAGAACATTATTGTGATGTTTTTGACAGCTCTTCTTCATGCAAAGTAAGATCCTTCTACAATCTGAAGATAATATCGGATCTAAAATATAATTGATGATTGAAAATGTAGTTATTGTTGCTGGTTATTTTTGGTAATTAAAATGTAAAACAAATTGTCCCCATTTTTATCCAGGGAGAACGATGCTAAGATGGTGAAGCTATTTAGCGCAATAGACGCTGCACAGGCCGGAGATAAGTACAAAATCAGAGGGGATCTGCTATTCGATGTGACAATGTTTACAGCAAAGAAACAGGTGTTTTGCCCGTCAATGTTTTAATAATTAATTGATTGGTGAATACCAAATGTATCGTCAGACCCCCTAAAGCTACGCGGTCCCTTTTCTACGCATTCACCTTCAATTTGTGTGTGATAACGCGCGCACGTTGCAAGCGTTACCTGCTCAGATTGTGGAGGGTCGAGGATATATCCTTCGCTATCTTTTCATTAATTGTTTTCCTTTCAATTCGAAACTCCAAGGTGTTAGGCAAAATTAAAATATCGTCTTTGAATACATCAAGATTTTGCCAAAACCTTCCTTCTTGGGTATTAAATTAAATGTATTTTTTTTCCTTATGCCTACGCATAAGAATAAATAATTCACTGATATTTTTTTTTATAAGCATTGAATCTTTGTAAAAATGTTTGTACACTTACCAATTTGCATGTTCTGTTTTTCAACAGAACAACATTTCTAGTGAAACCAAGCGTGTATTGGAAACTCCGTCGCCTGCACGCACAGAAAAAGACATTCACCACGTAAGTGTATAGGCCGAATAGTTAAATCCACACATAGGCCTAGCATTCCATATAATTATTACCAATGGATGTCTTGCCCCTTCATACTATCTCAATGTTGAAGTAATATCGCTCATAATTTCGAAAACACGGAACACCATAGGCAAATACAAATTTGCAACAAATTTCAGAACGACTTAGGACATGATCAAGAATAAGGATAACTTGAACGCTTCGTTTGAGATTTACAAAACTTACTCGTCGCGTTCGAAATTATAGAACCAAATGCAGCTCCGATTCTTTGCATTTGTCAAATTGGTTTCGTTTCATTTTCAGCACCATTTTGTTTTTGAAGGTCAGTTTTGTTCGAATGTTAGCTTTAAAGGGAAAATACAACATTTGCAAACATCAAAAAATAAAACTACCAAATCATTTTGAAATACCTTGCTGGACTGTTAGTGAATGACAGTGGAAAGCATCCTGTAAAATCATGGCACCTAGTATACTGTCATTTTCAAGAAAAGTGGTATTTTTGTATCAATTTCCAACGCTGGTCGGCCGACTAGCGTTGGAAAAACTGGCTTTTTTTTTCAAATACTGGCCCCAATTGACCATCGCACTTGTTTGCTAATCGATTACACGACTATGAACGGGTACAAGCCAGCTAGACTGGTTCCCTGACCTTACAATTCCCCAATGTATGTAAACTGCTCTGTTTCTTCTTATATGGAGTCAGGGAACCAGATTACAGGAAAATGATTGTTTTTCTTGGTTTTTATAGCATTTTTGAACCCAAAACCTCGAAAAAGTCAGTGTAACTATATTTGCTATATATTTCCAACCCCCAAATTCCATCCATTTCTGAAAATTACAGCAAAAGCAAATGATGTATATTTCCTTTAAATTGAAAAACAAAGCAGTTCTATTTTATTTCGTGACTGCCCTGATCGAATCCAGCTTTGAAGAAAGGGGGTGATATGGGGGGGGGGGGGGGGGAGTGAAAGCGGGTCCAGGTCCATTAAAGCGGGCCCAGGCCCATCTTAGTTTCATATAATCAGAGACCCTCCCCCCTCCGTCACTGATATTTGAATGTTCTATACACACACATGCTGTTTAAGTCACGTCATTGTATACACATTTATCTAAAACAAAAAGTTTCTTCCACTTTTCAGGTTCAAGTTGAGCTTCAGCAGATGGAGTTCATCACCAAGTACCCGGTACACATGCAGCGCAGCCTGATCCGGGCAGGGGCGTTTGAGAGCTATGAGACGGGCCGCGTCATCATCCGACACGGTCGCCGACCTTATGCGTTCTATCTCGTACTTGGAGGCTCAGGTACGGTTTTCCGTCAGTCATCTCACGGATTATTGTGTAAATCTAATATTTAAAAAAGCATTTTAACTGAAAGGCTTAAATTTTAACATAAAGTGGTGTACTGTACTGTTAGAGTGCCGCCTTTTGGGAGCGGGCATCAGTGTATGTGCACTCTCATAAGTTAGTATGTCGAATCTAGTACGTTGGCCATAAAAGTGTGTCTAAAAGTTTAGAATTCCATAAGTTTTAAACGATAGTTTTACGTACTGTAGCCACGGATTCCAGTGCAGAAAATGTTCAACACTGGTTATTTGACGTATCAATTTGGAAGACGTCACATTTTTATATCAAGTTGTGATTTTTTTTTTATTTCTCCTTTAGCCGTACTTCTTGAAGGCGATCCAGAAAACAGTGGTCGGCCGGCCACCGCCTTGGCGAAAGGACAAGTATTCGGGGTAGGTTTATCACGTGATAGGTTTAACCAATCAGAAAACGTACTCCCAGTCTCCCTTTAAAACTTTCGGACCAGTCGACATCTCCGAAATAGGGCACAATTGTGAATGTTATGCTTATAACTTTGAAAATAGAGAGGTTATGAATTTACTGTTCTTTGTGAATGTGCTTTTTAATTAATTTTTATTTTCAGCATGAAGCAATAATAAGCAGAGGTCGTCACAATGTCACCGTCATTTCCAAAGAGTACATCCAACTGTTAAGCCTCACTGTCAAGGTATGATTTTACTTTTAGTGTGTTCGACTGTTCGTATCTTGGTTTTCTGTTTTTGCAAGAATACAGTTTCAACATTTAGTGCCGAATAGAAATGTTGATGGTCATATGTTTCGTAAAGATAATGCTCATAAGAATTGTTCGCCCACACACCATTTTTTAATTTTTTGTTTTTTTAATTTCGATATTATTTCAAATTTATATTTAAATGAGTCATAATATTTAAGTTCCAAATTTAAAACATGATTATCGCTTATTATTAATGTGTTTCACAATGGACATGGTAAATAATTGTAACAGTATTTTATTAAATCAACGGCGGTAATTGCAGTTATCCCTAAGAATCGAGGTTTATTTCAAAGAAATGTTTTATGTAGCCTAAAACATAATGTTGAGATGCCTATTCGGTATTTTTTTTTGGTCAGATATAATACGCAGTGAAAGTCATGACAGATCAACAAATTGAATTTCTCAGTAGGCCTATCATTATATATTTTTCTCTGTGTATGCTAAGAATAAGAACACGAATCGTTCACTTCATTTGCCCATTGTGTTGTTCTGGATCAAACGAACTGTTATGTGCCAATAACAGATTATAAGTGAATTTTAGCTAACTTGTGTCTTTTGTCGAATGTTTTTTTTTTACCATGGGAAAAGGAGTACTCCCGAATTTTCCTGGCAGGGGGTGTGAGTAACATCAGCGGAGTGGACGGCAGTAGTTTCATCGAGTCGGTCAGCATCTTCAAGGGCTGGCCCTTGCATCTCCTCAAGAAACATCCCAAAAAGTGCCGATTCAATTTCTTCACGTGAGTTTGGGTGATTGAACCTTTGGATGTACTACGCAATTATTGTACAACATTTTACATTTTTTTGTTGGGAGAATGTTTCGGAGGTGGTTTAAAATTTTTTTTTCTCGATCCTTTCATAATTCACCAAATACCCCAGGCTTGCATTCAAGAGGACAGGTAAAGAAAAGAACTCAAAGACCGAATAATGCTTGGCTTTTGGTCACGCTCCTGTAAAGTTGAATTTATTTGCAGCTAATCGTGCCTTCCGGAGTTATACCGGTACATAATATGTCTGAAATTTTAAAACTTTAATAATATTGATCATAAATAAAATCATAAAGGAACTGATGTACACCATTATCTCGTTCAGCACTATTTGACGTAGCCCCATAAATGTAGATCAAATACTTGACTTTCTCCGTATTGTGAGCCACATAATAGGCCTAAACCAATGCATGCACAATTTTCTGAAAAGTTAACAGTGTCCTGAATTTGAAGTATATACCTTGTTTTCACTTGATGTTCGCTTTATAAGCGAATAACCTGGATAATAACCGGGAACAATTGCATTCCGTATCTCCATATAATATGTCGTACCTCTACTTATCCCATAATTTTCAGACAAAATTAGCAGAGAGTTTGTCCAAATATGGTACATTTCTTTTTAAATCGAGGTCATAGGTCATGTAACTTTGCCCCTTTGATTTTTCCTGGTAATTAACCAGTAAACTTGCCTTCTAGCGAATATCAAGTTCAAAAACAGTCTAGATTTCAAGTTCAGGAAACACAACTTTTCAGGATTTATTTATTTATTTATTTATTTATTTATACCTTTATTTATCCAGGGTAAACCCAAACAGCAAAAAGCTGGTTTTCATTAGGGCCCTGCATTAAAATAAACTAATAATATGACTTTTACAAAATCGAAGGCTTGAAATGATATGCACAAAAGATAAAAGAAAAACAAGCAACAATACGGGACTTCAGTACGGACAAAAAACAATCAAACAAAAAAGTATAAAATATCAAACAAACATATATCCCTTAAAAAAATTAAGACGTTTGAGAAGATTCAAGTAAAACAAGAACACATAAAGGATACTCAAACAATATTTAAAAACAAATATACAAGTACTTCTTAAACAAAAAAACGAACATAAAAACAGGATGAGCCTTCAGCCTGTGACATGACATGGAATTTCGAAGGTTTGCTTAGACGTCACACCAGTAACGTGTCCTGCATGTTCTGGTTTCCCAAACAGGAGAGGAACCGTTATCGAACAGGACAGCAACAAAAGCGACTGGATTTACGTCCTCAAATCCGTAAGTCATATACACATTTGTTCTACAATATGTGTGTATACCTGCAGGTGTATTAATAATATTGCTAAAAGAGTTAAGTTGAAAAAAAAATCGTCGGCAAAGTTATTTTTTAATCCCTCTTTGCAATTTAATTAATTGGTTGTTTTTGTTTTTAATTCAAACGTAATTAGAAAATAATGGCTTATGTATTGTTTTTATGTATAGTGTTTAGTTCAAATAAACACATAAAAAAAACCAAGATTTACGGACAAAACTTAATTCAGAATTTTTTTTACAAACAAAACCTTGCAATATAACATTACTTAAGCGTAAAGTTCAAGTAGACCTAGGCCTATATAAGACAACGTTGGTTTTGTAATAAAGCAGATTGTTCTAAATGTATTTCCAAATAGGGTAGCTGTGCTGTTATGAAGAAACTTCACTATGAGGAGCCAGTACCTGCTAAAAGGAAACGAAATCTGCCATGTAAGTTCACAGTACTTGGTTGTTTTTTTAAGTGAATAGTAAAGCCTGTTTAATACGAGCCAATGTGGCCCATCAAGCCAGGGTTTATCTCCGGTTTCCGAGGCATGAAACTGTTACTTCTAATCCCCTTGGATGCTAGTCCATACCGCAGGTTATTCCCAGCTAATGCCGGTACTCATTTTTACTCCTGGGTGGAGAGAGGCAAGTGGGGGGTGAAGTGGCTTGCCCAAGGATACAGCATGTGGCCAGCAGCTGGATTCGAACCCCTGAATGACTCACAAACCCTAAACACTATAGGCTATATACACTCTCCAAACTTTGTTATATTAAAATAATCCCTATAATGGCATAGGCCCATATGATTTTTCGCTTCCTTGAAACCTTTTCCAAGAAAAAAAAACAAATGAGACATCTTTTCCTAATTTTTCGTATTTCTCTATCAATGTTGTCTCCTCATTTTCTGCTTAGCAATTGCACCGCGAGCAGCAGCATCCTTTTCGGTAAGTCACGAAGAGCAACTAGCCAACAAACTCCGAGACATGCAGAGAAAACGTGCCAGAGCTCTCAAGGGGCGGTCCCGGCGCTTCAAGGACACACGGCCCAAGAACATCGTGCGGGTCCCCATGAGAGCCGACCCGTTGTCCACCACGGAGCCGGCAGACCACGCATCACTTTCCACCGTGAATCACGGATCGTCATCACATCTGAACGTAATGAGCGGGCGTGAGGTTCTGCCTGACATCGTGGTCTCCGATCCAAGTCGTCCCACTAGCTCTTCGTCGCAAGTACCCGATGCTTCCACGGAGCACGGCTCGGAGTCGCCGCAGTCGTCGGCTGAGGGAGAGGCTACCGAGGACCGTGAAATGGTCGTTGAGGAGAGGCCTGGATTGTCTACATTTTCTCGGGTAAGACCGATTCCGTTTACTTATCTGTATCTGCACTGCATTTTGGTAAACTACCAACGGCTTCCTAATCATTGAGAGTCTATTGCCACACAAGGTCTGCCTATATCATTTATAGGCGTTTACATAACAAAAAAACTGGTCCGGATCCTAACTCACAAAACTCCAACTTTAAGTAGGAAATTAAACTTTTGTAGGCAACACTGCTGTCGCACTTATTGGGCACGTTACGTTACTTCACATCAATAATGAAAGTTCTGCTAAGTATTTTGAACGCATTGAAAGTCTCACTCTCTCTTGCACAGGCGCAGCCTTTTTCACAGTTGACGCTGCTGAAATGAAAATTAGAGGTAGAGAGTTTATAAATTAACGTTTCTGATGGCAAAAGTACAGAGCTTTGAATGTCAGTATTTTCTTAACTGTTTCCAGTGTTGCAGTCGAGATTTTGTTCCCGAGTACCGAGTACTGCCGAGTACTTAGGTTGCCGAGTACGATACTTTTTTTCCGAGTACAAGTACAGGTCTCCGAGTACGAGTACTTGTACTTCCGACTCCGAGTCAGTGGGTCATTCTATAAATTTGGGGTCCAAAAGTGTGGCATTTTTGGCGTCTCTGTTAATGCAACCGTTCACAATGCGCCTTGAAAATCGGTATACATTTTCCAGTACGCAAAATAATGTTTTGAAGATCACCCCCCATTTGGACTATGGGTACCAGCCGCCCCCCCCCTTTTTTTTGACGTAGTGTCCGGACTAAAACCCGATGATGCGCGTGCCGGATATTTTGTGGCACAGTGAACAAGCCAGTTTCCTCTCAACCAGGAAGTTGACAAGGAAAAACTGCCTCATCCATAATGAGTTTTCCCATCCCATAGTGGTGTGCCATCCGAAGTCTAACATTGTACTTTGGCTGGTCCACTGCACACTGGTCTTGCACTGTGGGCTGATAGAAATAAAAATCATAACTGACGATTCCGAGTCATGGCGGACTGCGGACAATCCCGATTCATCGGCCTGAATGTTGGCGGTCTGGTTTACTTCACCACCCTGGGCACGCTGCGAAGCAACGTGGACTCCACGTTGGGCCGCATGTTCAGCGGCAACTTCCAGAAGAAATGCGAGAAGGACAAAGCCGGGAACTTTCTGGTCGACGCTGATGGGCCTCTCTTCCGCTACGTGCTGGGCTTCATGCGCCATGGCGGTCGGCTGGACCTACCCAAGGATTTCAAAGACATGGACCTGCTGGAATCAGAGGCCGAGTTCTACCAGAACAGGCAACTGACCGAAGCTGTGAAGAAGTACCGGGCTGGTGCCGAGGTTGCGAGGATTCACTTCGTTGTAGGCGGGGAATGCTTCACGGAGCTCCGTTCAACCTTGATGAAGAACGAGCAGTTTGTCAAGTCGCACCTTGGTGGCATGGTCGACGATGCAAGCACGAAGGTGCGGTTCGAGATCAACAAAGATGCCGCCAGCTTTCGCCACTTGTGGCGATTCATCCTGACTGGATCTCTCGATTTCGACATCTCATATGCACAAGAAGAAATTTACGCTGCTGAGTTGGTACAACTTCGAGAGGACCTACCTTTCTACGATGTCGAGGGATTGAGAAATGCGATAGAGGCGCAGCTGTCTGATATCTACGCAACGTAGGCCGGCGATTAGTACTGCATGGTTTCAGATTCTGTTCCCTTCTAACATTTTTGAAGCGAAATTTCACCCGATCGCTGGCCACAATTCTTCACTCCAAATACATGTTGTGTGGACTGTTCATGCTGTATTTTTTAAAGGCCAAAGTAATTTAGGATGGACTTTGATTAAAATAATATCAAAACCTCGCACGAAGAGCGACGGGGAGTAATTTTGGGAATCCCCGTTGACGCAATGCATATTCAGTTCGATTTTCGATTCAATTCTGTTTACTATACCTGAACAGAGGCGTCAAGGTCAAACACACGAGGGACATAATCCACAATTATATAAGGGGACGGAAGTATATGATTTCTGTTTACATAAAAAAATAAAATTAGCTGCTTGGATTTTTGTATTGCTTTATTTTCAAGAGTTTGATTGGAAGGACGGCGCCTCCAGGACGTAACTTTTCGTCATTTTGAAATATTTCCGGAGGTCAAATGTGTACATGTATATCTTTTAAAAAATTAAACCGCATAAGCCAGCTGTATGGGCACATAATGAAGGTATTATGTTGTCATGCTCAAAATCGTTGGGGAATGTGAAAATTACGGTACCATGTCATGGGAATCTGTCGCCATTTATGCATGTTTTAAGGAATTAAATTCAGCATATCTCATTGCTGCGTGTTTTGTTTATTTATTGCTTGATCACTCCTCAACTACAAATCGAATTGTACATACCCGGAAACTTGTTGTTACTTCACGTGCAACCGCACTTTTCCTATTAACCATCAGGCCTTCGTTATAGCTATATTCGTTATAGCTATATAGACCATCGTTATAGCTAAATAGACCCAACCTCGTCCCCAGGGTGTCGAGCAGTACGCGCCCACCACTACCTGCTCTCTCACCCTAGTATTGGATCATTTGCATGTGCAAGATTTTTGTACACGTATGCAAATGAGGAACAGTCTGGTGCCTGGATATGCGTTACACATTAGCGTTTGTTTTTGTATGCGGAGTCTGGGGTAAAAAAAGAGTCAATTCGTAGCAGCGCGAGCACGGCGTGAGTTACGAAAACACGATTTTTGAAATCAAACTGTTACGATCTTATCGAGACAACATGCAGTATCATATTTCATATTAATATGAGCAAATTGGAAAGGAAATTAGTATTTTCGAGAAGGCGTGGACGAATGATCGCGAAAACACGTACTGCACGTTGTGAATAATAGCACCAAGTACACGATAAAAATCCACTACTAGCCAATTGCCGGTATCCAATCAGGATACAGGAAGAAAGTTTCCTATCCAGGGTCTACTATTGGAAACATCGTTGGAAATAAAGTAAGCACTGGGGACGAGGTTGAAATAGACCTTATTTACGAGTAGGCTGTTTTCAATCGTGTTCCTTAATCCGTTTCGTAAACTGTAAACTGTTGATTGGGATGGTACCAGACTATTTTATGATTGGAGTGCGTGTGGCAAGCCTCACTTTCAATTTTTGTTTTGAATTGTGGCTGAACATAAGGGTATTAGAATTATGTTTAATAACAAATTTCAAATTATTCTTCAGAGCAGACTGGTATTAATTTACATTATAATCATTGCTTTTATTTCTACTCGCAACTTCCCAAAAATCAAAAGTTTACCTCGCTTCCAAATTAATATTGCTGACTTGTGAAAGTCTATATGCCTGGAATGGGACTACTCTTAGCTTTATTCTGCACTAACATTACCCCTGACGCAAAATGTCTTTCTATTCAATGAAAAAAAAATCCCAAGAGGGTCGCTGTAGGGGGTGGTTGGAAATCCCCGTTGACCTAATGCTTATTCAGTTAACGATTTTCGATTTCAAATTCAGTTTACTTTTATTTCAACTCCTGAAGAGCAAGATTCGTAGGCCTAAATAAAGCTCATCAGATATGTTGACAAGAAGCCCTCAGACAATCAAAACTTCAGACTGTAGTCAACATAACGGGACACCAGGTGGATATCCTTTAGAGGGTTTATAGAAAAAGCTACATAATAAAAAGGGAGCCTGTCTATCTCGCAAACATAAAACTCAAGCCCCATTGGGTCACAGCCTATACTTATTAATTTAAGGTCGGCAAAAGCGTTTTCATGTCCACAAAATCGTGGCGTCGGCATACATATAATACATGTACATGTATACCAAAACAAATAGCGCCACCAATTATTGTTCGATTGTGTCTAACATCGTTCGTTTTCAATAGCCCCCCCCCCCCAGCGTCAAATTTTTAGTGTCAATAATGGTAGCCCGATTCATATTTTGAATTTTTTGTCAGGGCCCGTTTTTAACTCACACGAAACGCCTTCCCAGAATCAACGAAGGACAACACTCGGAGAAGACGCCGAACCCAGAGACGAATCGCACAGTCGATCAGGAGAAAAGTAAGATTGAACTAAATAAAATTGAATTTCAATTTAAGTAAAACTAAACATTACCCGGGATTTTGAATCATTCCTAGCAGTGCTCGATAGATTTCCAGTGAGTAAATAAAGACATCGATCCGTTTTTGTTTTTAATGTGAGTGTCATGTATACGCTATAATGATTAAAGTGAACATAAGATAATGTGTTGTACATTTGACTGAGGGATTTGAAATTATTATACTATAAGAAGAGTTTTGAATGGAAAACTCTTAGCCTATACGAGCCCCATTTGACAATTCACTTTCGTTAGAACGATCAAAAATGATGATTCTTTTATAACCTTTTAGTTGCCCATTCTAGATATATTGTAAAATTCTGGTGATACCGCTCTTTTTCTTACAGTGAGAGCGCCCTCAAGCCAATCCAGTGATGGCAGCCACACTTCCCACGTTGAAAACCATCAGAACCCGACAATCCAATTGGATGAAGACTCGGATACCGACGAATTGGTAACGATGGAAATATCACTTTATTTGTCATTTATTTTGATGAAAAAAACTTATAATTTAAGTAATGGAGGGCGGACCCCAGGGGTGGTGGGTTGACTAAGAAGGCCGCCACCACTCCGACTTAAAGCTTACATGAGTACCAAAAGACACCGGAATGTTCACAATGACTGACCCGAATGACGTCATCACTGATTATTGCAAATCCTAATTCACTGCTTCATGCCTTTGCTCTTTCTCCCTGCAGACTGCAACGCTTCACCCACCCCACCCCTCTACAAAAATCTTACCCATCATCCACCCCCTGGCCCTTTGAATCGACCACCGTTAGAACGACCGATGATCGATTTCAAACGCTGTTAATGAACACGCTTATCCATTCGCAATGTTGAGGCGGACTGACTTTTTATCTCAAATAATGTGAGTTTTCAACAAACGTTATACGTGTAATCTCTATTGATGCTTATTTTACTTTTTACAGTTGGCAAAAACAACCAGCATAGGGAGAGATACCTTTGTACAAATAGACACATTGGAACCAGGTGCAATTTTCGTAAGTATTATTGATGATGGCATGGTTTTCAGTTCCATGGTTAACCTTCATTCGTAGGCAATGTACAGAAACATTATATGTGCAATGATCGTAGAGTTACGCTACCCACAGTGCCTTAATGACGATAAATGTAGCTCTCTCATTACAAGATAAAAAAAATTAAATATATGTGAAAGAAAAAGGCGCTGCCAGCAGTGATTTTGAATAGGACGGTTGGTACAGCGAACGGTTAACTTGCTGACACCAGTTACAGCAGAAACTGGTAGGAAGCATCTGCTCTACTTGACTAATATTGATTTTAAGTACTGAACTAACTTCTTAAGCACTGTATTGATAGTTGATTTCAGGGTTTGTTTATCGGTTTCTGGCCTCAGGGAGTCTCCGACATGGCCTTCGGCAAGCAGCCTAGTCTTTGCCTCGTCAGCAACGGAGCAGAATGTATCCTTGTCGCTAAGAAGTTCTATGCCAAGCACGCCACAGAGGCCAACCTCAAAGCCATTACAGATCTGGTAAGCTCCAGGCGTGTCTCCTAGCACGTGTGCCTTCCTTTTAGCCTTGCCGCTCATCAATGAACAAGAATTATCGCGAGAACTTTGACAAGAAGTGGCGTCATTTTTGTTGTTGGGGGGGGGGAGGGGGAGGGGGGGGGGGTTATCACGAGGCTCTTAAAAAGTGTTCAGTCCCCCCCCCAAAAAAAGAGCCTCTGAAGCAACACAATGAAAATATACATCAGTCATTGTCTTAAAATAAGATCGATAATTATTGATTTATTTTTCAATCAAATTAACAAAAATCGAATCTCACTAAAACTGAAAAAAGCACGTTTGGTTTGGTGAGAACCAACTGTGTGTATTATTTTTATCATACGATGTTTTATGCTTCCTAACTCCAGCTCCGGCCCTACCCTACCGAGGAGACCCTACTCCGAGATCTACGGGAGAAACTAACGTGGCAGGACCATCGTGCCAAGACGCTATCCGACACGGCGCATAGCTTGAGGCGACAGCGGAGGAAGAGCCTTGCTGGCCTTTAGTCTAGTTCCAAACCAACAGATTGGGACTATGATTCTGAAAAATCGGGGCTTGACGAGGCCTGAACCTTGTCTATATACACTTTATGTGGAGCAGACCCTCGCTTATAGACAACCGTGCCTCTTAACTTTCAGATTTTCATCATTCAGCTTGTTTAATCGCGCCTTTAGCAGCACAAACCGATGCAGTCATTGATAAAAAAAAACATGGCAAACTGTCGTCAACTTAACCGGCCAATAAAGCTGATCAACAATACTTTTCACATAAACCTGCAGTGAAAAATGTGTCACAGCTGCCCTTTAACGGCGAAAATTGCAGTTTTCTGTGCCTCCGTCAGTTCTGAAATCATGATGTTTGAACAGAGTTCAGAATTGACGAAAACATCTTTCCAGTATACCGGTATATATTTTAATGATATACACCGTGGAGACTGCCATGCATGTTTGAGCCAATCGACAGCGTTGGACGCTTTTCTGTTAATTTACATGTACATGCAAAGATGTATCATATAGATGGTGCATGTACAACAATGAGTCCCACTAGCCGGGCATCTTTATTGTTATTTCCACAATCGGCCATTTTGTCAAAGCGATTAAGGTGGTTCTATAGTCATGATTCTGTAATGAAAGCCCGTAGACATATTCAACAATATGCTGAAAGAAAAAAACCCATAAAAATTAATATTTAAATTAAGAAATTAGTATTTATAATTATTATTTAAAAATGCTCAAATTTTATATTCCGATTAAAAGACAAGCCAAGAAGGTACACTTAACATGAGGTCCCGAATACTGTGCTATTCGTTCTCCGTCCAGACTGTGAGCCTAGACAGATATCATGATGTTCAAAGAAAAATAATAATAATAAAAGTATTAGTAATAATTATTTTAAAATGCTCAAGTTTTATATCCATTAAAAGGCAAGCCAAGAAACTTCACTTAAACAAAAATGTCCATCAATACATAGGTCCCGAGTACTGCGCTATTCGTTCTCCTGAGACCGTGTAGAAAAGAATATTACAATATTTTTTTTTTGGGGGGGGGGGGCTCAATTATAACACAATCAGAGCATTTTTTTCAGAACGAATTTTGTACTGTGAGGACGCAACCTTTTAATATGTAGTCTAGATTATTTCCCCTGGGTGCGTAGCGGTCGGGAGTCGTGTTGAAGGAGTATGTCAACCGCTTGTGGTATCATTACACAACAATGGCAGAGAGGTCCCTGCACATGTTTTGTGATGCCTCAGAGCGGCAGTACGGAACGGTTGCCTATATACATGTATACCTGCGAACAGTTGACAGTCAAGGTGGTGTCCATTTTGAGCAAAGACTGACTCCATCTCAATTCAATGTCATCATGATGGCAGAACCTCAACTACCAAGGTCTTAGTGGCCGTTGGGGGCTGTTTCTCTCATGTAACCTATATTGACGACAAGCGAGTATTAAGGGTGGTCAACGTTCAGGTGAACAACACAGTAAAAGCGTCATGTTTCCAGGCTTGTAAAACTGGCCAAGTTCCACGAAGATGAAACATGTGTACTCCTGGTTTGACTAAAGTTTTACTCACACAGATCCCCTTTTCCTTTAGAGTCTCTGTGGCAAGAACTGTGCCTGCGCCAGAGTAATCAAACTTCTGTTTACAGTCATAGCATGTCCCAGTGTTTACAGTTCAGCTTAATTGTTTTTCGAACTTTTTGGCAGTTGTTGACCAAATCAGTTTATACATTAATTTTCTTGTTGAAATACAGGGGGCGTCCATGTTGCAGCTGCGCTGCCTGCCTTGCGAGAGGGCGCGCTTAACTGTCTTGTGATCGTTAGAGGCCACTTTTTGTCACGACCGCCTGACACAATTTCAGGCGACACTGAAAGGTTTTCGGCCCAGATTCATACCTTTATTTACTCCCAATCAGGGTCCATTGCTCAGTGGGGGTCACTTTCGAAAGGGAATCGAAGTTTTTCTCAAAGGGGGATTATTGTTGTTCTAGGCTAATTATTTTCAGTCAATCATTATTAAATGATTTCATTTTTACAACACGAGCTTGAGTAGAATAAACCAGCTTGTTGTGAGCCCCCCAAACCCCCCCCCCCCAAAAAAAATTATCCTATTCTGAAAGTTTTTAATGTTAAAAATTGATAGTTATAAATGGACAAACATTGAATTTGAGTGTGTCGTTCGAGCGCCACGATCCATCCCAGGGGTGAAATTGAGGAAAAATGAAGGGAAAAAACACACACGAAATAATTGGTATTCGGCAGAATGTTTGAAGGTGGCAGAGGGTCCCATGTATACGTTTTTATTTGCCTTTTTAGGTACATGTAAAATCACCTTTACGGTAAAACCTCAGGGATTCCAGATTTCAAAAGGGATTCTTTAAAAGTTCCTGAAATCAGGAACTAGTAATCCTGAAATCAGGCAAAATCCTAAAATCAGGAAAAATCCTGAAAGATCTCACACTTGCCATCCTCGACACGGATCTACTATGTATTAGCATGGTAATAAAGCTAAGAAATTCCCTTCACCTTGTGCCGAGATCCAGTGAGCATAAGATGGATGGTTCCGTTTTTATCGTACACGGAAAAAAATATTGGCCGTGTATAAGATTTCAAGAGTTGCTGCAAAATAATTATTGCTCTACTTGAACACCAAAGCATCGTAAAGAAAAGTATGAGTTAGCATGAGCTATCAGTATTAAGGCTTACAGGTCTATGATTTGTATCCAGAGAAACCGCCTTCTGATAGATGGTGAATCTCATCCCCTGTCAGAACAGGATCAAAGATACAGATACACAAGGCTTCTTCGTCATGGACTTTGACCACGTGACAGTCATGCATATTCATGAGGTAATTGGTGCCGTTCGCGCTATCCGTTTTCGTAGTGGCGTGAACCCAATCCCCACTGGTATCCTGCCACTCGTAGGTTACTTTCCCTGCTATGTAGTACGCACCCTCGATGTGATTCATATAGCACATCCGGGAACATGTCTTCGGATACACCCAGGTGTTGTGAATACCCAGAGGGAAGCCATCTTGTTTGATGAGATATCGCCGGCTGTGGCCGCCTCCCCAGTCGATATCCCTGTCAGTCCCAACTACCTCTGACAGACTTCGCACCACTGCAAGCGATCGGTAGACCACCTGGGCGTCTGGATAGTAGACTAGGAACAGACGCATGCCGCCCTCTGCTGACACTTTCAACTCATAGGTGACGTCCGAAGAGAGCGCCATCACAGTGTCAGGGCAAATCTCCCGTTGGTTTTGACCGCCAGCCTCGACGCATTTCCCCTTCCCGCTAATGCAGTAATAGATGTGGACGCTTTGCTCGCTGTCTGGGGATCTCAGCGCAACGGTAGTCTCGGCCGGGATACGTGCTTCATATGACGTGAACTTGGCATAGTCCTTGTCATTGGTGAGTTGGACGCCGGTGAGGGCGCTATTTGGTAGAGTTATTATGGGTAGATCGGCAGCATAGCTGACTCTCATGATGTATCCTGAAAGACATAGGGGAGATGAAAGCAAAAAAGTTTCATGAATGAGGAAAATAAAAATGCATATCCCCCGTTTTTAACTACTGCAATTATTACTTTACCAGCCTTTGGTATTCAAAAAGAACAACATAGTTATGAAAAAACTCAGTGACCGTCAAAAGAAAGGCTTCCTCCTGGTTCCCCATCCGTCACCATTTATAAAACAATACAATACAAAGGTACATGTATATGAAGTATGTATGACTGTGTTACCACAGTTGGGGAAATGCCCCTACTATAGTCGGAATCTTCCCGATGATCCCCAATACCGATGTTCCCCACTACCAATGTTCCACCAAATCCTTAGAAAAGGGTTAGGGCTCAAGGGCGGATCCAGAACACAATTTTTTTTGGGGGGGGGCCAAAAAAATTTGGGTCCCCCAAAAAAGTGGGTCAACAAAATTACGGCGTGGGGTACGGGGCCCGCTTAAGGGCCCCGAAAAAAATTTGGATTCTAGATGCTCTGTGGTGCGATATGAGGCAATTTCTGACCACTTTAACCAATGTTTTTTTGAGGAAATGATAGTGGTGTACTCATTGCCTGCCTTTATTGCGATGTCACATACAAAAAAAAAAAAAATGGTTTCGTATGGGGGGAGGGGGGGGGGGTGGCCCCCTTTGCCCCCCTCCCTGGATCCGCCCTTGTTAGGGCTAGGGCTAGGGTTATATTGGTAGGGATTTTGGGGAACATCGGTATTGGGGAACATCGGTATTGTGGAACATAGGTATGCACCCCTATATAGTCGGGTCGTACGTTGCTATATTGGGGATGTAAATAGTGGAACCACAAAGTTACGACTCTTTAACGTCTCTCATGACAGAAAATGTTCACTGTAGGTATATATGAGTTAGACGTCCATGAAACTCGTTCACCCTTTAATTGAAATGAAAGTCTTCAAGGATCCGACTCACCTTTATGACCTCGCAACCATACAAAACTCTTGCCTTAAAAGTCAACCAAAAGTAATGCGCAGACCTGCTGCATGTATATCATGCAGTATCATAAACCCGAATTCGTTGGTGCACTTTCGTTATCTCAAGGGCACAGTCCACACGAACGGTACAAAGTTTAACCTCATGTTAGACATAATTACAGTTGCTAAGTTTTTAAAATACGCTTTTGATCAGCTCGCTGGTTTTTATCATTTCAAATATATATCTTTCGCAGACAGTGACAGATGGAACAGAATTTAATAAATCGTATAAATTCCCACGTATTGAATTGTGCTTGTTGCAAGTTGCAACTCCAAAAACAAATAAACGTCCAACAAAAGATAGTTTTAATTGCATACAAATTGTTTAATTCCTTATACATGTATTGATAAATTTACTATCAGCCACAGAAAAATAAGCACATCAGTAGCGGAAAATACGGGGTGAGTAAAAAAAGGAAACCCAAATGTCAGAACCATTTCTTAAATGAAGTTCTACATGTAGCACTTCAAAATACAGAAAACGATAGCCCAATTAGTAAGCTTTCTTAAAAAATTAAATCACCACAATGCATTTGTATAATTTTGATCAAAAATTAGCCAGAATTATGACATTTTTAGGTAAAATTGCGTGACATTTTTACAGCTTGTCCAATGGTGCACAGTTTTCATTCTTTCAATTGATAAATTTGGTCCTTTTTAATTCTAAATGATTGATGATAACCCAAAACTTAATAATAAACACAACGTTCGTGCATCGGCAACTTTGTATCATTTTGACATGCCCGCTAAAAATACCATCACTCTGTAACATTTGGTGTCAGCAAATCCTGTTACAGAGTGAACTTTACCATTGATTATAATATTTGTAGAAACTGTCTACTATTTTAAATTTTAAGTGATTATTGAAGATTTTATTAAATTAAGAGACTAAAGAAGACCAAAAGTGAAATTCAAAGAAGTACAACCAATTTTAAATATTGGCAGATCAATTTGGTGTCATCAAAAAACGTTACAGTGTGATACTTTGCAGCTGCACTCTGAATTTGTCAAACTGTATTTGTCAACAAGTTTAACTAAAAATATATCCTGGATGTTGGCTTGGAATATAGATGCCATTAAATTTTGAATCCTTCTCTTAGAATTTGAAATAAGAGGCAATAAAGGTTTGGTGTCAACACTGACTCCGTTACAGGTGAAATACCTATTTTCAGCTGAAACAATGAAGCAAAAGCACCTGTTTGATTGATGATTGAGTTTTTAGCTAAAATAATGACTAAGTTTTTTAATACAATGAAAACTTTGGCATAGGACAGGTTAAAGTAGAACTACAGTGAAGAAAAGTGATAAAAGTGTTTTTGGTGTTGGTGTCAGCGTTACAGGGGAAATGATTATTATAACAAACTCTGATATTTAAATTTCCAGTCTCAGAAACAAGCATCTGATGTAGAAACCATCAAGCTTATCACTAAATAGAAAGGTTTAAATGGTTTGATACCATTTATTACTATTATTATTAGTTAGTTGTAGGATTGTCACTCTGTAACAGTGACTATTTGGTGTCAGCGTTACAGGTGAAATGTTGGTTAACACCAGGCTTTACTTACAATAACATGCTTTCTAGTGGTGTTTGTAAATCTTCATTGTTCTTCATAGTTGCAGTTTTGGCTGTCAAACTTGCTTTTAGAGAACAAGTGAGTGTTTGTCTTAAAATAATATAATTTCATGTCAAGTGAGAGCTACATTTTTGTAATCATCATAATATGTCAAATTTCCTAAAACTTGATATTTGATTTTCAACAAATGTTGAACAAGGATAATGTTAAAGTTTTTTTTAACTTATATGTGTTGCAAATAATTGCTTAAAAAGCAACATGTCTTTACCATACCTGAACAATAACCTGGTGAGAGCTCTAACAGAAATTAACAATTTGGTGTCACTGTTACAGGTGAAATTTGTGTCCCATATGCCAGTTCATCATGTTGCTACTCTAAAAAGGGTCATGTTACAGAAAAATTGTTTTGTTTTTGACAAAATATAGACCCTAGACTGCAAAAGCATGTGAAGCTGAATTTAATTTGGCTATTTTGAAAATTTGACCCTAATGTCACACACTGGCCTCCACATTAAAAACACCCATTTGTGGGGACATAAACTATGTACGAGGTATTTGTGGGGGCCGAAAATGCTGTGGGGACAGCAGCAAGTCCCCATAACTCTGTCCTAATTTAAACGTCCCAATAACGCGAAGAAGGCCAGGACATTTTTTTGTGATCCGTGGACATAACTTTAAAACGGTGTTTGTGTTCAAAATTTCGTAACTTGAAAAGTAAATAAGTAATTGAATTATGTTTATAAAAAGAAAGCTTATTAATTGGGCTTTCATATTCCAGATTTTGAAAGTGGGACCGATGCAGAAATAATTGGTCCTTTGTTTACTCACCCTGTAGATAGATCATGCTTACTCTTTTCCTGCTAGATTTCCCGCATGTTTGTGACGAAATTCTGAACGTTTAATAATCGAAATATAAATTAATACATTGTATTTGTATATACATGTAATATTACACATGTATATTATTGTAGCTGTAGTTACGAAGGTCCGCTCAAATAAGGACGCCACGGAAACCAAAACAGGAGTCCAAATATGCTTGTTCTCATGAACTTGTTACTAACTAAACCTGTTCTTGCACAACGACTTTACAATATTTCTTGTTTATGACATCAACATAAATGTGAGCTCACTAGGGTTGAACTATAATGAATAAGATACAATTTCTACAAGCTGCAAGTCTAAGTTTATAGAGTAATGTTCCTAATAGTAATAGTAAATTCCAACTGCTACAATTAAAGTTCTTCATTTCAAGTGCAAGGTTTTTAAGAAGTCTAGGGCCTAATAAGTTCCAAGTACTCAACGTTTTTAAGAACTCTATTAAAGTTACAGTTCCCCGAACGCCAAGTCAGTGTACGACTGTGTGGACTCCGCTTTCCCGATGTTATGTACAGTATTGAGGCGAAGATCGAAACGCAAGTGTACAACACACAATACATGCGATTTGCACGTGAATCTCGGGTGCCAAATCACTCATTTTAGCCTCATACTATAAACTAAAACTTCGACCTGTAGTGGCAGTAATAGTGACACAATGAAATGAGAATGTACAGCAATTACACAGTCCGGTCTTCCTAAGCAAAATGTTGGTACGATACTCACACGTTGGTGTGTAGACTGGAAAGGATGATTTTCGCGCGTAAACAATGGCGCATGCATGGCGGGTGTAATGTAACCATTGACCTGTACATTCCGATTTCGTAAAAGCAGTTGGGCGATGTGCCAATATACGGTGCCTCCTAAAAGACACTTCCCTACATTATATTCCAAAAAAATATATCAAGTATCACATTCAGACACAAGTTAAAAGGACCTTTTATCTTATATCATAATGACCGTTTTTAAGGTTAAAAATTGATAGTGATGAATGGACAAACGGTGGGTTTGTCGTTCGAGCGCCACGCCCCTCCCTAGGGGTAAGATTGAGTAAAACTGAAAAAGAAAATACGAAATATTTAGCATTCGGCAGAATGTTTTAGGCCTATAGGGGTTGTCGAGCGCCCGATAGCAAGGTCTATGGTTTTATATACGTTTTCATTTGCACAAGGGAGCCCTTATACAATACCCATTTCTTTTGTTCAATATAAACTTTAAAAGTACATGTAAAAACACTTTTACGTTAAAACCTCAGGGATTCCAGCTTTCAAAAGGGTTCTTTGAAAAAAATGCTGAGGCGCAAATTACCGTTTTGTGTGCCTCTTTTAGTTCTGAAATCGACGTTGGAGAGAGTTCTATACTGACGGGAAACTCGTCAGATCCTTACACATCAATTACACCGTGGAGGCTGCCATGCATGTTTGGACCAATCAACAGGCTTTTCTGTAAATTTGCATACTGCAAAGTATATCAGACGTTCGTCAAAAGGTTGCTTTACAGTCATGATTCTATGAAAGCCTTGACAGATTTAAATTATAGCTTTAAAAATCATTATTATTGGCTTGAAAATTGGGCAAATAATGTAAGTAACCATTATTCACAAATACGCAAGACAGTTAACCCATTCCTATTGGTTGAGACCGTCACGTGGCCGGTTTTAAACGGTTGATAAAGACCGGCTGGCTGGTCTTAAACACTTTTCCACTGTCACATGAAATGAAGACTCCTTTGAAATTTGGGGCCTGTTGTTTACCGTTTTATTGGTTGAATTGAACGTTTACAGTGCACACGCGTTTGTTTATGGTGTAAATCGAGGACACGCACGTGCAACATCATCGACGAGTCGAGGGCAGAATCCGAATCGCGAGGACTCCTCGGTTGGTAAAAACCAATGAGTGCCGTTGCGAAAAAGTACAAATAAAATAAAAGGGAAGAGGAACAAAAGAAACCCCCCCGAGTTACACCATAAACGAACGTGCTTGTACGTACGTAGGCATGCGCAATACTACCAGTGAGTCAATATCTTCATAGTGCTAAATTTCACTACACCGGCACAGCTGCGTTCTGCGCGACATCGCGCATTACGCGCGACATCGCGCATTACGCGCAACGCGTGCGCCAATCTCCATATAAGGAGTTGCTTATACGACATGGACACTACCTTAATATAGCTACCGGGGTATTTCGAAAACATGAACTTTTATTATGACCAGATCATAGTATTTTTCGGAAAGAATTGAACTATTGGACGTAAGGTTTATTTTGACATAAATTTGTAACCAACAAAAATTTGGAACCACGTACAAAGTATTAAAAAAAAAAAAACTTGAAATATAGTGAAGCAAACGCCCTTTTTCGCACTTTATGTGACATGTTAATTTGTGGCCTCAAAACCGGTATATCCATCCTTATATAATAATTATAATAGGCAAGTTTACAAGCCACTTAAAAACTTTCACTTCAACAGAAATGTCAATCAATAATGTTCCCGAGTTCTTCGCTAAAAACACCGATGTTTTAGCCTTTATTACAACAAGATCAGAGCATTTGGGGGAAAGAATTGTACTATCAAGACGCAATTTAGATTTGACATAAATTTGGAGCCACCTAGAATAAAAAAAATCAACTCAACATATTGTGAAGCAATGCACTTTATCGCACTATGTGGGACATGTTAATTTGTGGCCTCAAAACCGGTGTATCCATCCACGGTCAGGATCTGTTTTTCCTTTCCCGAGAGGACGGGGTACAAGATGCAGATACAGTCAGAAATGTTCGCATGATTCTCCAGTATATGGCTGTCGTGCTCATTCAGAAGATAGTTCGTTCCATTCTCTGCATCAATTCTCGAGCTCTGGTTTACCCAAGCGCCGCTGGTATCCTGCCATTTGTAGGTCACACTCCCTGACGTGTAGTACACGCTCTCTATGTGGTGCTGATGGGCCAGTTTAGATGACGTCATCGGGTACAATCTCGTCTTGTGAATACCCAGGGGAAAGCCATCTGGTTGCAGCAGGTACTGCCAGCTGTGCCCGTTCCCCCAGTCGACGTCTCTTTCGCTGCCGTCAATCTCTGACAGGCTTCGCACCACTGCCAGCGAGCGGTAGGCCAACTCGACGTCTGGATAGTAGACTACGAAGACCCGCATGGCCCCCTCATCTGACACCGTCAGCTCATAGGTCACATCGGATGACAGCGCCACCACAGTGTCCGGGTAGACGTCACGCTGGCCTCCATTCGCAGTCGCCTGACACTTCCCCCTTCCACTGATGCAGTAATAAAAGTGCAGGCTACTCTGGCCGTCCGGCGATCTTAAACAAACGGTACTCTTGGCAGGGACTCGCGCTTCGTAACTTGTGAAATCGCTGTAATCTTTCTCACTGGTTAGCTGAACACCGCTGAGGGCGCTGTTGGGAAGAGCCATTTCTGGGAGCTCGTCAGAATGCGTGATCAACATGTTGAAAGTTAAGCTGCAGGCACAAAAAAAACATTGACGAGTTTATATGTTCGTTCTTCGGATTGAAAGGAATGAAATTTTGCGTTAGTACATAACCTTTTTGCATGGCTAATATAGGCTACTTCCTCATAATTTCATGATTCCAAAATTATTTTATTAAATACAAGTTCAAAGACCATGGAATTGCATCGAACGGTTCGAGTGTCCCGGTGTTCGTTCCGCCGTCAGCACTGAAATAAAACTGTGAAAAAATAACTCACCTTAATAACATGCGTGTATAGTCTATACATAAAGCTGTATACTTCGTACTAGATGACCGAATGTTAACACAGACGTCTGCTGACCTGATGATACCGTTGACGAACTTTGTACCATCATGTGACGAACCGATCTGGATCAAAGTTCACTTCTCAGAATAAAATTGGCCAGCTGAAATATGAATTTCTGTACTTAACGATATTTTGTCAATATACATGCCTGCAGGTAGTCTAGCTTAGGGTGAGGGGCGTCGTGAAGGGGCACCCCCCCCCCGCCAATCCGGGGTTCCTTGCGAGCCCTCCCGCGGCCCTACCGGTGCCCCCGTTCTGAATTTTGGGAAGGCAAAATTTAAGTTTTGTTTTTATCATTGAAACCCACTAATTGGCCCATTAAAGGGAATAAACAACATTAGCAAACATAGGAAAACAAAACCCTATAATTTTTACGAAATACCTTACCAGAATGTTTGTAAATGAAAGTCTAACATTATGGCACCTGGTGTGAAGTCATTTTCAAGAGAAGTAGTATTTTGTACAAATTTCCAACGGTGGTCGGCCGACCACCGTTGGAAAAACCTAACTATTTTTCAGTTACTGCTCCAAATATATTATTTTTGTTCAGTCCAAATTTTGTTTGCTATTGGTTACATGTTGATGAACGGGTGCAGGCCAGCCAGACTGGTTTCCTTACCTTACAATTTTCCGGCATCTATGAATCTATTCATTTCATCTTTAGTGGAGTCAGGGAACCAGACCACATGAACATTTTAGTTTTTCTTGGTTTTTCTAGCATTTTGAAACACAAAACTTCCAACTTGTCAGTGTAACAATATTTTATCTATTATACTAGCCCCTCAAATAGTTCATTTCTGAAAATTTCAGCAAAAGCCAATGATGTACATTCCCTTTAAGTAACCTCTTTGGAAAAAAAAAAGCTGTCCCCATGTAGCGAATGTACCCCTTGCAAATTAGTCCCCAGTGAGGCTTTCGTTTTTGCTCGACTCGACTCGACTGGGAATAATGTGGCTCATTTTGTTTGGATCAAATTCAGTTTAGATTTGCCTTGTTTTCAGTGTTTCATACCGCAGTCATGCTATATATGTCCTGACCCATGAGGCACTTATACTGGTTTGTGAGGTTTTGTTGTAGAAAATTAGAGACATACAGATGTTGATGATAACGGTCACGGTATGTACATACATTGCGTGTTGACTATAGCTGTCATAGACATGACTTGTAGTATCAACAAGGAAACACACAGTTTAGAGAATTGACCTCTGTGAATTTGTACTCAACTGCAGATTTTATCTTTAAAAAAAAGCAATTTTTGTTCACAATTTAAAACCCTCCATATGCATGCGCAGCAAGGCCTCAAGAACGGCTATGCAAATACCGAGGACGAAAGTGAAAGCGCAGCGGTGTAGGCACATTTTAAAGGACTTCAGTTAAAAAAAACCAATCTGGTACATTAAACCATATACAAAATTTAAGACAAAAAATCTAGTAGCCACAGTCAAAATTGTTGTTTTGTTTTTAAATCTATCTTTTTAAAAAGAAATACAATGGATACTGACAGGGTCGTAAATTTGTCTATAAAAGAATGCTTCCTTCTCTTTCCTTTATGTTGTTTGGGAATTTTCTTTCTGCTTAATACTGTACACCTCCACATTTCAAAGTGATTATGTTAAAATAAATCATGTATTTTGATTTGTTTTGATGTGATTTACTCGCAATTTCCACGATAATGATACAGATTAGTTCAGACCTTTAACAAGAAAATAATTACATATATTCTGTACTGCAGGTTTAAAATAAACATTGAGAGTCCCCCATTCAGTGGAAAAAGCAGGGATAAGGCAAAAAGTTGTAAAAACTTATTTTCATAAAAATGTTGATTGTTTTCCTCCAAACAACAACGTTTCACATCGATATTTAGTACCAGTCACTTCTTTACTGTCAGCAAGGCTTTTCTTTAAATCGGTAGGTTCGTTTCCAGGCATTAAGCCTCCGTACTGATGACGTCACACTTTGCTTACTTATGTACTTTTCTATGGGCCTCTTGTTCCCACCAGGCTCCAATAACTTAAAAAAGCACACATATAAACAAAGTGTGATGTCATCAGTGCAGAGCCTTATTACCAATGGTCCTATATGTCCTTTATAATTAATTTGAATAATCACAGTGTGCGAGCTGACTAATCGTTTACAGATTTATGTTAAACAAAATTATTGTCTCTGACACGTGATTTGTCTGTCTGGTTTAATGATTTACTGTCCACTCATTTAGGCTTAAAAACCAGAGAACCCATCTTCGGTTAACTTGTGATTTTCCTTCCCCGTCAGAACGGGATCAAAGATGCAAATACAGTAAGCATCTTTGTCGTGGTTCTGTAACACGTGACAATCATGCATATTCATTAAGTAGTTGGTGCCGTTCTCGCCATCCGTTTTCGTAGTCGCTTGAATCCACTCGCCACTGGTATCCTGCCACTGGTAGGTTGTTTTTCCTGCTATGTAGTACACGCCCTCAATGTGATTCATGTAGCCCAAGCGGGAAGATGTCTTCGGATAAACCCAGGTGTTGTGAATACCCAGAGGGAAGCCATCTTGTTTGATGAGATATCGCCGGCTGTGGCCTTTTCCCCAGTCGATATCCCTGTCATTGCCAACAACCTCTGACAGACTTCGCACCACTGCAAGCGATCGGTAGACCACCTGGGCGTCTGGATAGTAGACTACGAACAGACGCATGCCGCCCTCTGCTGACACTGTCAACTCATAGGTGACGTCCGAAGAGAGCGCCACCACAATGTCAGGGCAAACTTCCCGTTGGTTTTGACCGCCAGCCTCGACGCATTTCCCCTTCCCGCTAATGCAGTAATAGATGTGGACGCTTTGCTCGCTGTCTGGGGATCTCAGCGCAACGGTAGTCTCGGCCGGGATACGCGCTTCATATGACGTGAACTTGGCATAGTCCTTGTCATTGGTGAGTTGGACGCCGGTGAGGGCGCTATTTGGAAGAGTTATTATGGGTAGATCGGCAGAATGGCTGACTTTCATGATGTTTCCTTAAAGTCAAAAGATAAAAGCAAAAGCGTCCATCAATGAGTGAAAATAAATGCATTTCCCCCGTATTTTAACGATTGTAAAACTTACTTTTATGTATCAGACTCTGCAGATTGAAGCAGAAGAACAACAGAAACTGTGACACGGTTAAGGAAAGGTATACGGTCACGAACCCTGATAAGAGCACTGTTAATACATTACATGAATTTTAGGTCCCAAGTCTTTGGCTTTCTTTGTTTTCCATTACTGTTAATCCAAGGTACCTGTTGGGAACAGTTGGGAATGCCCCAACTTCAGTTGGGTCGCACAGTTGCTTTATTTGGATGTAACAGTGGAACGGAACATTATGAGCGAGAGATAAGGCAAGTTAGAAGTTCAATTTAAGCACCAAATGTTACAACTCTGAGCTAGTCTCTCATGACTGAAATGTCCACTATAGCTAGGTATATGCGAGTCAGACGTCCATGACGCATGTTTATTAGTAGCCGAGCTCGGATCCTTCAGCCTCTAATTGAAATGGAAGTGTTCAACTCACCTTAATGACCTCAAAACTCTTGCATTAAAAGTCATTCAAAAGTAACGCAGACCTGCTGAATGTATGGGGCGTGTACCATGCAGTATTATGACCGCGTTAAATTCATTTCTGCCCTTTCCTTATCTTTTACTATTGAAAAAGTGTACAGTCCTCATGAACAGGTACAAAGTTTAACCTCGTGACTAAACATTAGGCCTATTACAGATACTGAGTTTTTAAAACATGCTCTTACCGTCACCACGAAGTGACCTCAACCCCCGCAAAGTGGAAAATGTGTGTTTCAAGATACAAGCGATTTAAGTTGACGACGTTTTGAAACGGTGATCTGAATATCGTTTTGGGCTCAAAATTCATATTTTGTTGCATTTTCTGAAATCTGGGATCTTGAATGACACGTTAATGTATGATTTTTTTTCATTGAACAATAATGAGTTATCAAACTAATTAACCATAAGTACACTTGTCTTGACACTTCGTAAAAACTCAAAAATCCGATAACTCTGTGTTCGAGTTTTCACGAAGTGACGCTAACCACGTGTATTAGCTAATGGGTTAGCGCTACTTCGTGAAATGCCAGAAGTGAGTCGTGCATAACACGTGACATTTTGTGGTACTTCGTAAAAACGCAAAACCCGTTTTTGACGCGTAGTGTGCAGGCAGTTTACGAGAATGGTATAGTACACTTCGTGAAAATGCATTTTCCGATTTTGATCCATTAAGTTACAAAGATTAATGAATGTTCATTAATATATTGACAAAACCAATTAACTCTGTGTATAGTAACTCCTTGAGGTGATAAATTATGTGTAATTAATCACAGATTAGGGAAAAAATTGGAATCGCAAATATCGATTTTTCGATGTTAGTGTCACTTCGTGGTGACGGTGATGATAATTATCAACTCTCATTTTTTTTTTATCACTACCCATCTTTCGCAGACTATATAAAAATTAATGACGGATGGAACAGAATTTTACCAAATCGTATAAATTCCCAAGTTTTGAAATGTGCTTTCTGCGTCCATGCTTTATAGCGACGACAAACATGAGAGAAACAAACCATGCATGGTTGTGATTACATTTTCTAAAAATGGTTTAATTCTGTATATAGGGGCTTACATGATACATTCATTATCAGCCAAAGAAAAATGAGACAGTGAATAACGGAAAATAGAAGGAGCACAGTTGACCCTTTTCCTGCTAGATTTCCCGCATGCTTGTGACGAAAGTCTTGAAATTTGAAATATTAAATATGAAATAATTGTTATGAAATCAATATATAATTATACAAAATTATCAAATTTCACATTCAGACCTATAAATAGTTAGGAATTCTGTCAGAACACTCGATATCTAACCATAAATGAACTTTTATTTTACTTTGACGGTTTTTAAGATTGAAATTCACAGTTGAATGGGCTCACATTGAATTTGGATGTGTCGTTCGACCGCGCCAACACATCCTCGACAATGACCTACTAAGCACCAAATTCCATTCACTTCGTGCCGAGTTCCTAGTGAGATGACCGGGAGGATTTCTCCACAGATCTAACAAGGTAAAATCCTGGCTCTGTGTAGGATTTAAGATGTGATGCAAATTGCTCTGTTTGAACAACAAATTGTCGTAAAGAAAAAGATGTTGCCTTTGGCTATCGTTATAGTAGGGCCTTGGTCTTTTAAAGGCTAATTATTGCATTCCGCTGGCTACTGATGTTGTTGGTTCCTGATCTAGTTTCATGACTTGTATCCATAGTAACCACCTTCTGTTTGTTGGTGATTCTCGACCCCTGTCAGAACTGGATTAAAGATACAGATGCAGAAGGCATCTTCGTCATGGACTTTGACCACGTGACAGTCATGAATATTCATGAGGTAATTGGTGCCGTTCTTGCCGTCTGTTTTCGTAGTGGCCTAAAATGACAAGACTGTTTGGATTCCTGTACATTTTCAATGGGCCGATTTCGCTTTAATTTTGCCCTCGGGTTTATTTATGCGCCTGTGTTTTTTGTATTAATTTGAATTATTAGTGAACTGGTCTATGCAGATTGTGGGCAATTTCGCCTGTAATCTGAGCAACAGCAGGCTATATATGATTTCTTGAAGCCTACTGTTGCCAGAGTTTTGTGCCATTTCGAATGTTATTAAGATGCTTCTTCTCGAAACTTATGAAAACCACAAGTACCGAAAGTAAGTTTGCTCTGCACTATTAGTCAGTGGGCTTGCGGGAGCCCATATGCATTTTCGGGCACATTCTTTGAAACTCTCAGGATCACTAATGGATACATTTGGAAGTTCAAAACCAGTCTTGATGCCATTTTTTTCTGACCCTTTTGTGGGCGGGGCATGACTTCAAAAAGTGGGGGGCTCCCCCACCCCCCCAAAAAAACTGATTCAGATAATTTTTTCTTTTCTTTTTTGCATTTAGACAGCTCACCCAAGTGCTACATCACAAGAGATAAAAAAAATCCAAAATGTTGCCTCTTTTGGAGGTGGGCCACGTTTTAGTTAAGTATAGGGGAAAACTACTGTTAACAGAAAATCGAGCTGTAATGGGCAATCTTGGCGTTTCTTTCCTTTATTCTGGTTGGGAATATTCTTACCGCTTAGTACTGTATACCACCACATCTGAAAGTGATTATGTTACAATGGTTCATGTACTTAACGGTTATCGTTTAATTAAAGAAAAAATATATTTAAAACCACTTTCAGTGATCGTTCTCCTCCGATCAACTTTGTTTCACAGGGTATTTAGTACCAGTCACTTCTTCACTTTAAGCAAGGTTTTTCTCAAATCAGTAGGTTCGTTTTCGGGCAATTACCATTGTTCCTATGTCGTTTACTATTTGAACAATTATACAATGTATAAGCTGACTTATCGTTTACAGACTTATGGTTAACAAAATGATTCTCAGTGACACGCTATTTGTTTTTTTGAATTTAAAGGGAAGATACGACATTTGCAAACATCACAAAACGAAATGATCAAATTATCATGAAATACCTCACTGAATTGATAGGGAATGATAGTCTAAAGCACCCTGTAAAATCGTGGCTCCTGGTGTGCTGGCATTTTTAAGAAAAATTGTATTTTTCAAATGCTGGTCGGCCGACCAGCGTTGGAGAAAACTCGCTTTTTGTTCAAAAACTGCTCCTACTTTTTCATAATTAGGTATTCCACGTTTACGGTTTTCTTTACAATTTATTTCACACCTGTGAAGGGCTAGGGGTACAAGCCTGCTAGACTGATTCTCTGACCTTACAAATCCCAAAAGTCTATAAATTGCTCCGTTTCATCTTAAGGGGGTCGGGGAATCAGATTTCAAGAATATGATTGATTTTCTTAGTTTTTCCAACATCTACGAGCCCAAAATGTCAAACAAGTCATTTTAACAATATTTGCTATGTTATACTAATCATCCAAATCCATTTATTGACTGAAAATTGCAGCAAAATCAATTGTTGTACATTCCTTTTAAAGATTTACTGTCCACCCCTTCAGGCTTCATAACCAGAGAACCCATCCTCCGTAAACTTGTGATTTTCATTTCCCGCGGGATCAAAGATGCAAATACAGTAAGCATCTTTGTCGTGGTTCTGTAACACGTGACAATCATGCATATTCATTAAGTAGTTGGTGTCGTTCTCGCCATCCGTTTTCGTAGTCGCTTGAACCCACTCGCCACTGGTATCCTGCCACTGTAAGGTTGTTTTTCATGCTATGTAGTACACGTCCTCGATGTGATTCATATAGCACCGATGTTTTAGCCTTTATTATAACAAGATCAGAGCATTTGGGGGAAAGAATTGTACTATCAAGACGCAATTCAGTTTTGACATAAATTTGGAGCCACCTAGAATAAAAAGAAAAAATTCAACTCAACATTGTGAAGCAATGCACTTTATCGCACTCTGTGGGACATGTTAATTTGTGGCCTCAAAACCGGTGTATCCATCCACGGTCAGGATCTGTTTTTCCTTTCCCGAGAGGACGGGGTACAAGATGCAGATACAGTCAGAAATGTTCTCATGATTCTCCAGTATATGGCTGTCGTGCTCATTCAGAAGATAGTTGGTTCCATTCTCCGCATCAATTCTCGAGCTCTGGTTTACCCAAGCGCCGCTGGTATCCTGCCATTTGTAGGTCACACTCCCTTACGTGTAGTACACGCTCTCTATGTGGTGATGGGCCAGTTTAGATGACGTCATTGGGTTCAATCTCGTCTTGTGAATACCCAGGGGAAAGCCATCTGGTTGCAGCAGGTACTGCCAGCTGTGCCCGTTTCCCCAGTCGACGTCTCTTTCGCTGCCGTCAATCTCTGACAGGCTTCACACCACTGCCAGCGAGCGGTAGGCCAACTCGACGTCTGGATAGTAGACTACGAAGACCCGCATGGCGCCCTCTTCTGACACTGTCAGCTCATAGGTCACATCGGATGACAGCGCCACCACTGTGTCTGGGTAGACGTCACGCTGGCCTCCATCCGCAGTCGCCTGACACTTCCCCCTTCCACTGATGCAGTAATAAAAGTGCAGGCTACTCTGGCCACCCGGCGATCTTAGACAAACGGTACTCTTGGCAGGGACTCGCGCTTCGTAACTTGTGAAATCGCTGTAATCTTTCTCACTGGTTAGCTGAACACCGCTGAGGGCGCTGTTGGGAAGAGCCATTTCGGGGAGCTCGTCAGAATGCGTGATCAACATGTTGAAAGTTAAGCTGCAGGCACAAAAAAACATTGACGAGTTTATATGTTCGTTCTTCGGATTGAAAGGAATGAAATATTGCGTTGATACATAACCTTTTTTGGATGGCTAATATAGGCTACTTCCTCATAATTTCACGATTCCAAAATTATTTTATTAAATACAAGTTCAAAGACCATGGAATTGCATCGAACGGTTCGAGTGTCCCGATGTTCGTTCCGCCGTCAGCACTGAAATAAAACTGTGAAAAAATAACTCACCTTAATAACATGCGTGTTAGTCTATACATAAAGCTGTACACTTCGTTCTAGATGACCGAATGTTAACACAGACTTCTGCTGACCTGATGACACTGTTGACGAACTTTGTACCATCATGTGATGAACCGATCTGGATCAAAGTTCACTTCTCAGAATATAGCTTATAAAATAGGCCAGCTGAAATATGAATTTCTGTACTAAACGATATTTTGTCAATATACATGCCTGCAGGTAGTCTAGCTTAGGGTGAGGGGCGTCGTCGGGGGGCATTCCCCCCCCCCCCCCGCCAATCCGGGGTTCCTTGCGAGCCCTCCCGCGGCCCTACCGGTGCCCCCGTTCTGAATTTTGGGAAGGCAAAATTGAAGTTTTGTTTTTATCATTGAAAACCCACTAACTGGCCCATTAAAGGGAATAAACAACATTAGCAAACATAGGAAAACAAAACCCTATAATTTTTACGAAATACCTTACCAGAATGTTTGTAAATGAAAGTCAAACATTATGGCACCTGGTGTGAAGTCATTTTCAAGAGAAGTAGTATTTTGTACAAATTTCCAACGGTGGTCGGCCGACCACCGTTGGAAAAACCTAACTATTTTTCAATTACTGCTCCAAATATATCATTTTTGTTCAGTCCAAATTTTGTTTGCTATTGGTTACATGTTCATGAACGGGTGCAGGCCAGCCAGACTGGTTTCCTTACCTTACAATTTTCCGGCATCTATGAATCTATTCATTTCATCTTTAGTGGAGTCAGGGAACCAGACCACATGAACATTTTAGTTTTTCTTGGTTTTTCTAGCATTTTGAAACACAAAACTTCAAACTTGTCAGTGTAACAATATTTTATCTATTATACTAGCCCCTCAAATAGTTCATTTCTGAAAATTTCAGCAAAAGCCAATGATGTACATTCCCTTTAAGTAACCCTCTTTGGAAAAAAAAAAGCTGTCCCCATGTAGTGAATGTACCCCTTGCAAATTAGTCCCCAGTGAGGCCTTCGTTTTTGCCCGACTCGACTCGACTGGGAATAATGTGGCTCATTTTGTTTGGATCAAATTCAGTTTAGATTTGCCTTGTTTTCAGTGTTTCATACCGCAGTCATGCTATATATGTCCTGACCCATGAGGCACTTGTACTGGTTTGTGAGGTTTTGTTGTAGAAAATTAGAGACATACAGATGTTGATGATAACGGTCACGGTATGTACATACATTGCGTGTTGACTATAGCTGTCATAGACATGACTTAGTATCAACAAGGAAACACACACACTCTAAAAACTGTGTTTAGCAATTAAACACAATCTTGCTATCACTTTGTAAACATGTTTAGACGCTAAACATTACGTGTCCAATTCCTAAACACCAATGTTCAATGGCTAAACACTATCCATCCTTACGCTAAACATGTTTAGTATTTAAACATGTTTACAAACTGATAGCAAGAAAGTGTTTAGAAAAGTGTTTACTTGCTAAACACAGTTTTTACAGTGCAGTTTAGAGAATTGACCTCTGTGAATTTGTACTCAACTGCAGATTTTATCTAAAAAAAAAGCAATTTTTGTTCACAATTTAAAACCCTCCATATGCATGCGCAGCAAGGCCTCGAGAACGGCTATGCAAATACCGAGGACGAAAGTGAAAGCGCAGCGGTGTAGGCACATTTTAAAGGACTTCAGTTAAAAAAAAACCAATCTGGTACATTAAACCATATACAAAATTTAAGACAAAAAATCTAGTAGCCACAGTCAAAATTTTTGTTTTGTTTTTAAATCTATCTTTTTAAAAAGAAATACAATGGATACTGACAGGGTCGTAAATTTGAATCTTTTCTGGCTTGATCGAACGATTGTGACTGGGTAATGTCAACCTTGAAATAAATTCAAATCTATAAAAGAATGCTTCCTTCTCTTTCCTTTATGTTGTTTGGGAATTTTCTTTCTGCTTAATACTGTACACCTCCACATTTCAAAGTGATTATGTTAAAATAAATCATGTATTTTGATTTGTTTTGATGTGATTTACTCGCAATTTCCACGATAATGATACAGATTAGGTCAGACTTTTAACAAGAAAATAATTATTCTGTACTGCAGGTTTAAAATAAACACTGAGAGTCCCCCATTCAGTGGAAAAAGCAGGGATAACGCAAAAAGTTGTAAAAACTTATTTTCATAAAAATGTTGATTGTTTTCCTCCAAACAACAACGTTTCACATCGGTATTTAGTACCAGTCACTTCTTTACTGTGAACAAGGCTTTTCCGTTAAATCGGTAGGTTCGTTTCCAGGCATTAAGCCTCTGTACTGATGACGTCACACTTTGCTTACTTATGTGCTTTTCTATGGGCCTCTTGTTCCCACCAGGCTCCAATAACTTAAGAAAGCACACATATAAACAAAGTGTGATGTCATCAGTGCAGAGCCTTATTACCAATGGTCCTATATGTCCTTTATAATTAATTTAAATAATCACAGTGTGCGAGCGGACTAATCGTTTACAGATTTATGTTAAACAAAATTATTGTCTCTGACACGTGATTTGTCTGTCGGGTTTAATGATTTACTGTCCACCCCTTCAGGCTTCATAACCAGAGAACCCATCCTCCGTAAACTTGTGATTTTCATTTCCCTTCAGAACGGGATCAAAGATGCAAATGCAGTAAGCATCTTTGTCATGGACTTTGACTACGTGACAATCATGAATATTCATGAGGTAATTGGTGCCGTTATCGCAGTCTGTTTTCGTCGTGGCATGAACCCACTCGCCACTGGTATCCTGCCACTGGTAGGTTGTTTTTCCTGCTATGTAGTACACGCCCTCAATGTGATTCATGTAGCCCAATCGGGAACATGTCTTCGGATAAACCCAGGTGTTGTGAACACCCAGAGGGAAGCCATCTTGTTTGACGAGATATCGCCGGCTGTGGCCGCTTCCCCAGTCGATATCCCTGTCAGTGCCAACCACCTCTATCAGACTTCGCACCACTGCAAGCGATCGGTAGACCACCTGGGCGTCTGGATAGTAGACTACGAACAGACGCATGCCGCCCTCTGCTGACACTGTCAACTCATAGGTGACGTCCGAAGAGAGCGCCACCACAGTGTCAGGGCAAACTTCCCTTTGGTTTTGACTGCCAGCCTCGACGCATTTCCCCTTCCCGCTAATGCAGTAATAGATGTGGACGCTTTGCTCGCTGTCTGGGGATCTCAGCGCAACGGTAGTCTCGGCCGGGATGCGTGCTTCATATGACGTGAACTTGGCATAGTCCTTGTCATTGGTGAGTTGGACGCCGGTGAGGGCGCTATTTGGAAGAGAGATTATGGGTAGATCGGCAGAATGGCTGACTTTCATGATGTTTCCTTAAAGTCAAAAGATAAAAGCAAAAGCGTCCATCAATGAGTGAAAATAAATGCATTTCCCCCGTATTTTAACGATTGCAAAACTTACTTTAATGTATCAGACTCTGCAGAAGCAGAAGAACAACAGAAACTGTGACACGGTTAAGGAAAGGTATACGGTCACGAACCCTGATAAGAGCACTGTCAATACATTACATGAATTTTAGGTCCCAAGTCTTTGGCTTTCTTTGTTTTCCATTACTGTTAATACAAGGTACCTGATATAACAATGTGATTAATAAAGTCCCCAGGACCTTGTTATAAAGGTGTTCGACAGTATAATAGTTCTGTATGCCCAACTCTATGTGTCGCCACAGTTGGGAATGCCCCAACTTCAGTTGGGTCGCACAGTTGCTATAGTTGGATGTAACAGTGGAACGGAACATATGAGCGAGAGATAAGGCTAGTTAGAAGTTCAATTTAAGCACCAAATGTTACAACTCTGAGCTCGTCTCTCATGACTGAAATTTCCACTATAGCTAGGTATATGCGAGTCAGACGTCCATGACGCATGTTTATTAGTAGCCGAGCTCGGATCTTTCAGCCTCTAATTGAAATGGAAGTGTTCAACTCACCTTAATGACCTCAAAACTCTTGCATTAAAAGTCATTCAAAAGTAACGCAGACCTGCTGAATTTATGGGGCGTGTATCATGCAGTATTATGACCGCGTTAAATTCATTCCTGCCCTTTCCTTATCTTTTACTATTGAAAAAGTGTACAGTCCTCATGAACGGGTACAAAGTTTAACGTCGTGACTAAACATTATTACAGATACTGAGTTTTTAAAACATGCTCTTACCGTCACCACGAAATGACCTTAACCCCGCAAAGTGGAAAATGTGTGTTTCAAGATACAAGCGATTTAAGTTGACGACGTTTTGAAACGGTGATCTGAATATCGTTTTGGGCTCAAAATTCATATTTTGTTGCATTTTCTGAAAGCTGGGATCTTGAATGACACGTTAATGTATGATTTTTTTTATTGAACAATAATGAGTTATCAAACTAATTAACCATAAGTACACTTGTCTTGACACTTCGTGAATACTCAAAAATCCGATAACTCTGTGTTCGAGTTTTCACGAAGTGACGCTAACCATGTGTATTAGCTAATGGGTTAGCGCTACTTCGTGAAATGCCAGAAGTGAGTCGCGCATAACACGTGACATTTTGTGGTACTTCGTGAAAACGCAAACCCGTTTTTGACGCGTAGTGTGCAGGCAGTTTACACGCGAAAGAATGGTATAGTACACTTCGTGAAAATGCATTTTCCGATTTTGATCCATTAAGTTACAAAGGTTAATTAATGTTCATTAATATATTGACAAAACCAATTAACTCTGTGTATAGTAACTCCTTGAGGTGATAGATTATGTGTAATTAATCACAGATTAGGGAAAAAATCGGAATCGCAAATATCGATTTTTCGATGTTAGTGTCACTTCGTGGTGACGGTGATAATAATTACCAACTCTCATTTTTTTATCACTACCCATCTTTCGCAGACTATATAAAAATTAATGACGGATGGAACAGAATTTTACAAAATCGTATAAATTCCCAAGTATTGAAATGTGCTTTCTGCGTCCATGCTTTATAGCGACGACAAACATGAGAGAAACAAACCATGCATGGTTGTGATTACATTTTCTAAAAATGGTTTAATTCTGTATATAGGGGCCTACTTGATACATTCATTATCAGCCAAAGAAAAATGAGACAATGAATAACGGAAAATAGAAGGAGCACAGTTGACCCTTTTCCTGCTAGATTTCCCGCATGCTTGTGACGAAAGTCTTGAAATTTGAAATATCAAATATGAAATAATTGTTATGAAATCAATATATAATTATACAAAATTATCAAATTTCACATTCAGACCTATAAATAGTTAGGATTTCTGTCAGAACACTCGATATCTAACCATAAATGAACTTTTATTTTACTTTGACGGTTTTTAAGATTGAAATTCACAGTTGAATGGGCACACATTGAATTTGGATGTGTCGTTCGACCGCGCCAACACATCCTCGACAATGACCTACTAAGCACCAAATTCCATTCACTTCGTGCCGAGTTCCTAGTGAGATGACCGGGAGGATTTCTCCACAGATCTTACAAGGTAAAATCCTGGCTCTGTGTAGGATTTAAGATGTGATGCAAATTGCTCTGTTTGAACAACAAATTGTCGTAAAGAAAAAGATGTTGCCTTTGGCTATCGTTATAGTAGGGCCTTGGTCTTTTAAAGGCTAATTATTGCATTCCGCTGGCTACTGATGTTGTTGGTTCCTGATCCAGTTTCATGACTTGTATCCATAGTAACCACCTTCTGTTTGTTGGTGATTCTCGACCCCTGTCAGAACTGGATTAAAGATACAGATGCAGAAGGCATCTTCGTCATGGACTTTGACCACGTGACAGTCATGAATATTCATGAGGTAATTGGTGCCGTTCTTGCCGTCTGTTTTCGTAGTGGCCTAAAATGACAAGACTGTTTGGATTCCTGTACATTTTCAATGGGCCGATTTCGCTTTAATTTTGCCCTCGGGTTTATTTATGCGCCTGTGTTTTTTTGTATTAATTTGAATTATTAGTGAACTGGTCTATGTAGATTGTGGGCAATTTCGCCTGTAATCTGAGCAACAGCAGGCTATATATGATTTCTTGAAGCCTACTGTTGCCAGAGTTTTGTGCCATTTCGAATGTTATTAAGATGCTTCTTCTCGAAACTTATGAAAACCACAAGTACCGAAAGTAAGTTTGCTCTGCACTATTAGTCAGTGGGCTTACGGGAGCCCATATGCATTTTCGGGCACATTCTTTGAAACTCTCAGGATCACTAATGGATACATTTGGAAGTTCAAAACCAGTCTTGATGCCATTTTTTTCTGACCCTTTTGTGGGCGGGGCATGACTTCAAAAAGTGGGGGGCTCCCCCCCCCCCAAAAAAAACTGATTCAGATAATTTTTTCTTTTCTTTTTTTTTGCATTTAGACAGCTCACCCAAGTGCTACATCACAAGAGATAAAAAAAATCCAAAATGTTGCCTCTTTTGGAGGTGGGCCACGTTTTAGTTAAGTATAGGGGAAAACTACCGTTAACAGAAAATCGAGCTGTAATGGGCAATCTTGGCGTTATTGGTCTCTTTCCTTTATTCTGTTCGGGAATATTCTTACCGCTTAGTACTGTATACCACCACATCTGAAAGTGATTATGTTACAATAGTTCATGTAATTAACGGTTATCGTTTAATTAAAGAAAAAATATATTTAAAACCACTTTCAGTGATCGTTCTCCTCCGATCAACTTTGTTTCACAGGGTATTTTAGTACCAGTCACTTCTGCTCTTTTAAGCAAGGTTTTTCTCATCAAATCAGTATGTTCGTTTCCGGGCAATTACCATTGTTCCTATGTCCTTTCATTTGAATAATTATACAATGTATGAGCTGACTTATTGTTTACATATTTATGGTTAACGAAATGATTGTCAGTGACACGCTATTTGTTTTTTTGAATTTAAAGGGAAGATACAACATTTGCTAACATCACAAAACGAAATGATCAAATTATCATGAAATACCTCACTGAATTGATAGGGAATGATAGTCTAAAGCACCCTGTAAAATCGCGGCTCCTGGTGTGCTGGCATTTTAAAGAAAAATGGTATTTTTCAAATGCTGGTCGGCCGACCAGCGTTGGAGAAAACTCGCTTTTTGTTCAAAAACTGCTCCTACTTTTTCATAATTAGGTATTCCACGTTTACGGTTTTCTTTACAATTTATTTCACACCTGTGAAGGGCTAGGGGTACAAGCCTGCTAGACTGATTCTCTGACCTTACAAATCCCAAAAGTCTATAATTGCTCCGTTTCATCTTAAGGGGGTCGGGGAATCAGATTTCAAGAATATGATTGATTTTCTTAGTTTTTCCAACATCTACGAGCCCAAAATGTCAAACAAGTCATTTTAACAATATTTGCTATGTTATACTAATCATCCAAATCCATTTATTGACTGAAAATTGCAGCAAAATCAATTGTTGTACATTCCTTTTAAAGATTTACTGTCCACCCCTTCAGGCTTCATAACCAGAGAACCCATCCTCCGTAAACTTGTGATTTTCATTTCCCTTCAGAACGGGATCAAAGATGCAAATACAGTAAGCATCTTTGTCGTGGTTCTGTAACACGTGACAATCATGCATATTCATTAAGTAGTTGGTGCCGTTCTCGCCATCCGTTTTCGTAGTCGCTTGAACCCACTCGCCACTGGTATCCTGCCACTGTAAGGTTGTTTTTCCTGCTATGTAGTACACGTCCTCGATGTGATTCATATAGCTCAATCGGACAGATGTCTTCGGATAAACCCAGACGTTGTGAATACCCAGAGGAAAGCCATCTTGTTTGATGAGATATCGCCGGCTGTGGCCGCCTCCCCAGTCGATATCCCTGTCATTGCCAACAACCTCTGACAGACTTCGCACCACTGCAAGCGATCGGTAGACCACCTGGGCGTCTGGATAGTAGACTACGAACAGACGCATGCCGCCCTCTGCTGACACTGTCAACTCATAGGTGACGTCCGAAGAGAGCGCCACCACAGTGTCAGGGCAAACTTTCCTTTGGTTTTGACTGCCAGCCTCGACGCATTTCCCCTTCCCGCTAATGCAGTAATAGATGTGGACGCTTTGCTCGCTGTCTGGAGATCTCAGCGCAACGGTAGTCTCGGCCGGGATGCGCGCTTCATATGACGTGAACTTGGCATAGTCCTTGTCATTGGTGAGTTGGACGCCGGTGAGGGCGCTATTTGGAAGAGTTATTAGGGGTAGATCGGCAGAATGGCTGACTTTCATGATGTTTCCTTAAAGTCAAAAGATAAAAGCAAAAGCGTCCATCAATGAGTGAAAATAAATGCATTTCCCCCGTATTTTAACGATTGCAAAACTTACTTTAATGTATCAGACTCTGCAGAAGCAGAAGAACAACAAAGACTGTGACACGGTTAAGGAAAGGTATACGGTCACGAACCCTGATAAGAGCACTGTTAATACATTACATGAATTTTAGGTCCCAAGTCTTTGGCTTTCTTTGTTTTCCATTACTGTTAATACAAGGTACCTGATATAACAATGTGATTAATAAAGTCCCCAGGACCTTGTTATAAAGGTGTTCGACAGTATAATAGTTCTGTATGCCCAACTCTATGTGTCGCCACAGTTGGGAATGACCCAACTTCAGTTGGGTCGCACAGTTGCTATAGTTGGATGTAACAGTGGAACGGAACATAAGAGCGAGAGATAAGGCAAGTTAGAAGTTCAATTTAAGCACCAAATGTTACAACTCTGAGCTCGTCTCTCACGACTGAAATTTCCACTGTATATGCGAGTCAGACGTCCACGACGCATGTTTACTAGTACTAGTAGCCGAGCTCCGATCCTTCAGCCTCCAATTGAAATGGAAGTGTTCAACTCACCTTGATGACTTCAAAACTCTTGCATTAAACGTCATCCAAAAGTAACGCAGACCTGCTGAATGTATAGTGCGTATATCATGCAGTATTTATGACCGCGTTAAATTCATTTCTGCCCTTTCCTTATCTTTTACTATTGAAAAAGTGTACAGTCCTCACGAACGGGTACAAAGTTTAACCTCGTGACTAGACATTGATACTGGGTTTTTAATACATGCTTTTAAACAGATCTCAATCTTTATCACTACCTATCTTTCGCAGACTGACTTAATGACTGATGGAACAGAATTACACTGTTATTTCGGTTGTGCACTATATAAACCTAGCAACCAGTTGTGTTAAAAAAATTGAACAAGTTGTGTAATATTTTACACAAGTTGTGTAAACAACAGTTTACACAACACGTAGCTTGGTTCATATAGTACACAACCGTTTGATTTTTACACAACCGAAATAACAGTGTAAACAAATCGTATAAATTCCTAAGTACATGTATTGAAATGCGCTTTCTACCTCCATGCTTTATAGCGACGACAAACATGAAACAAACAAACCATGCATGGTTGTGATTACATTTTTAAAACAATCCTTCAATTCCATGTACTAGGCCTTCTTGGTACATTCATTATCAGCCTCAGCAGAAGAATTAAGCCCATGAATAGCGGAAAGTAGAAGAAGCACAGTTGACCCTTTTCCTGATAGATTTCCCGCATGCTTGTGACATAAGTCTTGAAATTTGAAATATCAAATATGAAATAATTATTATTAAATTTATATAATTATATAAAATTATCAAATTTCACAGTCGGGCCTGATTAGTTATGATTTCTGTCAGAACACACGATAATCTAATAATAAAAGAACTTTTATATTAACCTTCAAATCTCAACTTCCATATTACTTTGACGGTTTTTAAGATTAAAATTGACGGTTAAATGGGCACAGTGAATTTGGATGTGTCGTTCGATGATCCGACACAGCCTCGACAATGACCTACTAAGCGCCGAATTCCATTCACTTCATGCCGAGCCAGCTAGTGAGATGGCCGGGAGGATTACAAGGTAAAATCCTGGCTCTGTATAGGATTCAAGAGATGCTGCAAATTGCTCTTTTTGAACACCATGAATCGTCGTGAAGCAAAATATGCTACCTTTGGCTATCGTTATATTAGGGTCTAGGTCTTTTTTTTTAAGGCTAATTATTGCATTCCGCTATAGCTACTGATGTTGTTGGTTCCTGATCCAGTTTCATGACTTGTATCCGGAATAACCGCCTTCTGTTTGTCGGTGATTCTCATCCCCTGTCAGAACAGGATCAAAGATACAGATGCAGAAGGCATCTTCGTCATGGACTTTGACCACGTGACAGTCATGAATATTCATGAGGTAATTGGTGCCGTTCTCGCCGTCTGTTTTCGTCGTGGCATGAACCCACTCGCCACTGGTATCCTGCCACTGGTAGGTTACCTTTCCTGCTATGTAGTACGCACCCTCGATGTGATTCATGTAGCCCAAGCGGGAAGATGTCTTCGGATAAGCCCAGGTGTTGTGAATACCCAGAGGGAAGCCATCTTGTTTGATGAGATATCGCCGGCTGTGGCCGCCTCCCCATTCGATATCCCTGTCAGTGCCAATCACCTCCGACAGACTTCGCACCACTGCAAGCGATCGGTAGGCCACCTGGGTGTCTGGATAGTAGACTACGAACAGACGCATGCCGCCCTCTGCTGACACTGTCAACTCATAGGTGACGTTCGAAGAGAGCGCCACCACAGTGTCAGGGCAAATCTCCCGTTGGTTTTGACCGCCAGCCTCGACGCATTTCCCCTTCCCGCTAATGCAGTAATAGATGTGGACGCTTTGCTCGCTGTCTGGGGATCTCAGCGCAACGGTAGTCTCGGCCGGGATACGCGCTTCATATGACGTGAACTTGGCATAGTCCTTGTCATTGGTGAGTTGGACGCCGGTGAGGGCGCTATTTGGAAGAGTTATTAGGGGTAGATCGGCAGAATGGCTGACTTTCATGATGACTTCACAGTCACACTGCCCCTGCAAGATGGAGCCGACATTATAACTGTTATTCTGTTTCCTTTTTCGTAAGTAACCTGCTGATACCTGCCTAAATGAATGAAATTGATTTTTACTACGTAATACGCCTTACACTGTAACTGCTTAAACAATCAACAAACAAACTCAGAAGTATCACAGAAAAACCGAAAAGATTTCAGCCAATGTTGAGGATTAGGTTGCCAGTGGGGCGTTGTCAGGCCTGGTCAGGCCGATATCAACTAACCAAACTTACCCGTCACCAAAGCCAATTTGACACAATCAAGAAAGAGAAAATATAATTAATTACGTTGTATAATATGAATCTATACTTACCACTTCGAATTCAGATCTTTGTCCCTAGCTGCTGCAAGACACTACAGATTTGTCCAAAACTATAGTCTACATTTTATGCATAAAACAGGTCTGATGGTTGACCTATGATAGAGGTAAGGGTTTAACTTCATCCTCGCAGCGTTATAAGTATTGACATTGTGATAAGTACTTGAACAAATAGGTATAGGCTCGTTGCCATAAAAAAAAATGGTTGGGCCGCCTAGTAGGTGGATAGCCGCGCTTCACCCAATTCAATTCGGGTTTCTCCCACTTAATAGAGAACACGGTGTATTAATATGGTATATATGTACTGAGTATAATCAGATGAAATTAATGAAAATATATACAGTTTCTGAATGAGGCACGTGTTTCATTAATTTTTAAAGGAGAGATCCCACGTGGATATGTATTTGCAGTCAATACAGAGTCAGAATGTTTTCACGTCCCAAACCTTTAAACTTTATGGGGTAAGACGTTGTTGTTGTAAATAAGCGCTATCACCCACAGACAGCCAGCAATCGGGTTTTACTACACCTCATAAATATTCAACAGGCAATCGCGGCATTTCATTTCATTCGTGCAAAAATCTACGAAGGCCGTTATCGCCAAGGCAGGGAGGGTACTAAAAAGACAGTAAGGCTGCTAAATATTTATGATGTGTAGTAAAACAAACGTTTATGTCTGGAAAATAGTTCCCCTCAAACCAAGCTGTAGTTGTATACTATGATCAGCCCGGGTCTTCGCCTCTCATCCAACAACTCGTATGTATAATCGCGTATCTACCACAACAACGTCTTGTCCCAAGACTATTCAAGCACTGGAATATTCTGTGCACTTGCAGAAGAGAACGTTGCAGGGCGGATCCAGGTCTGGATCAAAGGGGTGGGGGGGGGATTCGATCACTGCCCAGAAGGGGCTTAAGCAGGCATTTATTACTGTATTTTTTTGCATTATCGTCCTATTTGACCCCTAATCCCCGGCCCCCGTAGATCCGCCGCATGGGAGCGTAGTTTCTGAGAGTTGATCGGGCACTACTGACACGGATACCCAATACATAAACTAAACTTGAAATCTTTTTGATGTATAACATTTATTCATCGATTGCACTACATTTACCAAACTATTCTTCAACGGGAAATCTGAAGTCGGAAAATTCTAGCGAGATTTCTACATAATAGCACCGCAGCTTCCAATGCAATGCATATTACCCGGTTCTTAATTGATACAGTTCTAATATTATCGGGTCAAAAATTTAAGGGTCCATGAAATGAATTTTGTTGAGAAACACATTTTGTGCTACTTTCTACTATTCTTAAATGTATGAAAACTATTTGACATCCCTTTTTGGTTTATTTATTCAAGAGCGTATTTCTTTCAACGTTTAAAATTGTCTATGTTTTTTTGACAACTGAGAGCGCTTTTGTCATGATGTCATTTCAGGGAGACACTGTTCAGTTTAAGGGTTTTATGTACAAATGTGAACCCAAAAATCTGCTCATTGATAACATTTATGAGAAAGGTTTGCTCATTGGCTTACTGCCATGTACTAACACAACAACGAATCACCTAAGAAAAGAAATATCCAACATTGTGGCAACTTTTGTGCACAAACCAATTGCAACATTGAGGTCTGCTTTTGCTCATGAATATGGAAATTTGCATCAGCATAAAAACCAAAAAGGCACCAAAATACCCTTGAAAACGGCAACATGAAAATAGAAAAAAAATGCTAAATGGGACACAAAGGTTCATTTTCAAGAATTTCATTAACAAATTTACATTTCATGGGCCCTTTAACACCTAGTTCATCTGCGTGACAAGATGCCACCTTCACTGAAATGTGATTATCTAAGCACGCTCATACGTCACAGTGCCACATTCGTTATACGTTTGTGGACATTTTAAATAAATTTGACCTTTACGTCATAATTTCATAGATCGTTAGGCAAATGACGCTTAGGTCGTTCTCAGACTCCATGTGCCTTATTTACGAATCAGCCATATGGAATCGAACGTGAGGTAAAAATCTGAATTTTTTGAACTTGCGAAGGGCTAGGGAAATGAAAGCAAGATAATTTCTAATTAATTCCAGTCAGCTTCAATGAATAATTTAAAATTTGAAATTAAACATTTCCTAATGTTTAAAGCCATATTTCAAAAAACAAAATGACAGTAAAATAAGGCTGCATTGTGCCTGCATAAATAATCTGGCACCATCCCATTCAACAGTTAACAATTAATGAAATACATGCAGGGAACTCGACAAAAATGGCCAACTAGTGAATAAGGTCCATATCTCAGCACGCTCATACGTTATCACGCGGGACACAGCGCCACATTCGTTATACGTTTGTGGACATTTTAAATAAAGTTGACCTTTACGTCATAATTTCATAGATCGTTAGGCAAATGACGCTTTGGTCGTTCTCAGACTCCATAATCCGCCATGAACGATATCGTGGCATTGTTCAGACTTGGCCTGCATCATACATGTCTATTCATCGTTGCTGATTGCTACGCTTTCTGGTACGTTTTAGTGCTGTGAGCAGACACTTCCTTTTGTACGACTCCCACTCGACCTTGTTCTCTAGGTTTTTCTGCAGCTCCTGCTCGTCAGGGTAACATTGCTCCTGTAAGGTTAAAGGTCAGAGTTCATAGGTCAGATATCTTCTACCTTTTCACAGTTTAAAAACAATCACTAGTACATACACCGCCAAGAGCAGAACAATAAGGCCAAAATAAAATAGTTCTGTTTCCTATTGCATGGCATTTGAAAATAAGGTACCTGTAGGTAGGTTGGAAAATATTTCGTTTATGGTAATTTTTTGTGTACGAACATTATGGAGGTGTCTGCGTGTATAGTCAAGGGTAAAGGGTAGTAATTGATGATTTTCTATTTTCCCCCCTCATTTCCCCCCAAACAAAATTAGGGTAGGGGCTGTCAAAAAAAGGATAGGTAAGGTAACCGGAAGTGGAACTATTATTTTTTTGGCCTAAGTGTTTGTGAAATCGTGGTGTGATTCTTCGTATACATATCATAACATACTTATTTTAAGTTAATTAAGTCAATCTTCAAAGTTTGTAATTAAAGAAAAGAATTAATCGTCATTTTCTTAAACGAACGCGGAGGCTTTTATCACGTGCGCGCCATGCTGTTGAATCAGCCGTGGTCATTGAATAAACATTTTTTGTTGTGCACTGTGAATTAAGAAGGTAAGCCCCCATTACAGCAAACTTCACGAGAAATTGGTGTCGAAACGTGCGTAAGACATTAACCAACCCCCTAAAGAGTTAATAAGAGTTAAAACAAACTAACCTCTCTTCGCAAGCGTGTCAGCATTCTGGGCGTGGCATGTTCGCGGTAGAACTTCTTGGACATGAGGATGCATTCTGCTCCATTACTCACAACGGAGAAACTCGGCTGAGCATCAAACAACATGTCGGATAGTCCCTTCGGAACAATGTACAAACAAACAAAACTGTCACCTTCACAAAAGTGATCTTGTACATTTAAATCAGGGGAAATAAATATTCAAACTCGTTCTGCCGTGTGTTGTTTTGTTTTGTTCTGTTGGGGTTTTTCTTAACCATTTTTTTCGAGGTAACCATTTCGTTTGCTGCTGCTGCTGCAAGAAAGTTATAAACATCGTAAATAACATTCTGGAAAAACATTTGCGACAAAATAGTTTTCTAACTATGGGATTAGAAAAGAGATATCGAATACATGAATTAACTTACAAAGTATGATCCCTTGATCAAAGTTTGAACTTGTACCCATACTGCTTCAACGTCATCATCCTTTTCAAAAGGAAACAAAATAACAAATGAGGATTTTCTTTCAAAATTAATTTTAAAGAAAATATGGCAGGGTAGTACCAAGCAAAAAAAAATGAATAGAAGTAAAATAGGGAATTTCGATATAGTTTTATTCCATACACATATTATGCTTAGTGAGGAATTTTTTTTCCACTTGAATTTGAGTTGTTGACATGCACCTCTTTCTTGACGACTTCGTCGACAATTTCGGTTGCTACGGTCTTTCTCTGCCCCACTGGTTCTTGATGTCTTGCCTCTCGCTGTGAATCTGTGGTAGAAGGAGAAGAGAGTCACCTTAAAGCTCTTTTCAAGTGGTAACAATAATTACTGATCCCAATTGGAACAGGACAAGACATGAACGGGTAACACAAAATAAGTTACTCTGCACGCGTTTTTGAAGAAGACTTTATAGTCCTTTGGATGCTCGGCACGGTGTCGTTATTTTCAAACAGGCATATAATTATGTTATTCATTGTACAGTGTGAGTAAAAAAAAATACACTTTTAAAATTGGCCATAGTTTTTTTTCTGTAGTAATATAGATAACATATTTTCATATGTACTTTTAGAGTAACTCTTCCTGCTTCTTCTGGTGATATTTTCACTGGATTGGTTTTCATGCATGACTGCACAGGAGACAATTACAGTGGTCGGGTGAAATCTGACTTGCGCCAACTGGTCAGGGCTGGATAAGAATGAGACAATTTAAAAGAACACAACCATTGTCTTGGTTCTGGTCATGGAATGCATAATCAGTTCAGATTTGTGGATCTTGCTTGCAAAAGTTTCAGTTGGCAAATCTGGATGACCTCCAGGAAAGGATAACTCGTGAAATTGACATTCTCAGACAAGACAGGGAGGTGATTCGCCGTGCTGTTGCAGAAATGATGCGCCGAGCCCAGATGTGCATTGAACGAGATGGTGGTCATGTTGAGGACTAAGATACCGTGGAATTTAATTGCCTTTTTAATTTGATTTAAATGTTTTAAATAAACATAAAGTTTAAAAGCTAATGAAATCCTCTTTTGTCTCTTTGTTAGACAAAGGTTGTGTTCTTTTAAATTGTTTCTTTCTTATCTAGCCCTGACCAGTTGGCGCAAGTCAGATTTCAACCGACCCCTTTAATTGTGTCCTGAGCAGTCATGCATGCAAACTAATCCAGTTGAAATGTCACCAAAAGAAGCAGGAAGAATTACTCTAAAACTACAGAATAAAACTAAGGCCAATTTTAAAAGTGTATAGTTTTTTTGACTCGCACTGTATTGTTCTCTGCTTTTTGGGGTAAGTATAAAATGCATCTAAGTTTAAATGGATGCATATATCTTTCTAAGCGTGCTTCTCAATCACGAAATAAAAATAGTCACAAATGCACTCACTTTCTGTCTGCTCGTTCTCCCTGTTGGTTGGTTGGCCTGATGTAGCCACATACGAAGGAAGTCTCGATAAATGGACCTGCAGGGGCAAAATCCAGACTTTGATAATGTTTTAACAGCACTCACATTTTGAAGGGAAAAAAAAGAATTAGATGTAAACCAATCTGACAATATTTGTCAATGATACCAAGCCTTAAGGCGTATGGACAATGCTAAAACAGGATGAAGTGTATTGCCATCACTAATAATCAATCAATTTCATTTATAACAAAAAAAATACATCAGACAATCAACGACACCTCCATAGACTTTGATATTATAAAATATGCTTAGGTCCAAAAAAACGTTTACACTTTGTCAGAGGCAGATTCCTCCAAATCGGGGAGACATGTTGAGTATAGGCCTATTCCTAGACTACAAGATATTGGTGGTATCTGATGAAAACGGCGTAGAGAATAAAGCTGAAGTTAAAAAATAGCGGTCATTTACAAAAAAGTGGTCGAACACTGGTTTGTCCAAGTCTCTGTCAGGCATGTAGACTTAATTGTAAATTATTGCTGCCAGTTATTTGTGCACGCAGTGCTACTGTGTTATATCATAGACGCGTGGGACGAACTGTTTTTGACCATCGTTCTTTAAACCATTGCCATTTCTTAATTAAGGCTCTATTTTCAGCACTGCATCACCATATCTTAAAATTATTTTTAACATGTCTCCCCAGTTCTGAGGAATCTGCGTCTGAAAAATGCACGCTTTTTTGGACATGAATATCCCGCTCTGTGTACCACTCACAGTTGAGTTTTGTGTGGGCAAAACCGGCCGCCCTGAGCGTTTGTCAATAGTTCTCCTGATGCCCTGGTTGGATTCAACATTTGCATTTCGGCCATTTTGAGCAAGCTGCCCCTCCATCTGCCCATGCGCTGTGCCCTTTGAGACGCTCTGTTGCCCAGGCTGATTGGCTGGTTCCTCCTCGTGAATATTCAGATCTCTCATGAAGTGTTCGAACTCGTCCCGTGTTTTGCGCTGCTGATAGCTTTCTAACGACCCTCCGCGCATGGAGAGGCGTTTCCCCTGCGTGGTTAGGTCCAGTAAACCTGTGCGAGAAATGGCAAGATAGTTAATTATCACTACGGCAAGATAATGTACCAACAAATGTATACACTACTGGGAAAGTTCAATATTTGAATAAAATAAACATGAAAATCAAAAAGAAAATGTAGATCCTTGTAAGAGACCACTGCATGAAACATTACTGAAATCTACACACCCATCCAGAACCGACCCCAGTTTTAAAAGCAATAGTCAGCCTTTCCAATTTTTTTCTCTCAATAATGTCAAAGAACAGTACCACTTACTACAGATTAAGAGTCCAATTTCTTACTCTAAAAACATTGATTTGGCCAAACCCGTCGCTGAGTAAGCGGTGGCGGCGCTACGGGGATTGGGGGGGGGGGGGGGGGATTTGCCCTCTAACTCCCTTCCCCCAAAGTTTTCCCCCACACGTTGTCTACATAGAGATTGAAGTCTGTTTATTTCCTTCGCTGTTCAGAATAAGAAGTATAGTTGAAATTAGAGGGTGAAATTTTGGTTTTGTGCACGCAGTTGGCTAATATAGCATTGTTATTTTGACTGCCTCCCAAAAATATTTCTTGTAACCCGCCCCCCCCCACTTGCCCCCCCCCCCCCCCCCCCCCCATTTTAGAGTCTGGTGCCGCCAATGTGTGTAAGAAAACGTTACCTGTTTGACTCGTTTTCCTCTTTTTCTTCCTCATCTTTTTCTTGGTGTGTAGCAGCTTCATCACTGAGCAACTGCCCTGCGACAGAATGAAACATGACAAATCACATCGCTGTATACATACTAACAATTCCCTGGTCATAATTCACCCAAGAAGCCAGATTCTATTCCGCCTGAATCAGGGGAAAAGATTGACACTTTTTTGGTGCAAAACGATACTTTGTTCCAAGGTTTCCGCATCAAAATCACCCGGAAAATGATCCATAAAATTGCCATTTTGACCCGGAAAAGTGTAAATTTGGACCCTACAAAATATAGGCAAAACAGAACCTGAATTTCGGGTCAATCTGGTCAATCCGATCGGGACTGTTTTCTAGAGTGTACAACAAGCAAACTGTGCCGTTTTGTTCAAAACAAAATCTCTTGATCAAAAACTGATATAGCGTCAGACTTACTGATTTGACCACAAGAATCCAGTCCGATTTCTTGCTGTTCTTCACCAAAACCTCTCCCCTCCTTTGAAAGAGAAAATCAAAATTTTAAACAAGAATCACCAAATATAATCCCTTTGTTCAAGAAATCCTCATGTTCTGGATAATAATGTAGAGTCTAGGAAATCTTACCCCCTCCTTACAAAAGGAAGGGAAAAACAGACAGATGGGCAAGATTGCCGTCCATTTTTCATGTTTTGTTTAAAGATAATTATTCTTTATTTGCGGATGTGTCTGTCGATCATTGACAGTTTCCATTAGGAAGAACTCGACTTACTTGAAATAAGAAAAGACACACTTCTTCGGGTTTTCCGCGAGGAGATGCATGGGCCATCCTTCAAGAAAGGTCAGATTGCTGAAAAAGAGAAAAACCCAAAAATCAACACAATCATTGGCGAGATGCCCTATATAGAGGAAGATGGATGACAATGCTATCCATCATTATTCGGGCAATTATTGTGTTCTCTCAAAACAAACACCGCAGTCGGGACGAACTTTGAGAAAACACGAAACCATCTGAATAAACCGACTTAAGAGGTTCGGGATTCCCCCTCAAATGTTTCCAACTGTAGCTAAGATGAAAGAACCTCTTTTTAAGGGGGGGGGGACTAAATTCGCGTTCGCACATTAAAGACAATGGAATGTTTATTACTATAACATAAACTTACGCATTGTAAAAGAGATGGTACTTTAGTTTAAAGCATAATCCCTTGAGAATTAGCACGAACCCTTTCTTCATTACCCATCAGCCTAAATTTTTAAGAAGCCTGGTAATAAAATGAGTTTTTTTTATAATTACTTCCGGTAAAATAACAATATAGATCTCTTAGTAAAATAACAACACAATATTAGAAAGCGTTTTGACGGGAGGATCCTTTTAAAGAACCACAAATGTCAATTTTTGATAAAAAATATGAAATACTTATTCGCTATACAAAAAAATGCCTATTTTGTTCAAAGTACCACCCAAAGTACAAACGTATAACATCCTTTGACTTCCCAAGAGTGGGGAATAAAAGTGTTTGTACATTTTGAGAATATTTGCCTTACCGAATGAAGTCACTCTGGCTAGGATCAAGAAGCTTTTGCAGCCCGCCAGCCATGAAGATTCTTGTGTAGTCCTATAGGTGCGAATCAAAACGAAATTCCTGTCAATGTACACTAAAGGAGACATATTTCGTCATAAGTTATACCTTATTAGGTAGACAAGGTAGATTAATAATAATAATAATAATAACGGAGTCTTATTATATAGCGCACGTATCTACCAACAATTAGGTACTCAAGGCGCTGGAAATTATGTCAATTATTAAAGAAAGTAGATTAAGGAGATATTTCAATGTCTCCCTTATGTCACACTCCTGTTTAGGGGCAAAATGTTACCTTTGCAAATAGGCTAGATCGATTGCTCGTGGTCCAAAACATATATAAACCAAAATTCGTGATGGTAGGATAATGTAAAATGGGTGTTAGAGGTCATGAAAACTGGGAAGGTTTTGTGCACAACCCTATGGAATGTCTCCCTAAGGGACCATTGTTGGGAATTGAAATGTACACAAACATACCACATCGATCGTGAGCGTTGTATGTCAGCATGAAAGTACAAAACAACGGTACTGTCCGTGCTTTTTCCGGGTGACACACACAGAAAATCACCGGTTTTTTTTTAATTGCTATATTTTCTTTCACTTCAACATTAACTTACTATTTAATGCGACATCAAATGGGAAAATAATACTTTATATAAAGTACGAATAACTTGCAGCCCGACTCTAATTTAAGCGTAATTGTTTTTGTGCACGAGAAGAGCAAAATTAACACAAATAAAAGCCTCTTCAGAGGCTGGACACCATCTTCCCATGGGGGCGCTGTTCAAAACCTATATCATGCATTAATGTTGGACAATAACTACCGCTATTCGCTTTCCACGGACGTTAAAATAAAAAAACACTCGCGAAAAGAAAGGGTTTAGGTGGAAAATACGCATAAAATCGCGGGAAAAGGGACATTATGTTTTTCAAGCTTAGGCCCAAAAAAAAGTCTCCGGTTTCTTGTATGCGTGCGCGTCGCCGTAGCCCTGCGCGTCGGCAAAATGAAAAGGTTTTTTTTTTCAATGAAAGATGATGTCTCAAAACCGCCAAACTCACTGGTTTGACTGGAATCCTGCTGCTGCACAATTTTAACGTGTTTTTGGATGGGGTTATGGTCGAGAATAAGCTTTATGTGGCCTCTCTGTACTCCCATATTTGCACTAAGTTTAGTCGGGCACCATTTGCAGTCATCAGCCGACATTTGAAGCAAAAAAAAAAAAAAAAAAAGCCGCGTCGCCGCACCACTTTTTGGGCAAGCTCCATACCAGAAACCGGAGACTTGTTTTTGGCCTTATCATGGTAACTCATGTGCTGTGCTTTTCTCCGGATGCCAAATTTCCAGTGAGGGACTACTGGGGGCACAAACTTTTTATAGAGGGGCTGTGCCCCTCCCCACGCCCCCCCCCCCCTTCCCCGTAGCTACGCTGCTGCTGACCGCTTTTGTATCTTTCAAAACTTTTGATTGATTTCGATTCCGTGTCTCACCGAAGAGCATTATGTCAGGGCATTCCTATTTATTTCAATGGTTCTCTTATTTGTTGCCTCGGAAGTAGGGTCGGTCGGTCGAACAAAAATGTAAAAATCTGAATAAGAAGAAAATGGCAGTTGTACCCGTATATAGAATGGCTAAATTAAATGATGCCAAGTGCGTACTGTGTCTAGTTTTGTTAATTGAAATGGATTTATCATGAGTTATCACTGAATAAAACAATGAAACCATATTTGGCAAGATTTAGTAGACTTGCATTAGGCCTACATGCACCTAGCAGCTCACTAACGTTTTGTATAATGGCAGCCATGACATACCAGTCATTAAAGGCAACATCCTCTCATCTTCTGGGATTCCACTGGTTGATTCAATAATATACGCCGTACAAAAATATCTGGTATTCATTTTCAATATCTTTTCAAATAACACAAAGCCTGATTTACCTAGAGTCGTTTTTTTTTCTTCATTAGCCCCAAAATAGGGTCGGTCAAAAATGAAAAGGGATGCCCTAATTATATGTTATGTTAAATAACGAGCTCCAAAGAAAAATAGTTCTCATTCCAAACACGAAGTGAGGTGATATATACATGCTCTTTACAAACGAATGATTTTTAGTAGATCTATAGATTGGTTCATGAGTAGCAACCATGGGCGTCACGGGGGGGGGGGGGGGGCAAGGAGGGGCGCTTGCCCCCCCCCCCCCCCGACGAAAAGGGGAATAAAAGGAGAAAAGGAAAGACAAAAGAGGTGTGAAGTCATATTTACTATTAATTTCATACACATTTTAACAAAATGGGCGTGTGCAGGGGTGTCAATGGGGGGGGGTGGGCAAATGTGATCAATTGAGAATATACTAGAGAAAGTACAAGGATTTTTGGGGAAAAATTTGCTTCCCCCTACAAAAAATCCTGGCGACGCCCATGGCAGTATTATCATTAAAAACTGAAACGGCTTCTTTACCTTGGATATAATTCAATGGCTCGGGTAGTCGGGCAATTGTGTTGGATGAAAGGCCATGACAGGAAACTCTTTATTATTTTGAGCAGGAATATTCAATAGCTCTATTCAGACCCAATGAGCGAAATGGCAGCATCTCAGCGGTGTATCGGTACCAAAAAGGACTACAATAGGCTGCCTTGAATAAAAACTGATGAAGATCCAGGTCAATTATATCGCAAACGCAACCCAACGCTACCTAACTCGAATAACGGCCAATGGCGACGATTCACGTATAACTATAATTATGACAATTACAAGTTGCCAATCTCAGAGGTTCAGGGGAGGTTTCCATGGAAACAGCGTCTGTTTGTTTGGAGTGAAATTGTGACGAGGATTAGAGCACCAATGGTGATTTTGTGGCACCGTACCTTACGCTATTTTATCTCCACATCTTTCCTCTTGACGAGGAAAATCTGAACTATACGGGGAGTATTTCTAAGGTGAATTAATTGTTTCATATCAATATTAGCTGTCTTGGCAAACGTTATCTTAATTAAATTTAGTTAGCTACAAGTACATTTTGCATAATTTGAAAAAATACACAAGCTTGGCTGGTCTGGGAAAAAGTCCACATTGTATTAATAGTCAGGTGCCCGGCAGAAGGGCATATGAGCGTTCTGACGCGAAAATCACTTTTCAAGAAAATTGCATTGAAAGGTTCCAATGTACCCCCAGACGTATATCTGAATCCAATGTTCTCCATCCATGATCCAACGCGTATTACAAATCGTACGAATTTTATATTTGTCACACGTGATGACGTCACGTATAAGTTGGCAAAATACATTTATAGTTTTCTCAGAATATTGGATCATTCGACAAATATGATATTTTACTAAAGTAAATCCAAGGGCGGATCCGGGGGGGGGGGTCAAAGGGGGCCATGCCCCCCCCCCCCCAAAAAAAACGAAACCAATTTTTTTTGCTTTATGTGACATCGCAATAAAAAGGCAGGCAATGAGTACACCACCATCTTTTTCTCAAAAAAAACCATTGGTTAAAGTGGTGAGAAATTGCCTCAGATCGCACCACAGAGCATCTAGAATCCCACGCCGTAATTTTTTCGACCCACTTTTTTGGGTGACCAAATTTTTTTTGGCCCCCCAAAAAAAATTGTGTTCTGGATCCACCCTTGAGTAAATCTGGTATTTTGTGCTTCGGAATTTTCCGGATGTAAGTGGCCTACGCGGAGGATTTGCACGTCCTTTTCCTTTTCTTCGGACCATGCCGTTGCATGACGTGAGCCAGATTTTTACATAAAAAAACCTTCCAATTGCGAGCTAAAATCCGAAGGCCCGCATCTGAACAGCCCACCAATTGAAGTGAAGTGCTGTATAGCTGCTTTTGGAGTCATTTAAGCAAAGATTTGAAGACGTCGGGGTGAAAATTTTAGGCAATTCTTTCGATCTATAGATTAGTGTCTGACTCCAGGTTCATGAGAAAGCGAGCAGCAACCATGGGCGTCGAGGGGGGCAAGGAGGGGCGCTTGCCCCCCCCCCCCCCCCCCGCGACGAAAAGGGAAAAAAGGAGGGAAAAAAGAGGTTTGAAGTCATATTTACTATTAATTTCATACACATTTTAACAAAATGGGCGTGTGCAGGGTGTCAATGGGGGGTGGGGTGGGCAAAATGTGATCAATTGAGAATATACTAGAGAAGGTACAAGGATTTTGGGGGAAACATTTGCTTCCCCCCTTCAAAAATCCTGGCGACGCCCATGGCAGTATTATTATTAAAAACCGAAACGGCTTCTTTACCTTGAATATAATTCAATGGCTCGGGTAGTCGGGCAATCGTGTTGGATGAAAGGCCATTACAGGAAACTAACTATTATTTTGAGCAGGAATATTCAATAGCTCTATTCAGACCCAATGAGCGAAATGGCAGCATCTCAGCGGTGTATCGGTACCAAAAAGGACTACAATAGGCTGCCTTGAATAAAAACTGATGAAGATCCAGGTCAATTATATCGCAAACGCAACCCAACGCTACCTAACTCGAATAACGGCCAATGGCAACGATTCACGTATAACTATATTTATGACAATTACAAGTTGCCAATCTCAGAGGTTCAGGGGAGGTTTCCATGGAAACAGCGTCTGTTTGTTTGGAGTGAAATTGTGACGAGGATTAGAGCACCAATGGTGATTTTGTGGCACCGTACCTTGCGTTCTTTTATCTCCACATTCTTTCCACTTGACGAGGAAAATCTGAACTATACGGGGAGTATTTCTAAGGTGAATTAATTGTTTCATATCAATATTAGCTGTCTTGGCAAACGTTATCTTAAATAAATTTAGTTAGCTACAAGTACATTTTGCATAATTTGAAAAATACACAAGCTTGGCTGGTCTGGGAAAAAAGTCCACATTGTATTAATAGTCGGGTGCCCGGCAGAAGGGTATATAATGAGCGTTCTGACGAGAAAATCACTTTTCAAGAAAATTTCATTGAAAGGTTCCAATGTTCCCCCAGACGTATATCTGAATCCAATGTATCCAACGCGTATTATAAATCGTACGAAATTTATATTTGTCACACGTAAGAAGCGCAGTTTTGGGGAAAACTTGCGTTAATTTCCAATGAAAATGCTCACATTTCATTAAAACAGAGGCAGTTTGCTGCATGATCATAGAGCTATATTAAGAGCGCCAACTCCTCATTCTTGCGCGCGGAGACGCTTTGAAGCCGTCCTGGGCACAGACATTTTGTGCGTATTTGTAGAACACAATAAAATTAGATGGATTGAGTTGCAGGATTGTACTTTCGAAATTCACATTCTAAGATCGTGCAGAAGAGTTTTAGCTATCTAACAGTGAGTTGTCACTAACATAATAATGCAGCGCAAATCTTTCGTTGACGGATTGGCTCAAAATTTGATAGTTGAAATAGGTGTAGACAAGGCTAACAACGTTAGATGAAAACATTTTTTTTACTCCGAAAATATGTGTCAGTGTAGCGGCGCCGATGCACATCCATTTTTTTGGTTACAATGCTTGGGCCTACATGACCATGTACAAGTGTACATGTATACACTGTACACGTTTTGACATGTACTTTAATGTATACTGTGCGTACACGCCTCATGTGGACCTATTTCTGCAGGATACCAAGATTAACCCTTGTATCTTGTGCCACCTTCAAAGGTTGTTGCAAGAAATAACAAATTAGTGAATTTGCCTCAGAACTAACGGAGCACAAGTAATCAATCTACTTCTGGTTCGTTAATTTTGTCCGAAGTTTAATTAACCACTCCCCGAATCATAGACTGACCGCGTCGTTCACTGACCAGTTACCATGTCGTTCATGCACAATCCGTCCCCAGGGTGTCGAGCAGTACGCACCCACCACTACCTGCTCTCTCACCCTGGTATTGGATCATTTGCATGTGCAAGATTTTTGAACACTTATGCAAATGAGGAATAGTCTGGTGCCTGCCTGTGCGTTACATTTGCATTCTTTTTTGTATGCGGTGTCTGGGGTAAAAACAGAATTAATTCGTCGCAGCCCGAGCACGACTTGAGTTACGAACACACGATTTTATTTTAATTAAATGTAGGGATCTGGGAATTCCCCTTTAAAAAGTTACGTACGCGCCATAAGCATGACGTCACTGACTCGTGGTTGCTTAGTGCGTTCGGCAACTACATAGTTACAAAAAAAACGTTCTTATAATTTCTCAAACTTTATTCTTACTATTTTATTGGGCATGTATAAGTTGGCAAAATACATTTATAGTTTTCTCATAATATTAGATCAAAATATGATATTTTACTTAAGTAAATCTGGGTTTTTGTGCTTCGGACTTCTCCGGATGTAAGTGGCCTATACGTGCAGGATTTGCACGTCCTTTTCCTTTTCTTCGGACCATGCCGTTGCATGACGTGAGCCAGATTCACATCAAAAACCTTCCAATTGCGAGCTAAAACCCGAAGGCCCGCATCTGAACAGCCCACCAACTGAAGTGAAGTGCTGTATAGCTGCTTTTTGAGTCAATTAAGAAAAGATTTGAAGACGTTGGGGTGAGAATTTTAGGCAATTCTTTCGACACATTTTGTACCGAAATTGTAAACAAACTGAAGATACGTGTACGTGAATTGTACGTATAGTGTGTACGCTGTAACATGCAAACTAATACTCAGCGTCTGCTTTTCTATTTCATTGTACAGGTTTTTTTTTTATATTTCTATTGAAATACTGTATCTCAACTGAGCTTCATCACTCATCAATAAATCAACCAATCAACTAATGACAGAAACCGATGATGATTGTCCATGCTTAGTGACTGCCTCCCATCCTCCTTAACTGGTGGACGAGTCTCCCCCCTCTGAATAGGACATTAAGGCCGACCACTACATAAGCATTTACGATTTACAACATTTACAACATGCAGTATCACATTTCATATTAATATTAACAACTTGGCAATAAGGAAATGAATATTTTCGAGAAGGTGTAGACGGATGATCGCGAAAACACGTCACGTTTTGAATAACAGCACCAAGTACACGATATAAATCCATTTCTAGCCAATTGCGGTATCGAAATCAGGATACAGGAAGAAAGTTTCCTATCCAGGGGTTACTATTGAAAACGTGGTTGGAAATAAAGTAGGCACTGGGGAAGAGGTTGGTTCATGCAGGATTTCATTTGGCCGGCTACACGTTCCTCAGCCAACTGACGTCTGCACGCAGAAGATCGATAAAAAACGCACGTATCAGTCAAGGTTTATGAAATGGAATACAGCAGTAACAATATAGCCCTACGTCTTCTTAACACTTTCACCAACAATTCATTGCAGCGTCAATAGGCAACTAAAGCGATCGAGCCCGCCGTTTAAAAACATGAAGGCCTGGCGTAACGCTTTCGTGATTTTAGTTGTTTTCACTCTTACAAAAATTGCCTGCTACCAACACTGTCCTGTAGGATGGCAGGCTTGGAACCAGTCCTGCTATCTGATAACACCCACACCGATGCTATGGAGAGATGTCCATCCACTGTGTGCTAGCTACGGAGCTCGTATGGCGGTCCCAAGCTCAGACGAAGAGAACCAATTCATGGTCCGGGTTGCATCCAAAATAGACAGCCACTTGTGGATCGATTGCAGTGACGCAAAAGACGAGGGAAGATGGGTATGCTCTGAGGATGAAGTGGCAGGCATGGGCTACCGTAATTGGTTTGAAAATCAACCAAATGATTGGTCACCGCAGATGTCTGGCACTGGAGCAGATTTTGCAGCAGTCGAAAAGCTTGGCCGATGGTCGGACAACGCCGATGAGCTTTTCCACTCAATGTGTGAAATGAAGTGTGGGAAACCATTTCCAAATGCTGCACTTCGTTGCCAAGCTGTGACCAAACAAGATGCTGGCCTGATGAACGCGCCCTACTGCCTGCTGGACCACGCCTACATGGTCACCCAGATCAAGCACCCGATACAATGCTGCATGGCCTGCTACAAGGATCCCAACTGCCGCTCCTTCAACCTCATGTCCGGGAACATGTGCCATCTCAACAATGTCACCATCTCCCAGGTTGATGCTGACAAGTTTGTTACTACCCTGGAGAGTTGTGCCCACTACAGACTTGACTGATTCTCAGCAGTAAGTTGGCACATTGAAGCTTTAATAATGTAGCACACCAAAGCTTTACTTTGAACTAAGACATGTCATTGTAATTGGAAAGTTTTGAGTCGATATTAACCGGAGTCTTTTTTATTGCGCAACTCACAGTTAGAAGAAAACTATAACAGACACAATCATGTACCGTGTCTGTCTAAGGCAAGGAGAAATTAAACACTTCTTAAGTTTGGGGTAATTAGCGGAGGTTTCCACCACCCTTCACGGTCAAGGTCTCACACATCATAATTAAATTGAAGGCTCAGGGCTGTCCACACGTACACAAGAATCCAACACGGGTGTTGGCTTTCTCACTTATTTTCTGACAAACTGAAGCCTAACTGATAATTGGGAGAACGTGTTCAGTGAACACAATTATTGTTATAATGGTTTGTTCAATTTTTTTTAGACACTAGAAAAGATTTTGTGACAAAAGGGACAATTTTAGCTAGTTCGATAGTAATTAAGACTTTAATGAATTTATGAACTTGAAAACCGTACGATCGTGCCCGACTATGATTTAGGCATTTTTTTTTGTTAAAGAGAGGCGAAAAGTAATCCAAACCTTTTTTCAGCGGATTGCAAAAGCCCTAGGCCTATTATATAATACATTGTACAGGTTTTTTCGTTTAAATAAAAAAATAGAAATTGAAATTTCGGTAGGAGAAAAAACATCGCGAAGTTTGAACGGCCAAAAAAATGTGCAGTATTTTTCCAGTATATCGTAGTCTGTGCCGGGGAGGGAGGGGGGTATGACGGGGGATGACCAAAATCTAAACATTTCCCAGCCGTGGAAATTCGAAAAGCGGGGTGGGATGGGGTCGCTGCTCATGATACAGATGCATATGCCTACGCGCCTTAACCTTACAACAAAAAAGCTCACGCACATTAAAAGCTTAAAGGGAATGTATATCATTGGCTTTTGGTGTAATTTTAGAAATGAACTTTTTGGGGGGTTAGTATAATAGATCAAATATTGTCACACTGACACGTTTGAAGTTTCGTGTTCGAAAATGCTGGAAAAACCAAGAAAAACCAAAAATGTTCAAGTAGTCTGGTTCCCTGACTCCACTAAAGATGAAATGGATCAATTTATGGATGCCGGAAAATCGTAAGGTAAGGGAACCAGTCTAGCTGGCCTGCACCCGTTCATAAATATGTAACCAATAGTAAACAAAATTTGGACTAAAAAAAAGATAAATTTGGAGCAGTAGTTGAAAATTAATTAGGTTTTCCAACGGTGGTCGGCCGACCACCGTTGGAAATTTATGCAAAAATACCACTTTTCTTGAAAATGACTTCACACCAGGTGCCATAATTTTACAGGATGCTTTAGACTGTCATTCACCGACATCCTAGAAAGGTATTTCGTAAAAAAATTGGTAGTTATGTTTTTCGATGATCGCAAATGTTGCATATTCTCTTTAAGTTTCTCCATTTTCAGTGCTATTGGATACATTTTAGTATCCAAATTGGCGGCGATTTTGCCGTCAAGGTCTCACATACCACAATGGACCGATCCAGTAAGCACCGCCCCATGGTATTCTGACCAATCACAGCCGTGATTTGTGTCCGACATGCGTGCACAAAAGTCCGACATGCGTGCACGCGCGTATGATGCGCGCGGCAGGAAAATGCAGTGTGGCATTGGAGAGGAGCACGTGTTAATTTGCCCACGTGCGCAGTGGGAGGGGCTTACTGGATCGGTCCATTGAATTGAAGGGACAGAGCTGTCCTCACAATACACAAGAAAACCAACACAACCATACGCCTTTTCACGTATTTCCTGACAAATTAGAGCGTAACGAGTAATTGAAAGAATGTGTTCAGTGGATGCAACGATTTCGATAATGGTTTGCTCATTTCGAATACCACTACGAAGAACCTCGTGAAAAAAGGAACACATTCATTTGGTGCGTTAGAAATTTAGAGTATGAATAATGAATTACATGGTGATATGATACATCACGTCTCTGTTGATACAGTCTCTTAAACCAATCTTTGTAAACAAGAACTGTTTCCATGCCAACTATGGCTCCTCAATCCGAATGTAAGAGATTGCATTTAGAGCTAGCTTTGTACGAGGTGTCTGGGAATTTTCTGAGCACTCGAACATTAAATGTACCAACATAAGGAGATTGAAAGACACACCGCCGATGGGCATTATTCTGTGATCACTGATATCATTCTGTGATCTGGCATTACTAACTCGGAGCGACATCTGAGTTATTGGAAGACGAAAAAGATGCATCTGGAGATGCGAGTTAATCTGTTAAGAGGCTGGCTTGCACCGATGGTCGGGGTACTTGGCAGTGATGCTGGCTGTTCGGTTTGTCCAAAAGGATGGACTTACTATGATCATTCTTGCTACATCACGTTCGTTTCTCCCAAACTCCCTTGGAAGAATGCCTTAGACAGGTGCACTGGACTTGGAGCTCAGCTCTTGGTACTCAACTCTGAGCAAGAAAGACACTTCGTATTAGACTTGGGACGGAATACGTTCAGATTCTGGCTTGGCTGTAGAAAGGTAGACAGGGTGTGGCTGTGCTATGATAACCAGCAGCAGCTTGCGTTGTTCATGAGCTACATGCCGTGGTAAGTAAGGTATCGAGGGTCAACTGTGGTGCAATCAGGAAGGTCATTTGTGAGAAACAGTTTCCAAATGCTGTACTTCACTGCCAAGCTGTGAGCAAGATGCTGGCCTGATGACCACATCCTATTGCCTGCTGGGTCACGCCTACATGTTCACCCAGATCAAGCACCCGATACAAAGATCCCAACTGCCGCTCATTCAACCTGTCAGGGAAGATGTGCCATCTCAACAATGTCATCATCTCCCAGATGGATGCTGACAAGTTTGTGACTACCAGAGAGAGTTGTGCTCACTACAGACTTGACTGATTCTCAGTAATCAGTTGACACTATAGCACATCAATTAATGCTGTACTTTGAATTGATACACGTGTTACGTGATTAGACATTGTTTCAAATGATTAGGTAAGGTGCAGGATTGTGCATTTAAATTCAACTTTTAGGATTATTTACCAGAGTTTTGGAAAGTTTTGAAATCGAGAAATTTTTTTTTCTCCAGTACTTGAGCAGCTCGCATGTAGAAGAAATCTAATTATACACACATTGATGCATCGTGTCTTCGTGGTATTCCAGAGCATCAAGGTGTCTGAGGCAAGGAAAAATGTAACACTGCATTAGTTTGGGATGGGTCAACGTAGTTCCCACCACCATTGACGATCAAGGCCTCACACATCGTAAACAAATTGAAGGGACAGAGTTGTCTACACGTACACAAGAAACCAACACGGGTCTTGGCTTTCTCACTTTTTCCTGACAAAATGAAGCGTAAGGGGGCAATACTGACAGAACGTTTTCTGTGAATACAATGATTGCGATATATGGTTTGTTCATTTTGGATACCACTACAAAGGCCTTCGTGACAACAGGGACAAATTCATCTGCGGCGTTAGTAATTTAGACGTTAATAAATTACTGAACATTAAAAAGGTGTTCAATATGCCTAGGATACATGATGTCAGTGTTAAGGCAGTCTACTGAACCAATCTCCGAAAACACGGGGCTGTTTCCATGCATACTACCACCTCACCCACTCGAAAAGCTGTTGTGGAGAAGATAGCATTTTTTGTGTGAATGCACGAGACATAAGGGAATTTGTTTTAGCACTTATATACTTGTATCAATAAAAGGAGACGAAAGACCGCCGACGGGTATCATTCTGTGATCACTGATATCATTCTGTGATCTGGTTTTACCAACTCGGAGCAACATCTGCTGAGTCATTGGAAGACCAAAAACAAAAATGTATCTGAAGATGCGAGTAAATCTGCTAAGAGGCTGGCTTGCTCTGATGGTCGGGGTACTTGGCAGTGATGCTATCTTTTTTATTTGTCCGAAAGGATGGACATACTATGATCATTCTTGCTACATCACGTTCGTTTCTCCCAAACTCCCTTGGAAGAATGCCTTAGATAGGTGCACTGGACTTGGAGCTCAGCTCTTGGTACTCAACTCTGAGCAAGAGAGACACTTCGTATTAGACTTGGGACGGAATAAGAACAGATTCTGGCTTGGCTGTAGAGAGGTAGACGGGGAGAGGCTGTGCTCGGATGACAACCAACAGCAGCTTGCTTTGTCCAGCGCTACAAAATGCTCAGATATCAATACCAGCATAAATAATATGGATACGGTTCTTTGTAGTGCAAATAGGCGGTTCGTATGCGAGAAACAATTACCAAATCCTGCACCTCGTTGCCAAGCTGTGACCAAGCAAGATGCTGGCCTGATGACCGCGCCCTACTGCCTGCTGGACCACGCCTACATGGTCACCCGGATCAAGCACCCGATACAGTGCTGCATGGCCTGCTACAAAGATCCCAACTGCCGCTCCTTCAACCTGTCAGGGAAGATGTGCCATCTCAACAATGTCATCATCTCCCAGATGGATGCTGACAAGTTTGTGACTACCGGAGAGAGCTGTGCCTACTACAGGCTTAACTGATTCTCAGCAGCAGAGGTTGACATCGTATATACCGACAACTAAGAGGTATGTTTGAAGAACACCCCGAATCATTATCAAATTTGTAATATTGAGAAACGTCAATCACAACAAAGGATCACCAACACTTACACATGAAAATGAAACAATTGTATAATCGATTTCCTTTTTGCATCTCTTTATCAACTCTGCCATTGCTTCTTCTGTCTGTGCATCAATGGTCCAAGGTTGACAGTTCTGGTTTCGCCTTAAGATGCATTCCCCGTGCTATTTTCGAGTTTCTACTCGAGAAATAAATATTTTTCAATATTTTTTTTCCTAGCAACTTCAACAGTTATCAACTGACCTTAAGTTATTTATTTCTTCACAAAATTGGAATTATTGGGCTATTGGTTGACAGAGAATAATTCGGCTCTCGCAGGGCGGGTTATTTGTGCACAGAATGAAAGTCCTTTTTCTGAGGATTGCAGACGCCCATATTTGGAATAAAGTAGGGTTTTTTTTCGTTAAAACAAGACATACAGATTAAAAGGTGTTAGGGACAACAATCCATTTTTAAGAGGATGGAATAGGCCTATACATCTTTAAAATCTTGATGTGCAATTAAATTTCTACGTCTTTCTTTTAAATAGAAATCTCACAATATATCATACACCGAAGATACATCAGTGACGTAATAACGTTTTATTCATATTTTGATTTTGTTATACTGACAAAAATAATACTGCAGTGAGCATAAGCTATTCTCTTTATTTGTAGGTTCTGGAAAATATTGATTGAATAACTGTGGTGGAAAGTATCAGAGGGGGGAGTCAATACTTTGGAATAGCCAATTTAGTGTCGTCCCCCTTCTTTTCTCTGGAAAATTTCATGACCGAATTCACGATAAGGTTTAAGTCAGTGCTGTGACTTGGTGAATTTAATAATCTCCACGGAGCGAAGAACGCCAAGAGACAAAGAGTTCTATCTGAAGCATCACTAATGTGTAATCAATTTCACAACTGGCCAAAGTGTGTGCAAGATGTCTCTGTCTCAGTGAAAATGTCGCGTGTTGGTATTCCTGAGTCTCACCGAAGAGCTGATGTAACAAGAAATTAGTTGCTCATCTGAAACACTTGTTTTTATTGTGGTCCATGATTTAGTGTGTCACATAAATAAGTGAAGTATAAGCAACATTTTTTGATTTTGTTATCTGATGAGAAAAATCAAGTCTGCAGTACTTATCAGAATTGATGTAGGTCAACCGTAATCAGCGGCGGTTTCCGCCACCATGGTCAAGGTCTCACATACCACAACTGAATTGAAGGGACTGAGCTGTCCACACGTCCACAAAAAAACTAACACGACTGATGGTTTACTCTCTTATTTCCTGACAACTTGCAGCGTAACGAGTAATGTACCGTGTTCAGTGAATACAATGATTGTTATATTAGTTTGTTTTGAGTTTTGGACACCACTACGAAGGCCTTCGTGACAAAATTAACTAGTTCATTTGGTGCGTTATTAATTAAGACTTTAATGAATCGATGTACTAGAAACGGGGCGCCTAGGACACGTCACGTCACTGTCTATATTGCAGTCTTCTGAACCAATAGTTGTTAGTAGAGAGCTGTTTCCATGCCAACTACACGTCACCCACTCGGAAAGCTGCTTTAAAGATTGCTTTTTATAGAGCAAGCTTGGTCCATGTACGAGGCATTAGGGAATTTTCTTAGCACTTATAACGTACCAATACAAGACGACGAACAGACGTCCTTCAACGGCGTGTCATTCTGTGATCATTAATATCTTTATGTGATCAGGCATCACTGATTTGGAGCAATATTTGACGAATTGGAAGACCAACAATGCATCTGGAAATGCAAAGCATTCTGTACGGATGTTTGCTCGCTCTGACAGTCAGTGTGCTCAGCACAAATGCCATTTGCCCGCGAGGATGGACACACTACCGTCAGTCTTGTTACCTCAAGTTCGGTTCTACCAAGATCCCTTGGACCGATGCCTTAGATAAGTGTACTGGGCTAGGAGCTCAGCTCCTGGTTCTCAACTCTGAGCAAGAGAGACAGTTCATTAGAGACTGGACAGGGAAAAGGTTTTTTAGCTGGCTTGGCTGTAGGAAGATTAACGGGGTAAACGAGTGGGTGTGCCCTGATGATAACCAACATCAGCTTGCATTGTCCCGACCTACGGGTAAATGCTTGGAGCTGCATGTCAGCATAGATCAGTTGGATGTAGTCGTCTGTACTACAGGCAATCATGTCGTATGTGAGAAACCATTTCCAAATTCCGCACTTTGCTGTCAAGCTGAGAGCAAGCAAGATGCTGACCTGATGACCACACCCTACTGCCTGCTGGACCACGCCTACATGGTCACCCAGATCAAGCACCCGATGCAGTGCTGCATGGCCTGCTACAAGGATCCCAACTGCCGCTCCTTCAACCTGTCAGGAGAGATGTGCCATCTCAACAATGTCACCATCTCCCAGGTTGATGCTGACAAGTTTGTGACTACCGGAGAGAACTGTGTCCACTACAGACTTCATTGATTCGCAGCAGTAGAAGTTGACACTATTACATAACATATCAAAGCTGTACTATGAATTGAGACAGGTGTCCTGTGATTAGGCGTTGTTTTAGATGATTAGAGAAGTTGCAGCTAGGACCGTACTTTCTAAATCCAACTTTCAGCATTGTGCTCCTATGCTTTGGAAAGTTTTGAGCTGACAATACATTTGTTTGCAGTGCATGAGCAGCTCGAAGCCAGAAGAAATCTAATTAAAGACACAAAGGGGGATCGTGTCTTCGTGGGCATATCAGCGCATCATAACTAGCCCGTCTGAGGCACGGAGCAAAATTAACACTTCATTAGTGTATTAACTTATATGGGCCAACGGTAATTAGCGGCAGTTTCCACCACCACCGTTGAAGATCAAGGTCTCGCACATCATAATTAAATTGAAGGAACAGGGCTGTCCACACGTACACAAGATAACCAACTCGGCTGTGGACTTTCTCACTTATTACCTGACAAAATATAGCGTAATTGGAAATTGGGAGAACGTGTTTAGTGAATACAGTAATTGCGTAACTGGTTTGTTCATTTTTTGAGCCACTAGAAAAACCTTTGTGACAAAAGAAACAAATTCAATGCTGCGTTAGTAATTAGACAATAATGAATTTATGAACTTGAAAAACGTGTACGAGATGCCTATAAAAAAAGGACACACCACATCAGTGTTGACGCTGTCTCTTGTACAAATCTCTTAAAACACGGAACTGTTACCATGCCAACTACCTCCTCCCCCACTCGGAAAGCGGCTCTGGAGAAGATCGCATTTAGAGCTAAAGCTTTGTGCATGTACAACACATCAGGGGCTTTCTCAGCACTTGAACATATACCAATACAAGGAGACGAGAAGACACCGCCGACGAAACATCACTCTGTGATCATTATCTTTCGTCATCTGGATCACTGATTCGAAACTTTTGACATACTGGAAGACCAACGATGCACCTGGAGATGCAGAGAATTATGTTAAGAGGCTGGCTTGCTCTGATAGTCGGTGTACTTGGCAGTAGTGCTGTCTGTTTGGTTTGTCAGAAAGGATGGACATACTATCTTCGTTTCTCCCAAAATCCCTTGGAAGAATGCCTTGGATAGGTGCACTTGACTTGGAGCTCAGCTCTTGGTACTCAACTCTGAGCAAGAAAAACACTTCGGATTAGACTTGGCACATAATAAGAACAGATTCTGGCTTGGGTGTAGAGAGGTATACGGGGAGTGGGTGTGCTCTGATGATAACCAGCAGCAGCTTGCATTGTTCAGCACTACAAATACATGCTTAGAGATACATGCAAGGGTAAATAAGGTGGATGGGGTCAGCTGTGGTGCAATCAGGCAAGTCATCTGTGAGAAACCATTTCCAAATTCCGCACTTCGCTGTCAAGCTGAGAGCAAGCAAGATGCTGACCTGATGACCACACCCTTCTGCCTACTGGGCCACGCCTACATGGTCACCCAGATGAAGCACCCGATGCAGTGCTGCATGGCCTGCTACAATGATCCCAACTGCCGCTCCTTCAACCTGTCAGGGAAGATGTGCCATCTCAACAGTGTCACCATCTCCCAGGTTGATGCTGACAAGTTTGTTACAACAAGAGAGAGCTGTGTCCACTACACACTTGACTGAATCTCACCAGTATGAAGTTGACACTAAAGCTGTACTTTGAATTGAGACATGTGTCTTGTGATTAGGCGTTGTTATAGATGATTAGAGACGCTGCAGCTAGGACTGTACTTTCTCAATTCAACTTTCAGGATTGTGTTGCAGAGTTGTGGAAAGTTTTGAGCTGACCATAACTTTGTTTGCAGCGCATGAGCAGCTCGAAGCCAGAAGAAATCTAATTAAAGACACAAAGGGGGATCGTGTCTTCGTGGGCATATCAGCGCATCATGTTGTCTTTCTGAGGCACGGAGCAAAATTAACACTTCATTGGTGTATTAACTTATATAGGCCAACGGTAATTAGCGGCAGTTTCCACCACCACCGTTGAAGATCAAGGTCTAGCACATATGAGCAGGTAGCCGTCAGAAGGAATCTAATAATAGACACAATGGTGCATCGTGTCTTCGTGGGCATTTCAGGGCAACAAGGTGTGTGTCGGATACAAGGGGAAATTTGACACTTCATTAGTTTGGGATAGGGCAATGATAATTAGTGGTGTTTTCCACCATAATCACCGACGATAAAGGTCTCACACGTCACAATATTGAATTGAAGCATGGCGGAGGATTGAAGGGACAGAGCTGTCCACAGGTATACACAAGAAACCATCACGGTCGTGTGCTTTCTCACTTATTTCCCGACAAATTGGAGCGGAACGAGGAATTGGAAGAACGTGTTTAGTGTACACAATGATTTCGTTAGCAATTGAAGGCCTTTGTGAAAAGAAACTAATTTATCTGGTGCGCTAGTTCGATTTTAAATATACGAGATGCCAAGGATACACGGCGTCAGTGTTGACGCTATCTTTTGTACATGTGATCTCTGATAACACGGGACTGTTACCATGTCAACTACCTCCTCCGCCACTCGGAAAGCTGCTCTGGAGAAGATCGCATGTAGAGCTATAGCTTTGTGTATGTACAAGATATCAAGGGAATTTCTCAGCGCTTGAACATAATATGTGTACCAATACAAAGTGACACACCGCCGACGAAGCATCACTCTGTGATCAATTATATCTTTCTGTGATTTGGCATCACTGATTCGAAGCAATATTTGACGAATTGGAAGACCAGCGATGTACATGGAGATGCAAAGCATTATGTTAAGAGGTTGTCTTGCTCTGATGGTCGGTGTACTTGGCAGTAATGCTGTCTGTTTGATTTGTCCAAAAGGATGGACATACTATGATCATTCTTGCTACATCATGTTCATTTCCCCCAGGCGCACTTGGGTTGAGGCCTTAGATAAGTGCACTGGACTTGGAGCTCAGCTCTTGGTACTCAACTCTGAGCAAGAAAAACACTTCGTATTACACTTTTCACAGAATACGTACAGATTCTGGCTTGGCTGTAGGAAGGTAGACGGGGAGTGGTTGTGCTCTGATGATAACCAGCAGCAGCTTGCGTTGTTCAGCACTACAAATACATGCTTAGAGATACATGCAAGGGTAAATAAGGTGGATAGGGTCAGCTGTGGTGCAATCAGGCAAGTCATCTGTGAGAAACCATTTCCAAATTCCGCACTTCGCTGTCAAGCTGAGAGCAAGCAAGATGCTGACCTGATGTCCACGCCCTATTGCCTGCTGGACCACGCCTACATGGTCACCCAGATCAAGCACCCGATGCAGTGCTGCATGGCCTGCTACAAGGATCCCAACTGCCGCTCCTTCAACCTGTCAGGAGAGATGTGCCATCTCAACAATGTCACCATCTCCCAGGTTGATGCTGACAAGTTTGTGACTACCGGAGAGAACTGTGTCCACTACAGACTTCATTGATTCGAAGCAGTATAAGTTGACACTACTACATAACATATCAAAGATGTACTATGAATTGAGACAGGTGTCCTGTGATTAGGCGTTGTTTTAGATGATTAGAGAAGTTGCAGCTAGGACCGTACTTTCTAAATCCAACTTTCAGCATTGTGCTATATGCTTTGGAAAGTTTTGAGCTGACAATACATTTGTTTGCAGTGCATGAGCAGCTCGAAGCCAGAAGAAATCTAATTAAAGACACAAAGGGGGATCGTGTCTTCGTGGGCATATCAGCGCATCATAACTAGCCCGTCTGAGGCACGGAGCAAAATTAACACTTCATTAGTGTATAAACTTATATGGGCCAACGGTAATTAGCGGCAGTTTCCACCACCACCATTGACGATCAAGGTCTCGCACATCATAATTAAATTGAAGGAACAGGGCTGTCCACACGTACACAAGATAACCGACTCGGCTGTGGACTTTCTCACTTATTACCTGACAAAATATAGCGTAATTGGAAATTGGGAGAACGTGTTTAGTGAATACAGTAATTGCGTTACTGGTTTGTTCATTTTTTGAGCCACTAGAAAAACCTTTGTGACAAAAGAAACAAATTCAATGGTGCGTTAGACAATAATGAATTTATGAACTTGAAAAACGTGTACGAGATGCCTATAAAAAAAGGACACACCACATCAGTGTTGACGCTGTCTCTTGTACAAATCTCTTAAAACACGGAACTGTTACCATGCCAACTACCTCCTCCCCCACTCGGAAAGCGGCTCTGGAGAAGATCGCATTTAGAGCTAAAGCTTTGTGCATGTACAACACATCAGGGGCTTTCTCAGCACTTGAACATATACCAACACAAGGAGACGAGAAGACACCGCCGACGAAACATCACTCTGTGATCATTATCTTTCTGTCATCTGGATCACTGATTCGAAACTTTTGACATACTGGAAGACCAACGATGCACCTGGAGATGCAGAGAATTATGTTAAGAGGCTGGCTTGCTCTGATAGTCGGTGTACTTGGCAGTAGTGCTGTCTGTTTGGTTTGTCAGAAAGGATGGACATACTATCTTCGTTTCTCCCAAAATCCCTTGGAAGAATGCCTTGGATAGGTGCACTTGACTTGGAGCTCAGCTCTTGGTACTCAACTCTGAGCAAGAAAAACACTTCGTATTAGACTTGGCACATAATAAGAACAGATTCTGGCTTGGGTGTAGAGAGGTAGACGGGGAGTGGGTGTGCTCTGATGATAACCAGCAGCAGCTTGCATTGTTCAGCACTACAAATACATGCTTAGAGATACATGCAAGGGTAAATAAGGTGGATGGGGTCAGCTGTGGTGCAATCAGGCAAGTCATCTGTGAGAAACCATTTCCAAATTCCGCACTTCGCTGTCAAGCTGAGAGCAAGCAAGATGCTGACCTGATGACCACACCCTTCTGCCTACTGGGCCACGCCTACATGGTCACCCAGATGAAGCACCCGATGCAGTGCTGCATGGCCTGCTACAATGATCCCAACTGCCGCTCCTTCAACCTGTCAGGGAAGATGTGCCATCTCAACAATGTCACCATCTCCCAGGTTGATGCTGACAAGTTTGTTACAACAAGAGAGGGCTGTGTCCACTACACACTTGACTGAATCTCACCAGTATGAAGTTGACACTAAAGCTGTACTTTGAATTGAGACATGTGTCTTGTGATTAGGCGTTGTTATAGATGATTAGAGACGCTGCAGCTAGGACTGTACTTTCTAAATTCAACTTTCAGGATTGTGTTGCAGAGTTGTGGAAAGTTTTGAGCTGACCATAACTTTGTTTGCAGCGCATGAGCAGCTCGAAGCCAGAAGAAATCTAATTAAAGACACAAAGGGGGATCGTGTCTTCGTGGGCATATCAGCGCATCATGTTGTCTGTCTGAGGCACGGAGCAAAATTAACACTTCATTGGTGTATTAACTTATATAGGCCAACGGTAATTAGCGGCAGTTTCCACCACCACCGTTGAAGATCAAGGTCTAGCACATATGAGCAGGTAGCCGTCAGAAGGAATCTAATAATAGACACAATGGTGCATCGTGTCTTCGTGGGCATTTCAGGGCAACAAGGTGTGTGTCGGATACAAGGGGAAATTTGACACTTCATTAGTTTGGGATAGGGCAATGATAATTAGTGGTGTTTTCCACCATAATCACCGACGATAAAGGTCTCACACGTCACAATATTGAATTGAAGCATGGCGGAGGATTGAAGGGACAGAGCTGTCCACAGGTATACACAAGAAACCATCACGGTCGTGTGCTTTCTCACTTATTTCCCGACAAATTGGAGCGGAACGAGGAATTGGAAGAACGTGTTTAGTGTACACAATGATTTCGTTAGCAATTGAAGGCCTTTGTGAAAAGAAACTAATTTATCTGGTGCGCTAGTTCGATTTTAAATATACGAGATGCCAAGGATACACGGCGTCAGTGTTGACGCTATCTTTTGTACATGTGATCTCTGATAACACGGGACTGTTACCATGTCAACTACCTCCTCCGCCACTCGGAAAGCTGCTCTGGAGAAGATCGCATGTAGAGCTATAGCTTTGTGTATGTACAAGATATCAAGGGAATTTCTCAGCGCTTGAACATAATATGTGTACCAATACAAAGTGACACACCGCCGACGAAGCATCACTCTGTGATCAATTATATCTTTCTGTGATTTGGCATCACTGATTCGAAGCAATATTTGACGAATTGGAAGACCAGCGATGTACATGGAGATGCAAAGCATTATGTTAAGAGGTTGTCTTGCTCTGATGGTCGGTGTACTTGGCAGTAATGCTGTCTGTTTGATTTGTCCAAAAGGATGGACATACTATGATCATTCTTGCTACATCATGTTCATTTCCCCCAGGCGCACTTGGGTTGAGGCCTTAGATAAGTGCACTGGACTTGGAGCTCAGCTCTTGGTACTCAACTCTGAGCAAGAAAGACACTTCGTATTACACTTTTCACAGAATACGTACAGATTCTGGCTTGGCTGTAGGAAGGTAGACGGGGAGTGGTTGTGCTCTGATGATAACCAGCAGCAGCTTGCGTTGTTCAGCACTACAAGTGCATGCTATGAGCTACATGCCGGGGTAAATGAGGTATCGAGTGTCGAGTGTGGTGCAGTGAGGCAAGTCATATGTGAGAAACCATTCCCAAATCCTGCACCTCGTTGCCAAGCTTTGACCAAGCAAGATGCTGGCCTGATGACCACGCCCTATTGCCTGCTGGACCACGCCTACATGCTCACCCAGATCAAGCACCCGATACAATGCTGTATGGCCTGCTACAAGGATCCCAACTGCCGCTCCTTCAACTTGTCAGGGAAGATGTGTCATCTCAACAACGTCACCAGCTCACAGGTCAGTGCAGACAAGTTTGTGGCTTCTACCAAGGACTGTGCATACTACAAATTACAGTGATCCCATGGTACATCAATTGGCGATTTCAAAAGCTTGTGAAAGCTGTCTGTACGATAACAAAAAACCTTTTGAAACATTGTATGGACTGCATTGTGCACAAATGAAGGAATTTATACATAGAATTACATTCAGGTGCGGTTGGGGGGGGGGGGCGCTGGGGGGGGGCTGTAGCCCCCCATTTTTTTGTTTTGTTTGTCTATAGCCCCCCCCCAAAAAAAAAATCCATAAAAAAAAGGCAGTAGGCAATTTTAGAAGTTGACGTGCGAATTATCTCAGCCCCCGAAAAATAGTCGTGAGAAGGAGGCATTTGTACACTATATGGTATTACAGTGTGCATGATATGATTGTAGGATTTTATAAGCGTTCCCCACTGAAGATGTGGTACGAGCCCACCCCCCCCCCCCCCCCCCCCCCCCTATTGATTTTCGGAGGCCTAAGTGTCCGGAGAAAAAAAAACCTGCTAGCCCCCCAAAAATATACGCTCTAGAACCGCGCCTGATTACATGCATTATTAATAGTGATTAAAAATCAGTTTTCCCGCTCATCAAATTCCTCAGAAATACTTTCATTTTTTTTTTACATCATATATACATATTCAAGCAATTTTGATCATGCTGCTACTTGTTTGGTTCCTTTTCATTTTCATGGCGTTCAATTTCGTTTATAGACCTAACATTTGTTTTGCAACACGTCCGAATTAGAAATTGCGACATTCAATTAATTAGCACCAAATCGGCATTCACTTTGGCACACCTTGATTTAATGAGGTTTCTACCTTCGATTCTTACTTTCCATTCCATTTATGTGCAATCAATTCAGCACATTCCGCGAAATAGAGTCCACAGCAAACGTAATAAAAAAAAGTCACCATGAAAATAAAGGCTTTCATTAGGACAGCTGCACTTTTAATCTTTATCTTTTTTTTTTCATTTCAAGGTGTCGTTTATTTTCTTCGGCATATTTTCTTTCATCATTTTTCTATAAATATATCAACTTCTCAAAATTCTTACAAATAAAACATTATTCGTATTTTAATTATGTATCTTTATCGAATTATAGATGGATATCTTTCTTTCAATTTTTCTGTGATTATTTTTAAAAAAATGTTGTAAGTGGTGTATTTGAATTCATGTACTGTATTTAAGAATTCTTGACCATGTGTTCTTGGCCCATGGCTTGGGTGAATTTGAATGCTGTTCCCTGATAATTTAAATTTGAACTTTTAAATTTGAATGACGCATTCTCCCGTTCGCGTGCTCGGGAAACTAAATTGAATGCTTTCTTTACTTAATTGAACGATGATCTTAAACAACATTCAAATTCACACTACAATGAATGACTATGAAGCTAATTTGGGTGATTATTGATTAAAATTGAAGCTAATTTTAGTGATAATTAGTTAAAATTGGACGGGAAAACCTGTATTAATAGGAACCACCAAAAGCAACAACAATATGGTCTTAACGACGGGCTTTCGAAACATTGAACATGCATATTAACTGCACCGTGCACAAAAATATAAACTACAATGTACATAGAATTACATGCATGATTAAAAGCTACTAAATATTAAAAAGAATCACGTGAAGAAAACAGACAAAAAAGCAAAAGAAAGAAACTGATTTTAATATAGATTTCCCTGCCCAACTTCAACATTTTGTTCTTCTAGATTTGATTGCTTTTATATTCAAGCAGTTTTCAAAATTCCGATCAAACTAGGGTTTCTTTTGAGAATGAATTCTATAGAATGAATATGGAATTTAATGTGAAGGAGAATACGAATCAAAAAGCACATATTACAGAAATTTTTTTTAAAGCACACATGCGAAAAAAAATGTTCGCTAATCGATGAAATTGAATTGTCGATCAACCTCTTTCTTCTGGAATCGATAAAATTTGAACAAATTGAATAACCGTTGGGAATTAAATTAACTTATTGTCGAAAGAATGCTAACCAATGAAATTGAATTATTTCTTTTGACGATGGAATACTGATGTAAGGCAGCTTTCCAATTCAAATAAAACTGAATGGGTCGGGTGTAAAAATATACGATTTTTTTATTGAAATTTGGCCGAGAAAACCTATACTTTGTAATTTATATATATGTTGTCAGTTAATTTGATTAATTATAAATATGACGAATAAGGAATTAGGTCTTGCATGTTATGCACAACACACAAAAAATAGACTGGCACGTGTTTAGGAGAATTTAATTGTGATAAGTTGTAGAAGTGATTGTGATAATTGCGAAAGTGAAGATATCTTACTGAAGTTGATAGTTCATTTTGATTCGTGTATACTTCGCACATGAAATATTAACATGTACGAGGAAAGTGTGTGTATAATTGTATAATAACGTTACACATTGCATTCAATGTATTGAGTAACTTGGTCATATTTTAACCTGTTCAGTTACCCTGAAATGAAATTTATGACTTATACAATCATGCAGGGTGGTGCAAAAAGAGGGAAACCCACCTTTGACAGCAATTTTCACCTAGTTGTTGAGCATGTTGCAAAAATTCAACTTAGTGGCATTAAAATATTGATCTTTACACATACGTGACGAAAAAAATGATTGCAAATGCACATTTTGTCTCTGAGGCGTGGTAGTTTAAAATTTCATGTGCCAAACCTGTTGTCTGTGGACGGCTTTATTTGAAGAGAAAAAAAACACTACACTTGTAGACTTACACGTGGACAACGGTGATTTTGCTGACTAGGCCTATATATAGCAATTTTAAGATATTGTCGAAGCCGTAGACTTAGTTGAGAAAAAAAACACTACACTTGTAGACTTACACGTGGACAACGGTGATTTTGCTGACTATATATAGCAATTTTAATATATTGTCGAAGCCGTAGACTTAGTTCGAGACTGAATTTTGCTATTTTTCCCCAAATGCAAACGCAGGTTGTCCATGGCCGGCGCGGTCAAGCCGCCGGGGCGTTAGAGGTTGCAATCAATAAGATGAATCAAGTCCAGTCTTGGGAATTTTGGCATCGGAGCCCAGGAAATGAGTCGAAGGATATCCCACGAGTGCACAATTAGGCCTGCATACAGCATGCATGAATGAGGTTTACTCGATATTTCCTGGATAGTCATGCCAAGCTTTCCAAAACTTAGCGATTGGGTTCATCTTGTTGATAGCGACCTCTATAGCGCCGTAGCGGCTTGACCGTGTTTGACAGGGATTGGTTGTATATGGGGGGGGGGATCCAAATCCAATCTTGCCCCAAGACTGTCGAAGGCTGAATATGGAGTACGAAAAGTGGACATCTGCGTTCTGGTTGTCAGAATAGCAAAAAGGCAGATTGAACTTTTTCGACGGTTCGATTTTCAGCTCTCTGCTTTCTGCTATACCAGAAACGCAGATTGGATGCTTTGGTTGAATCTACCTCTCTGCTTTTCTGATATACCTTAAAAGCATATTTTACATGTCAACTCCTTATGCTGGCGGACGAAAAGTGAACATCTGCTTTTCTTCTGTTATAGCAGCGGAAAAATAAGATAACATTTCTGGTTTCCCTGCTTAACAGATTTCATTCAGGCGGCCGAAAATCGGCCATCTGATTTTCTCCTTGCAGAAAAAACAAACGATCGAACGGGTTCAAACGATTGTGACAAGTTGCCTGTATCTTCGAATAGTAGACTTGTAAAAAAACAAAGTGCGTTAGTTTAATATAAGTGTGATGATAACAACTTACAATTCTGGATTTTTGAAGATTGTCCTTTAATTGGTTGATGAGGGGATTTCCCCTTTCTGTATTAAAGTAGTGTTTATGACTTCATACCACAGACAACCAATAGACTGACAGCAACATTTAAAATGACTTCAGGACGCCGTGCACCCTTCCTGGGTTGTTGGATCAAGGCGCACACGTGATGCAATGGTTGGACTCCGCATGCTCCATATAGCTCTGGAAATTTTACGCGAGACCCCGGTCGAACTTTTCGGAAATGTAAAGCCAAATCACGTCACGATATATTCGTGTGCAAAACTTGGCGAAGTTAAACTTAGCTCAACTTTGCGAATTCGCAGAACGTCATTTGCCTTCGACGTCTCGATCGACGTCTTCTTGGTACTAACAACTGCGTCAAGGCTTTTTGAAGAAAAATCACTTTCTCTGATTACGTACACTTTTTATATCATATAAAGTGCTCCTGCATTGGGTCAGTGCTTTCAAGTTTATCCAAAAGATTAACGAAAGTTGTGGTAGGGGCCTAAATTAGTCCGCCATTGGTGTTCTTGACGTTCCTCGTCAACTCCCCAAATATTGAAATAAAGTGGAGGGTGAAACTCCTGTTCATTCGAAACCCCGTTCTCATGCATGTTCACTCAACACGAGAACGGGGTTTCTAATACGACCTTAAAAACATCGGATATTTCTCCCAGAGACGTTCTCCCAGTGACTTATCCAACTGGGGGGGGGGGACCTTCCCCCTTCCCATCCGGGAAAGATTGTCATTTTTTTGTATTTGAAACAAATTGGAGTCATCTTTTCAGAAATAGTACCCATTTTTGCTCCCCGGACCCCTTTACAACCAGTTATCACATTACAGATACACAACGATGATTCTATTGAGCTGCGGGGGGGGGGGGGGGGGGCTAAACCGCCTACCCTCCCCCTGGGAAATCCGCCACTATCCTTTTCCGAAATGGTTACTTTGGATTGCAAATTCAATTGTCTGTCACTATTAACCAAATAGGAAGCGACCGCTTTTCTCGCTACGATTATGCACTCAAAGAAACAAATGGAGGCAGACATTTAAAAATGAGGGCTCTGGCCCTATTTTTCGATTGTCTGCATACTTATCCAACTGGATCCGACCATGAGTAAACAGACCCGTTTAAAGGCGGCAATGACTTCAATAATTCATTAGTCTTGTGAGTGATTGTACATGACAAAAATATGGGTTGACTTACGGCGTCCCCGATGCACAACAGTTCCACCCGCTCTCTGCTAATGACTGTTGATTTTCTCCGCTCCCGATTCACCAAGCCTAACTCCTGTGGAATGAGAGACAGTGATGAAACCCATGTCATGGCGATTGCAATATCAATACAATAGTACCTGACATTCTTGTGCTTCCTTTAGACATTTTAGTCTTCCTCACCATCCAAGTTTCCCTGTGTGTTTTTCGCTCGTATACCCACCACCACTTTGTCAACCCGTGGTTGGCAACTAATGGGCCGATGGAAGATTTAACGTTGCAAAAAATAAATGATACGTAGGCCTATGAATGTTTCCAAACATTATCATTGAATTGCTGGAAAAACAAAATAATCAACAAACGCTACCAAAGACTTAATAAAAATGCCCCTTTGTAACGTCATGAGGGTGTTAAGTAAGAATTATGCAAGTTTTTGAAAAGTGTGTTTCCAACCACGGCTTAAAGGGTCCATGCGATGAATATTTCTTAGGAACACATTTTTTTGCGACTTTCCACTCCACTTAAAATATATGATGTTTATGTAATGTATTTACACAACAACGAAACATCTAAGAAAAGAAAATTTATAGCCAAAATATCAAAAATGCTAGCAACTTTTTTGTGCTCAAATATCTGTAACAGTGAGGTTTCTGCCCGGAATGACATCACAGTTTTGCTCATGAATATGGAAACTGTATTAGCGTAAACCACAAAAAGGCACCAAAATTACCCTTCAATATGGTAAAACGAAAATTGGAAATGAAGCTAAATGTAAAAAAAGGTGCATTTTCAAGTACATAGTTATAGCATTAAAGGGAATATACAACATTTGCCAAACATTGGAAAACAAAACTACCAAATTTTTACGAAATAGCTTACTAGGATGTTGGTAAATGAAAGTCTAAAACATCCTGTAAAATTATGGCACCTGGTGTGAAGTCATTTTAAAGAAAAGTGGTATTTTGTATAAATTTCCATCGGTGGTCGGCCGACCACCGTTGGAAAAACCTAACTATTTCTCAACTACTGCTCCAAATTTACCATTTTTTCAGTCCAAATTTTGTTTGCTATTTATTACATGTTCATGAACGGGTGCAGGCCAGCTAGACTGGTTTCCTTACCTTACAATTTTCCGGCATCTATTGATTCATTTCATCTTTAGTGGAGTCGGGGAACCAGACTAATTGACAATTTTTGTTATTCTTGGTTTTTCCAGCATTTTCGAACACAAAACTTCAAACTTGGCAGTGTAACAATATTTGATCTCTTATACTAACCCCTCAAATAGTTCATTTCTGGAAATTACAGCAAAATCCAATGAGTACATTGCCTTTAACAAAAATTACATTGCAAGGGCCCTTTAAATTTAGGCCCTTTTGGCAACTTATGCAAAATGGCGCTCAATATTTACAAACGAAAAAAAAATGTCTACGTAATGGAGATCTATGGTTCCTTCAGAGAATTTTGTTAAAAAGATCATCAGCCACCAGAGCCGTTGGATACAGTGATGGGTACGACCACCGTCAAAAACCTTGTCGCAGATAATGCCGATGACAACATTTTGCAGAGTGAATTTCACCGGGACAATCTTGGGGTTAAAATGATTGCATTTACTTCAGTAAATGTGAAAATGTTAAAGGGGAGATACAACATTTGCAAACATCAAAAAACGAAATGATCAAATTACAATGTATATCGAAATACCATACTGAATCGTTAGGGAATGACAGTCTAAAGCATCCTGTAAAATCGTGGCTCCTGATGTGCTGACATTTTCAAGAAAAAGTGTATTTTTCCAATGCTGGTCGGCCGACCAGAGTTGGAAAAAACTGGCTTTTTTCAAAAATTGTTCCTAGTTTTTCATATTTAGCTATTCCGCATTTTCTTTGCAATTGATTACACACCTGTGAAGGGGTACAAGCCTGCTAGACTGATTCTTTGACCTTTCAATTGCCTAAAGTCTACACATTGCTCTGTTTCATCTTAAGTGGGGTCAGGGAACCAGACTACAAGAACATGATTGGTTTTCTATGTTTTTTCCAGCATCTACAAGCCCAAAACGTGAAACAAGTCAGTTGAACAATATTTGCTATAACATACTTATCCTCGAAATTCATTTATTTCTGAAAACTGCTGCAAAAGCAAAATGTTGTACATTCCCTTTAAAGATTAATCGGTTTCAACTTACTCCAAAGGTCTCTCCTCGATTGAGATACACCACCGTCCGTGGGTTGTCACTTCCTTCCTCCAGAACTCGCACCATTACTTAGCAAAAAAAGAGAAGGAAACAAAAGAAGATAGGGCTGTGTTTCATTTAAAAAAAAAAATAAGCTTCAAAGAAACTGCCTGTTGATTCTTCAGTCGAGGTGATTTACGAAATACGAGTTAAACATTAACTAGTGATGCATTTGCTTGAGTATACACCTGTTACACTTTAAACAAATGAAAACGTGAATTGAATTAATTGATAATGGGGAATGAGTGATAATACACACCCGTGTGTGACTACTCATGATGAATTTCAAGCCAGATGTGTCAACAAAGTCAATGGTCGAAAAAATAACAGTAATAAGTAGAAAGTGCAAATCGTTCAGTTTACGAGGTGACTTCCACTCACACGAACGTTGTCAATTAATTAAGCGTTCGTGAACGTTTCCCCATCGTATTATTATGCACTAAAATCGCGAACGCTGGAAACGTTTGAGCGTTGTTCGATTGATGCTGCATCTGCAGAGTCTCCGAGTAAAACAAGATATTGACTTTATTAAGCCTCAGAGAGACTTACATCACTTGAAAGCATGCAACTTGGTGAAATGTTGCTTCGTTGTTAAGTTCTTAATTTATTACGTTCAGATTCTTTTTTCTGAGAGGGTTTCATCAAAAAGGACGCTTAAAGGCATAAATGGTAGTTTTCATACATTTTGTTATTTTCCAATCATAACACCACAATCTAAAGAATGTTCACACCTAACCTGTTGAACTTTCAGTTCAGTAGAAATTACACTTTTCGAGAAAACAGTGCAAAAAAATGCACTGAACTTTTTGAGTCACGAAACACGATTTCGTCCATAGCACTTTTTATTTAGTTAAAAAAACAAAAAACAAAATCAACTGAATGATCTTTGGAAATCAACTATACATTTCTTGAGTTTTTCTAATTGACAGCAAGCCAGACGGAATAATTTCACGTGGTGTTTTACCAGTACGATCTTTAATCCAAGTAAACTTATTGATGATAATTCGGTATTACTTTTGGGATGCATCTATATTGCCTTTAAACTGAGCAGGCCGCTTTACCATTTTGGTGACTCTAGTAAAAGCCAATTCGAGGTACCACATAAAGTGGTTACAGCAAAGAAATTTCTTTTTTTTTTTCTGGAATTGTGATATGATACATATTGGAGAAAGTAAAAAAAAAAAAAACCAATATTTACATCGCAAGGAGCTCTTACTCTTAACAGTGTAAATACATTCGACACGTCAGCGTACCATTTTTGTGTCAGTGGTGTCAAAACAAGAAGCCAAATTTTTAATCAATCAATATAAAAGATCATAAAGCTTACGATTCTGGAGAAGAGAAAAAAATATTCATTTTAGCACACAGCGTTGACATTGTCCAAGTTTTGTCAGTACAGTTTACATGATAAAAAAGGCAATTAGTAAGACACACGTCTGGCTTGGTTTGACGGCTTCATCTGCTATTCGTCAAAACACCCATCACGCTTAAGTTTGTAGAATGTTAACCGGGCATGCAGTTAAATATTAGAACGCTGGAAAGTAAAGACAATATATAGAAATTCCACTAAGTGGCACACTTAAATGTCCCACATGCATTACAATGAGCAATGCCGGGAAAGATTGTTGTTACAGAGCATCCTTGTGTTTTTGGTGGCTGTTTTGTTGCTCCGGACAATTTTAAAATCCGTGTTAATTATCGACATGCCACTGAACTGCGTTCGTCCCGGGGATCTGCGGTGGCACTTTGCTCAACATCAACATGTTATCATTTTCAAGACCGGTTGTCGCTTTTCCAATGTAATATTTGATATTAGACGAGTGAAGTAAATACGATGTTGCGAATTTCACTGTTCTTAGAGCTGTGTAGTTTCTATCTGTGTGAGATTTCTGACGCTGAAGGAGTAGCTGCGACGCGGGAGCCGCATTGCCCGCACCGCGCAGACCTGGCCGCAACACGACGAAAGTTGCCGAGAAACAAACAGTAGACGAATACATTGACGAAACTGTTACACATGCACAGCCACGTGATGGCAAACTGCACCCATCCCGGGATGGGCGTGGCGGTGGCAAAAGCGGCGTACACGTAGAAGATCTGGGAGGGCACCCAGACGAGGGTAAAGACAAGTGTCACGACCAGGAACAGCCGAGTGGTTCGCCTCTCGGTCTTGCGAGGGTTGAATCGGATTCGGCCCACCCATCTCCCTGACATGTCGTCGGGGCAAACCGCTCGTGCCTGCCGTCGCATGATGATACCGATCCGCACCTGCATGAACACCATCGCAGCCAGAGGTATCAAACAGCAGAGGAAAAACACTACAATCTGAAGGGGAAGGTTCAGCTTGGTGAGGTCTAACGTACAGAAGACCCTTTCACTGGAGTAAGCAATGGTGGTCCCGAGAACGAACTCTTCGATCAAGCTGACGGAAACGATGAGCACAGTCGGAATCACTATAGTAAAGACCACCCTCCTAGGAGTGCATAGAGTGCGGTATCTAAGCGGCCTGACTATGGCAATGTACCGCTGAACGTTCAGGAGGATGACGAGCATGGCTGATTCTAAGTACAGCCAGTTGGCCACAAAGCCTTGCGCCACGCAGGCCGGGTAGCCGAACGTCCAGGCGTCCTGTGCCGACGCGACGATGCTCGGTATGACGGTCAGTCCGGTGAGCAGGTCCACTACCGCCAGGGATGTCATCAAGATCCGTGTGCTGCTAGACAGCTCGGTCATCAGGCGGGTCACGGTGATTGACAGGGCGTTGCCGGCCAGGATGAGTGTGGCAACGATGCCGATGAAACATGTCCGGAGAACCAAAATGGCGACGGGGAGACTTGAACCGTCCATCTTGAACCGTCCATGTTATTGCCAGCAGTGAAATTCCCTCAGTTGCTGCATGTACTTGCTGGCTTGTTTAGGTCTCAATCATGTACGAAGTACGCATCTCACAATGTGGAACGATATAGCAATAGTCTAAGAAATCAAGCTACAAAACCAATACAGCTCATACAGATTCCGTATGGGGTTTCGCCTCGTTTGGTTTGGAACGCTGGTGCGCATCATTACTGATGATCCGTTGAACAATATCGAAAGTATGTAAAAGCCTTTCTCTGTTTGCATTTCACTGCACCGACTGCATCCACGATGTTTATGCAGCGGGTAACGAAAACAAGCCAGCAGTTGTATTTCTAGGTCACGTCCATTTAAACCGTGTGAATTTATGTGAATACGGAGCTAACAAGAAGATATGTCCCTTACATCATACATGTCGAGATGGGGTTTTTTTTTTGCGTGGGTCGTTGGATACGAACTTCAGCCACGCGGAGACAACGGCGAAATAACGCGAGGCCGCAATTTCAACTCCCCTGCGAGCGAAATGGCGCGAGGCCGCAATTTCAACTCGCCTGCGAGCGAAATGGCGCGAGGCCGCAATTTCAACTCATGTGCGAGCGAAATGGCGCGAGGCCGCAATTTCAACTCATCTGCGAAGTTGATTGATCAGGTGGAGCACTCAGATCCTTAGCAATTGCTTGATCTTTACCAGTTGATTCTTAACTTGTAACGTGCGTCTCCACTACAAGCTGATTAATTAGGGTTACCATTTAATTGGTTGCCACGGAAATGTTAAAATGAAGCGCTCATTCTTTGTAGACAGAAATCGAGATCCTTTAGAAAAGGTCAGACGACATAACTTCGTGGTACGGTTGTCAAGAGTTGGTGGTCAAACTTCACGTGAAGTACCAAAATGAATATAAAGCACCGTGCGCAGTGGATTATTAAAGCTTTGTACCATTTGGACAACCAAAGAATCCGGTCTTGTATACACTGTCTTCATTTGTGTTTGTTTGCATTGCATCCATTTTGGTGTAGAATCAGGTGCGTAAACAGGTGCAAAATAGAATTCGCGTCCAGACAGGAACGTTGCTAGACCACTTAGAATGGGTGGATTATAATTGCCGACAGAGCATCAGTGCCAAAAGGTAGACTGGATATTTTTCCCGGTCACACGGCCTCCGTAAGATAGGTGTCGCTCTTCATCCAGGCACATTTGTTTTGCCGATTTTTACGACAAAAAAATTAAGGCAAGATTAAGGGGTGTCACAACCCTCACGCCCCCTGTCCAGCGACGCCCGTGCTGTCCCGTTCCAGATTTTGCATTTTTGTAATCCATTTTCGCCATCCCAATTTTGCTTCTATTAGCGTCCCGATTTTGCTTTTAAATATCTAGCCCGTTGCACTCCGCCACTCCGTACCCCCCGGCTACACTACTGAGTGTATAGTGTGGAATTTGGACTCCATTAAAAGCAGATTCTTTGGTTAAATTGCGCATGTCTATCAGTGATGGCCATTAGAACAGTGACATGTCACCTGTGAGGATTAGAATCCATATAAGGTAAATTAAGTGACCGGATTTCATAGGAGTCCGAATCTCATATGACACCGGTTCACGCAGAAATTAAAGATTTACGTTTGCCTGTACGAATTTGTATCTGTTTCACACTATAGTGAACCGTCTTTTCGGCGGAAAAGGGTATGACGTTGCGGCGGGGTTTCTTCCGATCCGTCGATCGGAAAGTCTACAGCCGTTGAAGTGTCTGCATGCACATCATTTTTTTTTCGGAGATGGGTAAGAGGAATGTAAACACCGACTAATGATTCCGTGTATTGTTTTCGAGTGGGCACTTTTCCTTCAATAATGATTAAACTAACACAACTGGAACACTGACATCCTTGCCATGATGCGTTCTCGCCATTTTCACGAACTTCCGTGTGTACCACATGTGTTGGTTTTTCTGGATTACTAAGGAAATAAAATGTGCTTGGCAGGTTTTAAACAAGTACGTTAAAAACCGGCTAGGGGCCTGGACGCTGATAATGGCCCGAGCCGAAGGAGATTTGTTTAATACCGGCCAAGCACATATTTAGTTCGGCCAAAAAGTCCAAACAAGTCAAAAATTCACAAGTGTCCAACGATTTTGCTCACTACTTCATGCTTTGTGGAACACCCCTCTGGCCATGTCTATGGTATGTGCCTCGCGCGCGTAGTGCTAAAAATCTCCTTATATGGAAATTGGCGCGATCGATGTGGCACAGAACGCAGCGGTGTTTAACCGGCGGTTTAAAACCAACCACACGACGGGCTCTCGACCAATAGAAATAGGTAATCTGTCTCAACCGCTTGCCAATATTAACTGACAACATTTATACCTGTTAACGAAAATATTCTCGTTATAAGTTATACAATGTGGTTTTGATGACGTTGAAAATAACAGAGTACATGTATACAGCCTTGGTCGACTAGACATCTCACTTTTGACATCAGACAATAATATCAAGGAACATGAAATGGCTATTTTTTTTGGGGGGGGGACCGGGTTCGACATTCAATCATACTATGGTCGACAAATCTTTCCGTTCTTTCTAATCAAGAACAAATTAAGAGGTTTAGCGTTGACTAATTTTTGCATATTTCTAATCTTGTAGAAACTACGTGATTTTTCTTTTGATGTCGATTAACTAGTACCAAGGAGAGATCTTGGATGTTAAATTTCTTCATCAACATCAAATCTTGTTCATACCTGACCCAGTCATGATGAAGTAGAAGTTGAGAGGCCGGTGTCCCTGCCTGAGGATGACTCTCTGTGCCTGGTACTTCTCGTACCAACCAACCTTGACGATCTCCTGCTGCATCCCGAGAGGGAACTCGGCAAACGTCGGGAAATTTCGCAAGGCGATCAGAGCCTGTAAAATACATCCGCATTGAGAGTCAGCCATTTTTATGACGTCACGATCGGTGGAAGTCGGAGTATTTCGCGAGACGAGCAGAGCACGTATAAATACATATAATGACGCAATTGTTCCATTTTGTGACATCTAAATCGGCAAGAGTAGGAATTTTATCGTTTACATTTTGAAGGAAATATCCAAACGGCTGTGCGTGGCTTTTAATTTTGGGGAACAGACGGAAAGTTTTGCCAGGCCACTTCGGGCTTTGAAAATCGGTGAAAAACTGATTTTGAATTTTGTGGATCAGTTAATTGATTGTATCATACATCGCAACCAAAAAGGAAAACGATTTATACATAAAGCTTTAAACACGACGAAATATCTTTCGACATCAACGAAACTTGAGGTCTGCTAACATGAGAAGACGCAGGGTAAATTCACGACACTGAAACGATACATCATGGCATTAAGGGTTTACAGAAATTATTATAAAAGATGACGAATGTCTATATAGGCCAAGGGGTCGCAATTCCCCTCCGAAATCGTTAAAAGTCATCTTTCTCACCCGATACTCCTCTTTGTCCGTCCTTTGATGTGACGGTAAACTCAAGATCTTTTTGCATTCTGTGGAGATGCCAGCCTGGAACCACAAAAGGAAGAAGTCATATCATAATGGTGTCATCTTTGTGAGCTAGCATCACTTTGGTTCGTTCATGCAGATTGCGTCCTCGTATAATAAAGGAATGAAATCTTGACACGTCATTAACATGTGATGATGATTTTCGAACAATATTGTGGCGCATTATGTAAAAGACAGGCATTTTTGTTACCCTGCAGAGCGGAAAATATACAGCATGGGACATCAATTAAAGAAAAATCACAGGGCTAGCTGGTAGCGCAGATGACCCCCCCCCCGGCAAATCTACCGAACAACGGGGTAAGTTTGGCACACCCTGGGTAACTCTGGCAGACGCCTTACCCCGTACTGCATAATTATTGCGCATTACTACTGACAATGTTACGATAACATTGATTTATACAAGTCATTTCCTAAAGAGAATATTTCCGTTCGTCAAAGGTCATCAATACCATTATTGTTAGGTTTTGTGAATAATATCAATTTCATTCAATCCTGATATCCTGCCAAAGTTGCCCCAATATACGGATAACATTTGGTAGCACACTAGGAACTTTTAAATCTTATTCAAGGAAACGAATTGAATACTTTTGTTACTAGGTTACAGATTAGGGTCCAGGTGCAAAAAAAAGTATACGAGGAAAAACATCAGCTTTTCATGTTCTGGACATGCAATATTAGAGGAAAAAAAAATACCAAAGTTCCCCCAGGTGATGGGGCACTGTTCTTTCGTTCGCATGACATGTACGAACTACCAGCTTTCATTAAATAAGAAGCCTCTTCTTAAGATTTTTTTTAATTTTTATCCTCATGCACATCCACTTTTGCGTGTAAAATGTATCCCAAAACACGCCTTTTTTTTAATATTGCTCTATCGTTCACTCAAGCCTCCCCATGTCCCCCAAATTGGACTTGGGACGACAAGTCGACAACCTATATTCCTTCGACCAAACAGGTCGGGGACCAGCTGTTAACACAATGAACGAGTCCTTGTTTGCTTTCATGGAGGAGGTTTACCTCTTTGTGGGCCCTGAAGTACCTGACGTCAAACAGCAATTCATCCTCCTCGCCATCCTTGAAGTATTGGCCTCGATGAGAGCGCCCGCTGTCGTCGACACTTGAAGAAAAAAAGAGCCAAATTATGTAAAAGCTTACAGTTTCAGTTTTAGTGGATGTGTTTTTGTCTGCATTATTTCAACAACAAAATTTCAGCAATTTGCGGCTGAAATATTCAAATCATTTTGGTACAGCGAATTTGTGAGAAACTACAGTTGTATGTCGAGTAAGTTTAACATTAGAAAGAAATGTTAAATGTATTTGAATTTCGTATCGCGAAGCCTGAGGTGTGAAGAGGCGTTTTCCACCGTCTTTTTGCAGATCTCTGTTTGAGGGAAATAACATTTTGAATTGTATGATCATATTAACTCTGACGGTTACCTCAAAAAGTGATTTTTGCACAGCCTGATTATAAAGATGACCAGACGAGAATAACTTTTGAACTTCAGGAGTAGCTTCTTCTGTTAAATCAAAGAACAAAGCAAATATCAGTATGATGATAAATACAATCTATTTTGTTCCTGGATCTTCTACCTTAAGCAGGCAAAAATCGCTCGCGCCGTGAAAATTTAGCCCAGCATTGTGCAGTGAGCTAGGGCGGATTGGGGGGGGGGGGGAATTCGATCCTAGATGCTCTGTGGTGCGATCTGAGGCAATTTCTGATCACTTTAACCAATTTGTTTTAGGGAAAGGCGATGCTGTAAGCAGTGCCTGCCTTTATTGCGACGGCACTTACAAAAACAAAATTGGGTTCTTTTTTTGGGGGGGGGCATGGCCCCCGTTGGCCCCGTTGGCCCCCGGATCCGCCCTTGGCAGTGAGGCCCAATTAACTTGTCACAAGACCTCAAGCAGTGTACCACACGTTATAAGGTTCTTAAATTAAATTTCGAGACTTTAACAAAGTAAACCTTCTACACTGAGACAAAGTAAGGAACAAAATTAATGATTTTTTTAAATTTGAAATCAAATTTGTCGTGACTGACGGCGGGCTTCGGCCCCTTAGAATACTATCAAAAATATTAATATGGAACATAAATACCATTCGACAAATATTAGAAGTCATAGCTAGATATATGCTTCCCGGTCTTTTTGAGAATCCAAATCGGCTAAACTAAGACTCACATTGATTAATCTAGAACTTTTCAATCTACATGTATTAAGGCAAGCTTCAATTATTAAAAGACTAAGTAAAAGTAAAGTTTCAATGTAAACCTACCCTTCGAATTTTCCTAGCTTGTTGGAGTCGAGTCCTGAACGTACTGGTCAAGTTGCCAGCGGCTAGGAAGCCGCCCTTGGTCTCCAAACCTGCATGATGGGTTTGAGAACCTCGAGACCCCCCGTCAGGAATCGACCCGGCCCGTCCACTATGAGATGAAGCTCGTCTTGCGTTCCGTATGCCCAGGGAGGTCTGCATGGCAGACTCCTCGGTCCTCTCCTCAAGAATGTCCGGTACCGAGAGGTTTTTCCTCTTGCGGGTTCTTTTCTCGAACGTAGCCGCGTCTCCTGCGTCTAAGACCGAGAGGCTGCCCCTCCGTGCACGCTGATGTTGATGATGAGCGGTCCCTAGCCCTTCAGCCTCGTTAATCCCAGGTATTGGGTCGCTCCTCCGGCGACGGGTTGCATCTAGGCTACCTCGGCGACGGGATTCGAACCGCTCGGACACCGTGCTGTTGGCGGCCAGGAGCCGCAAGGAGGCCAGCATGCTGTTTCGGCGGGACCCCGGCTGGAATCTCTCCAGGTCCAGACCCGAGTCGGTGGACGCCAGGCTGCTGTTCGGATGCTGTTGCTTGAGGTTGCTTGCGACTTCAGGTACCGTTAGAGAAGCCATGGTCTCTGTCCGTTGCTTTCACACTCCGACCCAAAGATTCACTTTTAGGGCCTACAACACACACATCACAACCAAAAGAAATCTACCCAGCATCATACGCTATATATCCAACATACATGTCCTTGCTTGAAGTTTCATTTTTCCAGCCCGTGGTGAAATATCATCGGTTTTGTTTCCAGAGTTACCTGCTGTGTGTACACAATAAATCCCTCCCTCCAATAGCTTTACAAGTCTCCGTTTCTTCCTAAGCCAATGCTACCGATCTCCGTTCACACAGGCCTGTATAAACACAGGAATGTTGTCCCAAAGTTTTCTTGGTTGGCTCTTCGGCTGTGTTGCTCCAGCCGGTAGTGTTTACGTAGGTAAGGGGAGGACAAAAAGAACGAGGGAATACATCCTGTGAGCAAAGAAAGAAAACGGGTCGGGAGGATTGTTGAGTGGCCTTAGACAACTACTAAGATTTCAACAGCTGTGAAACCAGAGCGTCTGGGCCCTCTGGGGAAAGGGATGGTGGGGTTCGGGCAACAAAAGACGAAAACAATTTGGAGCCATGTTTGTACATATTTGTTTTCACTGCACACGGGTTGGAATACTCAGTTACACTTTCAAATTCGTATAGGATCTATATACTCGTAAATAATCCGATAACAGTTTAACTTGTGTTTCGAGTTGTAAAACATTTCAACACCTACATGTAATTGTAGGTCCCTACACACTATTTTTCACGTTTTAATTAATATTCGACATAACTTACATTAATGGATGTCGGTGACAAGTTAAGACATGGTACAGAGGCCTATTGGTACCATCAAGTATTATTATTATAAGTTTAAATAAAAATGACTTTTGGGTTCAAGTCTTTCCTGATTTAAGTTATTCCTGATTCCGCAAATGGAAAATCTAAACATTACTATGACCAAAACATGAAAAAAAACGCGGATACAAAAAAGTGTTTAATTTCTACGCACCGTTTTTATAGTGTTTCTGAGGGAAGTAAGTGTGGGGGCTTTATTGATTTAATTACAAACAACTGATCCGATTTTTGGTCCATTTTCATTTTCCCAAATCCCAAAGACTTCCGAGTAAGCACAACTACCGTTTCAGAAATTTCCATAAATGTTGCCAAACCTTTTTAGAAACCCAAGTTTTCCAGTGACTGATTCTTGATAAGTCAACCCTCAAGGGAACAGGTTCAAAAATTTGAGTTAAGCAGGGTTGTATATCATTGTTGTATACTTAAGGCAATTGGTTGTTTAACTTATTGGTTTGAGTTGTAAGAGTTTGACTCGCTGAGATTTCACGGTATTGTCACTTTTTTAAAGTACATATTCAATATACAGAAACATGTGGACTGGAAATCCGGTAGGGAAACTTTCCGCCACGCAGGGTCTCGGATAGAGAACAATTTTGATGCGTATAACAATCATTGCATTTTTACAGATTCCAAATTGCTGCATTTAGTAATGTCTGCTCTGAAGTACCTGCGTTTTAAATCTGGGTTAATTTCGAAAAATAAGTGAAATATATTGGCCAAATGGGTAAAAATGGGTTTCGATTAATAGGCAAATGTATATTGACATTCACAATTCTCTGAAATCAGACCGGGCGATCATTAAAGTCTTTAACATTTATTTTAAAATCTAAATGTATTTCAAAACATAGGAGGTTCCGTGGTATATAATTTATTCAACCAATATATTCCCCAACTCTCGAAAAAGAAAACGATATCTGACAAAACAATGACGGGCATTTTTGGACAATGTAAAAACAAAATTTAAAAAAAAATCTCGAATTGATAATGCATTTGACATTACATTTAGGATATACTCTACTTATAATTATTTTGCTGTCAGTCTAAATAATATGCAGAAAACTACAGAGAGACTGCCGTTCCACGAGACCTTGAAATGAAATCTCGCTCATTTGTATGTGTTTCCCCTCAGACAATTTGAGTGAAAGAATTATATGTATTTCCGTACTCTATAAAACACGCCACTCAGTTCTTGAAATTCGATTTCGTCTTTTAAAGGCTTCGTTATTGTGTTTTTACAAAAGGAAGGTTGTGTGTCACGTGATCACTTTTATCCTGACAAAGACAAGCTCTTCAAGAAAATCGATATTTTGACCTTGACGTTCATCTACACAATGCAGCCTGGCCACAAGTCTCCTCCTGAAATTGCTGAATGCAAAGCATAAAGGCTCTCTACAATATACAATTTTTGTTTTGACATCATAAGCTTTTTTTCATTCACTAGAAAGTCGTGCTGATCAAATGAGGCATTTTTATAATCAAACCTAGTGAAAAATTGTGAAATTTGACACAATCTTTCACTCTTAAATCCGGCAATGATGTAAGCAGTATTTGGCCGGCGACGACATCCCAGCCACTGAGAATTTTATATATGGAAAGTGATTATTTTCTAAGTTTCGAGTAATCGTTGAAATCAAAGTTACCTCGCAGTGATTATTTCGCATGCATTTATCGTTCCTTCAGGATTGAAAAGCTTTTTATAAATTTTGATTTACACAGTAAGAATATTAAAGGCATCATTTGCATTTACCCCCAAAGTAACTACCGAATTATCACAAAGCTTGAAGATCGTATAATAACCGTGAAGTTATTTTCGTCTGGCTTGCTGTCATTTAGAAGAAATCAAGAAACGTGACTTTCCAACGATCAGTCAATTGACTGATTTTTGGAACTAATAAAGGCAGCCACTGACAAAACCGTGTTTCGTTATCAAAAGGCTGTGTGTGGATATTCTCCGTTTCCTCGAAAACCGTCTCCACTGAGCTGAAACTTCACCAAATTAGGTTTTGAACATTCTTCTTTTTTCTTCTGGATTTTCAGTGGTGTATATTGGAAACGAACAACATGCAGGAGATGCGAATGACCCTATGCCTTTTACGCACCAAAATGCATGGAAGCAACATTTCGAAGCTAAATATGATGAAAGTATACCGTCCGTTCACTCCGTTGGCACGCACAGTTCCTTCATACTAATCTGGACCTGAACATAACGTGCATGCGGGCCGCTGTCAGTTCCGGTAAATGAAGGAAATTCAATTTAAACTGCTGTCACAACATAACAAACATGACATCACGGTATGATGTATGGACATCTTCATATGACAGGATATAAGCGGATACGATCTCGGAAGAAAGCTAACAGTTACATAAATGTAACGATAAAGATCGAGTGACCCAGCTCCTACTAAGCTGGTTTTCTACCCACAAAGAGCTTGATTCCGAGATCCTAACCGTGCACCAGTGACGCGCGTGATTTGTGAGTTTTGAAGTCAAGTTGTGACCGGGGGTGAGTGCAGCTCAGCCCGGGAGAGGCAGTGCAACGTGCGAGTTTCCCCGCAGCAAGACGTACGAGACACAGGCAGAAACCACAGCATGGCCGTTCGAATGAGTGCACCAAGACACCTACTCGTCATTGCATTACTTTCGTGCGGATTTACTCGTAAGTATAGCGATTTGTTTTCGAATATTGGCAATACTTGGTTTTGCCGTTTGTTCCCTTTCGTGTCGGGCATTGAGATTTTCAGTCGCCATGTGTGGCTCTCAACCTTGGCATAGGCCCCGGTCTTGTTTACATAACTGATCCGTGCGTGCAAGACGCATTCACGAGTCACCCACATCAAATGTGGAAGTTGCTCGAAAAATACATTGTTTATAAGTAATTGCATTACCTCTCATTTTTTCATCTTGTCACGGATCATTCATGCCAGATGTAAATAGGGAGCATTACCGGGGTCGATGTATGTCATCTTACTGTAGGCTGACGACTCTGAGTAATAAGAACACGTGTTTTTACCCATCATGAGGGCGGAGCGTTAAAGAGATATATAGAATCATTTGCATTTATCCCAAAAGAAACCTACCGAATTATTATCAAAAGCTTACTTATCGTTCAGGTACAAAACACCCTGTGAAATTATTCCATCTGACTCGCTGTCATTTTAGGAGGAATCAGAAATTGTGGGTGATTTCCAACGATCATTCAATAGACTTGTTTTTGGAAAAAGAATGCTATACAGTATTAGCGTGTTTCGTGATAAAAAGGTTGTGCGTAGTTTTTCACTGTTGTAGTTTTTCACTGTTTTTTTTTCAAAAAGTGTGATACATGTATATACGGAGCTGAAACTTCAACAGTTAGGGTTGGAACATTCTTCTCGGATTGGAAACATCAGTGGCGTAACAGTTGGGGAGGAGGCACGTGGGGTCACACATTTTTCAAGGGAGAACTGGAGGCAATTGTGTGTGTGTGTGTGGGGGGGTGGCACGGGGAGACATACATCCGCCGGGGGGGGGGGGCGTCGTGCCCCACCCCGTCTCCCCCCCCCCCCAGTTACGCCACTGAAAACACAATGTATGAAAAGCACATACATAGCCTTTAAATGTAACTTTGCATAATGCCTAGGCCTACCGTAGCATTCCAAAACAGTCGAAAACAAAATCCAACGGCGCCTCAGTTCCCGTCGTTTTATGCCATCGGTAAAGATGATCCGTGATCAGATTGTGTGACGACTTTAGGTACAGTTTCAGAGCCTCGTTTCGTTTCCCTCTTCTGTAGCACGAAATTCATAGTTTCGATTCGCCATTCCAAAACATTAGTCGGACTTTGGTTCCAAGCAATGCATGTCACAATTAAGCTCCGAAACACACCAGTAGGCCTACAATATTATTTTCGTCGTATTGATCTTGGAGCTTTTCGAAAGAGTTACGTAACAACTGGAGTTTTAAGATATGGATCGAGTTTGGGATTTAACGGAGATAACATGGAAATCATTTGAGGATTTTCCGACTTATCACACTTAAGCCGTTTGATATTAATCACTAAGGGTTATGCTGTTTTAAAAATATATATATTCAAAAAATTAGGTTTTGATGATGACCACTAATATTATTTGATTAATTTTGATGACAAATTTGATTCTTATGTCTATAGTTGAATAAACCATAATGAAGAGAAAATTTGGGTATCACTAAAACAAAGTAAAGATGATTCGTTTGGTGTTCAAATTTAAATTCTTTGCATAAAAATATGTAAACGTTTCTATTTGAAATGTAGGATTTTAGATGACAGTTAATAGGAGGGGGGGGGGTATTTATTCACCATCGCAAGCGATCGTATCCTTGTATTATATTTAACTTATGCCAATCACTTGCTATGTTTTCAAAATGCCGGTTTGGATATAGAGGCGGCCGCATTTACTTGAGCCAAATTCCCGCCCAAGTTTTTATTATATGCCTAGTCTGACTTGCGACCTCTTACATGTTCGCGCCAGAAATTGTTGTCACATTTCTCTCAGTTTATTGAGCGATTAGATTTTAACGTCTTTTATCACCGGTTTTCCACTATTTATATCCACCGTGAACTGTGAACTCAAACTGACGAATTGAGTGAAGACGCTGAAATTAAAGGCGGGGATCGGTTGACGCGCATGGGGCCGTTTGACCATGCTCAACCTACCCGATCTGAGTTTACCCCTTGATGCAACACGCATGCGCCCCGGCGGTTGATGGTCACACTGAGCAATTGTGCCCATGTCAATTTCCCGGCACAGAGTAACTCTAGCACGACTGCATATTATGTGAGTCCGTTGTAATATAAAGTATATTGTGCCAAACCTCCTCGGGCAATTTTGATCACAGGCCAGACACCGTTGATGGATTCTACCACCCGTTGTTGTTGATCTATATTGTGGCGAAATCTTTACGCCAATTTGGCTGCCAGATATTTTGCTTTTTGGGTCTCGGTGATGACAGCTCCACTGCAATTGGCCGTCAAGGTTCGCTATCACCTTGACAAACTCAATTGAAATTCCACTTTTTTTCCCAAAATACCATGATTGACTTCAGGGGATTGAGTTCAGTTCACTCGTTTTATGAAGTCCCTCTGTGGTCACTGCCAGGCCAGATTGAGTAAAACAATAAGTTTTGGACATATTTCAACTGTGCATGTGCACATTTCTAGGTAAAAGCCTATTATGTTAGGACTACGGACTGGGGTGGCTTAAACAAGAACACGAGTAGTAAAAACGACTGTTTTTATATCGAAGCTGTAGTGCACTCATTCCTTTCTCTCAAAGGGTTCGTGTACAGAACATAAGAGAAAATTAGACTTAAGTGCGCCCTCCCATCCCCACCCCACCTCCCGCTTTTCGAATTTTCAATGGCCGGCTGCTTTTTGGTCGGCCGGTGGTTTCCCCCACCCCCCAACTTTCAAAGTGTTCCGCCATCGCTGATTACGGAAGCCCCTGAGTGTCAGATATTTTAAAGTAAGAAGCCAGATTGTAACGGACACAAAATAGCCTTCCGTGTCCATTTTGGGCAATTGAAACCAAATCTACGATCTTCCCTCCCTGGGGAAGACACTCCACCCCTATTTGCCTCTCTTCATCCAGGAATATGAATGGGCAACGGCGGATCCAGGGGGCAGGGGCAGATCCAAGAATTTTCGCAGGGGGGCGGGGTTCATCAGCAAAACATTGTGAAATGTAGACAGGGTTTTTTCTCTGGACAATTGGCCTCCGAAAATCAATAGGTGGGGGGGGGGGGGGGGGGGGGGGACGGGGTCGTACTATTATTTCAATGGGAGCGCTCTTCAAATCCGACGATTATTAACACTATATTACAGAATAGTGTACAAATACCCCTAAACAAGCTGGTTCTGTCCGTATTGTGGGCACAGGCGGACATTCTTACCAGTTTTATTTTTGGGGTGTCAGAGCGGGGGGGGGGGGGGGGGCTGGTTTCGCAATATTTTGAAGGAATTTCTATGAAAAAAAATTGACAGAGCTGGGTTTTTTTACACCCCCCCCCCGGATCCGCGCTTGGGGGCAACGGGGGCCAAGCGCCCCTCCCTTTTTTAAGTGACGTCGCAAAAAAGGCAGCCACTGCCTATACACCACCATCTGAAAATAAATTGGTTAAAGTGGTCATCAAATTGCCTCAGATCGCACAACAGAGCATCTAGAATCCAAAGGATTTTCCGGGGCCCTTATAATAAGCGGGTCCCGAACATTAACCCCACGCTGTAAATTTGAACACAATTTTGTTAGCCCCCCTAAAAACTGCTTTCTGGATCCGTCCTATATCGGCAAAGGCTGGCCTGCGATAGATTGACGCCCCATGCAGGGGAGAATATTCTCAGTCATTTCGTGGCAGGGAAACTAGAGATTGTCAATGGTGTGATGCATGTTATGATGACTCGAGACCAGACTTAACTTTGGGGCGTGTACGCAATGAAACCAAATGTGGTATTTTAAGAGTCAAAATGTCGGCAACACCTCAGCTTAAAAAAGGTCTATTATGAGAAAGAGGACGCCAGTTATTCTTACAAATTGAGGTGTTTGTGTTATAAAAAAGGGAGTTGGCGTTTACGGCCCACTAGTTTTTCACTATTAAGTCGACAAACTGTTAGGCCTACCCCAATAGTTTATAATAAAACGCCGAAAATCCAATCAATATAAACGTGTCCTCGCATGACATGCCAGTTAATTTCGTCGGCGGGGTGCCCCATATCTCGCACTATTCGGCTAGTTTTGCAGTCCAAACATCGTCAACTTCATCTACGTGAAGGTCAAAATGACACGGTCTGGGGGCAAGTTCGTTGTCACCGCAAATCCGTCACCCTGAGTCACCCAGTAACTGTGGAGACGCCGAGTACCGAAATAAAATTAGTCATAAAAACATCGGACTTGGGTTTGTAAAGAAGTCTATACAAGGATACAAAACCCCTACCAGGTCATAATGTTAAACGCCAACGATGAATGACCAAAAGTAGAGTATCCTCAACATACTTGAGTACAGTCTCAAAATCCTCAGTGTGTCTAGTCGTCTTTCAAAATTGAGAAAGAAGCAAAGTATAGATGTGGTGTTCAAATGAAAATGTCAAATATCGATGAATGCTCCCAACATTCTTTAACTCCAGAGAGGCTATATAGGCTACAAACAGTGCAACATTCCACCATAATGCCTCAAGTCCCCCCAAAAAGGCAAGTTGGAGGCCCGTATATGTTCCTATTGAAGCTTTCTTCATCTCGAGAAACGGTACCCCGACTCTGTCACTTGGGGTCCCGGTTCTGAAATTGCTTTTTTAATAATGACTACTTTATGGGGACAAGGACAAATTCCGTCGAATATTACCTGAATTCTTGAATTGAATTACGAATGGAATTCACTTTAATTATCTGCTGAACCTTTGTTTCGTCTCGGGTGCACCGCAGTGATCGGGGCGGGCGTGCTGCGAAAGAGCATCATCACCGACAAATAGGGAAAGTGGCATTCGGGGCCTTTAAGGGGTGTTCTTACAGCAACATTATCATTTTTGGGGTCGGATTATCTGGAAGAAAATTAAAAAGAACTTTGATTATTAATAATGAAGGATTTGAAGATGTTTGTTCCACTTTGGTCTGGGGTGTAGGGCTAGGAAAATTAGTTTTCCTTAGAAGTTCGTGGGCTGATGCATTGCGGCCTTCCGGTCCAGTCCAGCGTCCAGCCACCGGGGCTTTGTGGTCTAACTGGCCATCATGTCTCACTGTTACTAGGACAACAAGTGAAAGAAATACAGTGAATGTAAATATAGCATGGTGATACATCTTTAAAATCGTCCATCTTGAAGGATTTTCTTGCAAGATTTCAGAAAACTTTTTTTTTAAACTTTGAATTCCCACATCTCTAAATCTTCACATAATTAGTAAAGACCACTGGATCGATCGAGGCACTAGGCCTCCCTTCCAGGGGGTCAGGTCAGTTTCGATTGAAGCATTCCAAGGCATGCAATGAAGACTTATTGCAGTAGTCTTGCAGTCTCAGAATAGTACGTACATTACACGAAGGAACAGCTTCCACACTAATGATACCAGATTTATAACATCCCATGTTTTGGCAGTGGTTTAGGTTAATTGGGAAAACCTCATTCAGATCGGCATTTTGATTTCAAGGCAAATATGTCTATAATGGTCACAGTTAGTGATACTGGGAACGGTGTATCGTTCAATTTCTTTAAATTGGCTAATTTTGGCAGGCATACGAGTCGGCTGGCGTACGAGTTGGTTCACGTACGAGTTGTATGTATAATACGCGCAGTGGCCGAGTTAAACACTACTAATATTAAGAATATCCTGGGGGTTTTATCGTACAAAGTGTCTAGACATTTCTGGGGCTTGGGGACGGTATAACAATCACAAGAGCTTTAAAAACTGTTACCTTTAAAGACCGAAATTAGCTGCTGCACATCCCCTCGTTGTTACAGACGTCACGGTGTACTCCATCTTCACTTATGCTGTGCTGTGCTAGCTGCATCGCGTCACTGCGTGTACGTTTTTACTTTGTTTTTAGTACGTTTTACCTAAATGCAGTACGTTTTTACATAATTAAGGTAAACTGACTGCTTTACTTATTCAATATGTATTTTTCAATTTACATGTTTTCGAGGTACTTTTTTCCCGACGAATTTTACCGAAATTGTGTATTATTTTACATAACAATTTTTACCTAATTAGTTTTTTACATATCTTTTTGAGAGTGTAACGGACAGTGGTGCTTTTTCAGGGCGATACATGAGTGAAATTAAGAAAAAGGCACCCGGAACGGCCGATGGCACAAAAAAGGGCACGAGTTCTTTTTTAAAAGGGCACTTGTTCAGAAAAAGGCACTTGATAAAAAAGGGCACTCTTTACAAAATATTAGGGGAGGGTAAACGCTGGTGAAAAAAAGGCATTTTAATGGAAAAGGGCACTCTTTACAAAATATTGGGGGGAGAGGGTAAATACCCCCTTACCCCCTCCCCTCCCGCTGGCTACGCCTATGCAAAAGGACCAGAAAGACCAGAGTGCCGTTTACTTTAAAGGAGAAACAGAGTCATCAACATGGTTAAATAATCATTTTTTAGCAGACTCTTATGTACCTGCCTCAAGTTGATGAAGTATTCAGTAATGGTAAATACTTTCAGCTATATCTTTTAGATATCCGGTTCTTTCTCGTTTTGTTCCGATCAGATGCGGCCGACAGGCTCCCTCTCTCGGCACAGTTGATCCGTATGCAGTCACAGATTGACATACTGCGGAGGGATGTGGACCAGTTACTGGGGGAATTGCACAGGACACACGGACCGGAACCACCTAATCTAAACCTGGAAGGTATAGAAGGAAAGCTGATGCTTTAGCCTTTGAATCAAATTGTGGGATGTGCATGTGTTCTTTTTTGGGATATTGAAAATTGTTCCAAAAATATCGGGCACATATCTCATGAAATAGTCCGTTGTCTCACATGGGGACAGGCCTTCAAAAGTCCAAACGGAACTCATTTATTACAATGAGGCAGAAAACTCTGGGGAAAACTCAAATTAAGTGTGGCTTTACATCCCGCTTCCTTATGTCGCTTGGGAAAAAAGGTCGAGTCCCGTTCAAAAGTGAATAACTTTTAAGTTGCTTGGAAAATGGCAATTGAAAAAACATGTATTTTTTTCGAGGTGAAACTTTAAAATGCATCTTTGAGGATTCCTACTGTGTTCCTTGCAGGAGATGGTAACGTATATGCGCACTGCAGGATGGTTCCCAATGGCATCTACGACCCAGACACGTACGAGCCCATCGTTGGAGACATCGATATGAGGCAAAGGGTGGGTACCATGCTAAACTAGTAATATCAAAATCAGTTATTCCTGCATGCTGCTACAGAGGATTTGGTGAATGGACTACACGCATGACCCTTAAAAATGTCACTGATTAGGCCTATGGCTGAGACCTGTGCTCAAATTTGAAAGAGAAAGCCAATCAGTCTCTGTACTGATGACGTCACACTTTGTTTACATGTGCACTTTTTTATGGAGCCAGCGGGGCCCACGGAGCACCATGGGAAGGCTCACACGTAAACAAAGTGTGACGTCATCAGTATACAGAAACGAAAAAGGTACAGGGTGTTTAACATTCTTTCTTGAACACAAACAACGGGCAACAGGCACGTACTCAGGAAATCTCATTAAACTGAAGTGTCTCGATCGGCTTTACCGAAGACAGATCCGGAATTATAGAGTAATTGAAATTCTTTGAGCGTACTACACATGTATTCGGTACCGGCGGAAACAACCTGTTACTGTTATGCCTGCCATTAGGGAGCCATTACTATTGACGTTTACCCCGATGCACTTCCCCCGCTTGACACATCCCGACGCCTGCTCAATTAATGTCACTTTCTTTATATAGGGGATCAAAATATTTGTCTTAGACCGAGTTGGCCCTCTCCCAACTCGTGAGGGCGTGTCTGATTCCAATGTGAATCAAAACCTTCATCCCCGCGTGGAATTGAAAAATGAAAAGTTTAATGAATTACAGACATGTTGTGACCTGGGCAAGCTCAACTAAAGATAGACCTGCATCAACAACCTCGTCTCCAGGGTGTCGAGCAGTACGCGCCCACCACTATCTGCTCTCTCACCCTGGTATTGGATCATTTGCATGTGCAAGATTTTTGAACACGTATGCAAATGAGGAATAGTCCGGTGCCTGTATGTGCGTTACATTAGCGTTTGTTTTTGTATGCCGTGTCGGGGGTAAAAACAGAATCAATTCGTCGCAGCGCGAGCACGGCGTGAGTTACGAAAACACAATTTTTCTTTTTAAATTAAACTGTTACGCTCTTTTCGAGATAACATGCAGTATCAAATTTTATATTATTATGAACAAATTGGAAAGGAAATTAGTATTTTCGAGACGGCGTGGACGAATGATCGCGAAAACACATACTGCACGTTGTGAATAACAACACCAAGTACACGATAAAAATCCATTACCAGCCAATTGTGGTATCGAATCAGGATACAGGAAGAAAGTTTCCTATCCAGGGCTTACTATTGGAAATGAGGTTGGAAATAAAGTAAGCACTGGGGACGAGGTTGCCTGCATCAAGTGTTACAGGCCTGGTGTACTTTCGCTGTGCCCCTTTCTGTGGCTCTAAAATGCGACATAAAAAGTTCGAAAGATCATCAAAAAAAGTAGAATGTAAGAAATTTCGCGAAGGATTTCGGATTACACAAATAATTTTGATGCAGGTCACGAATGTATCCTAAGGCAAACGTTGCTTCAAACACACGAATTGTCGCTTGTAATTGACCGGGTGTAGTTCGCCTACCGCGCACCCACCGCAGCGTGGACAGATACTACATGCAGTCGAAGTCATGTAAGCGTGCCGTATATATGACACTAACTTGCGGAGACGCTCTGTGCATCCTCGGCCCCAAAATGCGTGTAGATCGATACCAATTACCGACTTGAATAATATGCTCTTGGCTCTGTCGTGGCCAGCAAATGACAAACGCGACACATAGCGCCGAGCTATATTGAGGGCGCTCTGACAGACAAAACACGAGTGTCTAACAACTTGTCCTCAAGTCTAAAGTCTGACGTTAGGGGTGCACGCCTGTAAGTAGGCCAAAAATCCGTCCGCCGAGCACATGAATAAAAGCTATACCCTCAAAATATTCTATATTAGAGAGTTTTGAGAGCCATAAAATTGGGGAATTGAAGAGATATGGTGATGAACCTCTGGCCGGACTTGGGGCTTCCAATTCTGAGCATTTTAGATGCTATTTGGCTCGAAAGTGGCGCTATTTTGCCATGTTGTGGAGGGATCGTTTTTCAAGATGGCTAATATAGGAAAATAGGGGTCGTCTTCTTTGGGTGAGAATATCTCGAAAAGTCAAAGGTCAACCCACTAAAAAATGGAAAGAAAATGAAAGATGACACATTGATCATCATTTGTCTGTGCAGCTTGAATACCTGTGAGAGTTCTGAGTATTTTTAAAAGAATTTTGAAGTATGCGCATAGTAGCACTAGTGTCTATGGGATTTTTTGCAGGGTTGGACCGTTAGCAGCTTTGGCTCATAATTTGACGGATTTAATTGCTACTGGAAAAAAAACAGGTGCTGCGTCTGATGTAAACAAAGAGGGTTCTTAGCAATTATATAGATATTATATGCTTCTCTTGTGACCCAGACAATGGTAACTTATAATTAATCAATCTTTTGCACTACATTTTGCGTATCTTCAGACGAATGCGTGCCTTTGAATTTCCAGTCATTATCTCAAGAAAAAAAAAACGTTCGCCAGCTCTCCCTCTTCTCATGTTTCCAAGAACCATTGCTGTCTTTCCAGAATGAGATTGAGGATTTGTTTTGGTTTGTTTGTTTGTTTGTTTGTTTGTTTGTTTGATGTTCGGTCATTACATTAATGTCTCAAGAAAAACGATAAAGCTATATATACTGGTGGTTGTTTCCAACGACCATTGCTGTATAGTTTTTCCCTATCATGAAATCGTGACCTTTTTAATTTCATTATATTTCATATTCAGGCAGTTGGCGGCCCAATGGACGTCGAGGTCTTCCTGTACGGGTTTATGACTCCGAAGAGCGTACACGCTTTACACGTTCACACTTACGGCGACTTGAGACACGGTTGTGGATCTGCTGGCAGTCATTATAACCCTGGAGGAAACAACCACAGCGCCCCCTACGACAAAGATAGGTATGTTGCAGTTTTCGCTGGGATACTGCCTGCTTGCCAGTTATTTTGGAGGGGAATTTTGTTTTTAATCACCCATGCGAGTTTGTCCTTGTCGGGATATTCTATCACAATTTATTTGTAGTTTTCCTGCGCGATGTCGGATCATGTCGTGCAAGGAATTCATCTTTGTGATGTCCTGTCGGGAGCACACCGCAAATTAGGATGTGATCCACCTGTTATTTCAATGTTTTGGGGGAGAAGTAATGAAAATGCGTGAGCACCGGAGGCGGAACGTGAACGTTGTCGTAAAGGGGCCCGGACGCGCACGGCCCGGACACAGAAATTTCAATACGCAAAATGTCCGGAAAATTTGCAAGCAGTCCAAAAATTTCCGACGTGGTTTTATTTCTCGAGGGAGGCCAGGAGAAACCTCCCCCCCCTTGCTCTTGCTGCTTCTGTTGATGTGTATGAAAGAAAATGATAACGAGATTTAAGGTGGTGGTGTTGGTGATGGTGGTGACGGTATAAGATGGTAATGGTGATGTGCATCTTGTTGATGGTAGACGGGATGGTGGCATGGTTTCAAACGTTAAAGGCATATAGGATCATTTGAATTTAACCCAAAAGTGACTTATTGAGTAATTATTATAAAAAGCTTACCTGAATTCAAGATCGTTCTGGTCCTAAACACCCTGTGAAATTATTCCGTCTTTAGAAGAAATCACGAAATGTTGGTGATATTATGCAACGATCAGTCACGATCATCAATTGACTGATCGTTGGAAATTAATTGTAAAAACGAAATCGTGTTTCATGATCAAAAGGTTGTGCGTGGCTTTTTACTGCTTTATAAAAGTTTAACAGATTAGGTTTTGAACATTCGTTTTTGGATTTTGAGCGGTAATATTATTGGAAATAAACAAACTGCATGAAAGCAAATGATCCTATTATGAAGAACCGTTGGATGACGAAAATGCCAATTGATATGAAGCGCGGGAAGGGACAGGGTGGAAATGTTTTTTGTAATTTGCTAATTCGTTCCCACGAATTGCTAACTCGTTCCCACGAATTGCTAACTCGTTCGCACGAATTGCTAACTCGTTCGCACGAATTGCTATTTCGTTCCCACGAATTGCTAATTCGTTCCCACGAATTGCTAAATCGTTCCCACGAATTGCTAAATCGTTCGCACGAATTGCTAAATCGTCCCCACGCTTTTCTAATTCGTGGGAGCGAATTGCTAACTCGTGGATCCGGGAACGCGTTAGTAATTCGTGGGAACGAGTTGGTAATTCGTGCGAACGAATTAGTATTTCGTGCGAACGAAATAGCAATTCGTGGGAACGAGTTAGTAATTCGAAGGAACGAATTAGCATATTACAATAAAACAAAAATCCACCCTGTCCCTTCCCGGGCTTCATAAATTGACAATAGTGATGCCATAAACAATGAAAACCTTGAGTGTTGTGTACTTCCTGTTAATTCATCCAGGCATATGGGAGACTGGGGAAACATCCAAGTAGACGACTTCGGCATGGTGGAGGAGACGTTTACTGACAAGGTAGCGACACTCGTGGGACCCAACTCTATCCTAGGACGAACTATTGTTGTGAGTGTAAAACCAGTAACTGCCTGTTAAAATGCACTTTGATATCGCTCTTTTCACACTTCCGTCATAATGGGCATGCACAGCCTCGATCTGGCAACTTTACACAATAAATACAGCCGGTTCAGTGATTCCCGTGTCGGGGTTAGATCACTGAACCGGCTCTTTATATTGTGTAAAGTTGCCAGATCGAGGCTCTGCATGCCCAATGGCGGAGTGTGCCACAAAATAGCGAGATAAAGTTATTCAGAGGTTTATAATGAAGTGCGCCACCAATTAGGTATAAATTGCAAGCTCGTTTTCGCAGCGCTCTATGGTAAAACAGTAGACGCACGCTAAACGGTATTTTTTCACGCACAGGCACAACAGGGGTGTTTGGGGGAGGTGTTGAAAGTTTGGGAATTTTTTTGGGGGGGGGGCTAGGTGAGATTTCTAGCCTTGTGTTATCTGCACACCTATCTCACTGACTGACTGGCTGACTCGCACGGAGCAAGCTCGAGTGCTGACCTTTTAAACTAAACTAGTCAATTTGCGATTTAAACCGCGTATGCCTGGTCAGTTTTTCACTCGAACTCGTCTAGTCGATCGACTAGTCAAATCTAGTTAGTGTGTTGCAACAGCCTTTGCGTTGCCAACGAAGCAAATGTTGGCACGTCATGTTTATTTTCTATTATTTTCTCCACTTAACTTTAGTGCAAGTAATAATTAATTATCTCATTGCAAAGATTTATTATTATTGACCAAAACCTACAATGTATCGTTAAACTACTCATTTAATAGTTAATCAAAGGTTTGCAAAACTTGCCCCAGTTTACCTGTGACGTAAATTGTGACGTTAATCGCGAATTGACAAGACTGAGAAACAGTGCTCCGGGGCAAGGTTGATTCAGTTGGACTAGCTAGTCAAACCACGCAGCGTTCGAGTGACATCCAGATCGACTATGGTTCGGTCTATAGCCGACTCTAGTACCCAACCGAACTTGCTCACTAATTGGCTCAATGACTGGTTGTATACAAATTGGTTGTTGTGATCACCAAATGATACCACAATATCCTCGACCCTTATTTCTCACTTTTTACTGGTATTTTTTGAATGATTGTAGATCCACATTGGGGAGGACGACCTGGGTAAAGGAGGCACGGCAGACAGTAAGAAGACCGGCAACGCTGGAGGGCGCCTTGGCTGCTGCGTGATTGGCCGTTCGGACGGTTCGGCGTGGATAGGGTATTAAACTGGATATAAAGAACCCTATATTTCTCCTGATGAAAATGTTGGGAGCGATCTTCTTTCATCACGGCTTTATATAATCAGTGGAGATTCAATATGGGCATTAGTTGTAAGAGGCTTCTTCAATACTGTTTTGTACAAATGTATTTTGTTTTTTTTTCTTTGGTTTACAATTTCATTTCTCGTTCATTCTTCATTTTACTTTCATTCAGACGGCAAATCTGTCTTTCTTCTGTGATAAATTATGAATCTTCAAACATTTTTTTTTATTTCAATTAAAGTTTGAGTTCTAAAACGTTTAGATTTTAGATATTCTTTAAAAAAATCGTAATTATAATATTTGCGATAATAAATGGTAATTAATTAAGACAACTATACAAGTTCAAAGCGCATTAATATGCAAGTGATTTGTTAGACCAAAAAATGAGCTGAATTATTTTAGTCATGATCGTTCTTTGTCCTAAAGTGAGACATTTTGTCAACCAAAATTAAATGTGTACATGAACAAATTATTCCGTGCTTCTCGATGTTTTTTTTTCACTTCAAAAGAGAACAACACAATTTCTGTTTAGGTCAGAAAACGGTGAAGCTGAGAGACGAATTGAGCAAAGACTACACACGCTGTATAACTTCGTCACTCGACTAGCAATTATTATAAGGGCTCCTCTGATTGGCTAACGATCTCAGCGAGGACGGAGAAGTTGCCGCTTGAAAGCACAAGATGGCCAAGACGGTTTCTACCCAACAACCAACATGCCGTGTAATAGTCGCGTAAATCTGTGCAGTCGACTGGGGCATGGGGGATGACCAAAATCTAAAAATTGTCCGGCCGTGGAAAATCGCAAAATGGTTTGGGGGGGGGGGGGCTGGACACCACATTACACTAAGGGACGCTGTTCATAATACAGATATTAATAATGTGGCGCTTATATCGCTTTATACCAAAGGTCTCAAAACGCTTCACAATACTTGGCACTTACGAGCCTTAACCTTACATCAAAACGGCGCATCTGCAACTTTAGTACTTTTTACTCCTCCCCTTTTCAGTGGCTAGTGAAAAGTACCTCAAAATCCACATTTCGTATTTTTCACCAAGAGAAAGTGGGGGAATTATTCGATGGCTACTGGGTGGGGCTGGACACCATCTTCCAATGGGGGCGCTGTTCGAAAGGTATATATCATGGCTACATTAGACAATAACTACCTCTATTCGCGTCACGTCATTCGCGCCAAGGGACGTTACAATAAACAGAATTTAATGAAAAATACGCACAAAATCGCGGAAAAGGGGGAATTTTTAATTCTTCCAGCTAATCATGGTAACTCATATGGCTGTGCTTTTCTCCGGATGCCAAATTTTCAGGGGGGGGGAGGCGACTGGGGGGCGTGCACCCCCCCCCCCCCCCCACCTCCCGTAGCTACGCCGCCGGACATCAGCAAAGATTGATGTGTCAAGTTCAAGAAGCAATAGTAAAATCGTCCGGCAGGGAAGAAAATGAAACTCAAACCCACTTTCAAACATTTTTTCAAATTCTTGTTCATACATTATTCAAACAGTTTACAATCGAGCGTAAGCTAATGATAAATTAAGTAGTAAAAGCACCTCAATATAAGAAAATATAGATGTTTATAATCATAGAACAAACATAGACCTTGGGCCGACAGGATGATTGTAAGCGAACTTCTCTTCATTAAATAAAGATTTGAAGACCATAGGAATCCTTGTATTTATTACGTCAAAACTGAAACCACTAATACAACGTACATGTACAGGGCGAGTCATAAAAAGCGGAACCCCAAAACAAGAAATATATTTCATAAAAAACTATGTAGCACCAATTGAAAATTGTTTATGACTCGGAAGACCATTTATTAAACTACTTTTAGGCCAAAAAAAAAATATTCTGTCTCTGGTCAGACCAAAATTCCGGGATTGACGCGGGGACGCGGATTTTTTTTTTTTGGGGGGGGCTTTTTTTTTTTCTTCAAGCTTGGATTGTACAGACAAGGTGGGGTACTATTTTGCTTTTTTGGTGTCCTCATGTACATTGGTGTCCTCCATAATTTGCCTTAGTGCTCTCGATCAATTGCCTTGGTGCAATTTCCCATTCCTTGGTGCTCTTTGGTAACAAAAATACAGGAGGTGCGGCAATAGAGGGCGCTGTTGGAGCTACTGCGGAACATTTTGGAGAAAAAAAAAGATTGACGCGCATGATTAAAATCGACGCGCACGCTGACCAGAGACCGACTTATTTTTTGTTTTGGCCTTAAGTGAGAAAATTATTTCAATAGCTGTAGACTACAAGTTAAAATGTTATTACTATATTTAAACGAAGAAACCCTAAAATCAGTTAGGCCTAGGTAAAAAAACACACAACGCTTTATTGTGCGAACTGACTGTTTGCATGGAACAACAAAGAAAATGACACAGAATGCTTGTTTCAACAACTGTAGTACACAATATCTATATTAACAACCCTGCTCTCGCTCTACCAATATGACTTATAAAATAGGACTTATCAAATCCACTTTTTATTGAAAAGACGAGCCTTCAAAAGAAGTTTGTAGAATATGTTTAACTTTTAAACTGAGGTTTTATATCGCTGGTGATGTTTGAAGACAATTTGTAACGACAATTGTTGAAATCGCATTTTGGACGAAAAAGGTTTTAGGGTCATTTCGATTAAATAGCGATATTTTTTGAACGGATTGAGCAATTGAAGTCTAATCTAAAAGTAGTTTATTAATTGGCTTACCATCATAATTATTTTTGGTGATATACCTTCTTTTTTTTTAACTCACCCGGTACTTATAGCTCGTACTGGTGTATAATTATAAATCTTCTCCCCTAATAACGTTAGTTACATAATTTGTTAATATAAATAAATACGGACGCACTATTTCAATGCAAGGCATTTGCATGCAGTTTCGTTAAACATTATATAATTAATAGTTTTCATCCAGGAAAACGTTTTGCAGGTAGATATCACTAATAAAATAAAACAGATTAACATATCAAATCATAGTCCCAGTATGGCCCCAGTCTACAGTATCAGACAAATTAATATTTACTTTTCTCCTGTTAAATTTAAACATGTAGGAAGTTGTTTAACGGTGTGCGCAAGACACACGCGTTTATTTTAATATGGAAAATTATTTCACTATAATGCTCCCTCCAAAAAGTTTGGTCAAGTTTGGCTGTCAAAAACGGGTTTGTTGACTACGGCTACGGCTATTCAGCATTAGCGCACCAATGGCCAAAAAAATCCCCGAAGCCGTAGACATTAAACGAACATTTGCGTCTCTTTGCTGTGAGAATACAGCAATACGGCTGAAGGACAGTAAATTGGCCCAAATTGCCTGAACGCCATACAAATTGCTATCAATATGCTTACTATATCTCTCCCTTAAAGGTTTGAAAGGCCAAAAAAAAAATATTCGGTCTCTGGTCAGACCAAAGTTCAGGAATTGACGCGGCGACGCGGCTTTTTTTTTTCTTTCTTTTTTTTTTTTTCTTCAAGCTTGGATTGTACATACAAGGTGGGGTACTATTTTGCTTTTTTGGTGTCCTCCTGTACATTGGTGTCCTCCATAATTTGCCTTGGTGCTTTCGATCATTTGCCTTGGTGCAATTTCCCATTCCTTGGTGCTCTTTGGTAAAAAAAAAATTGAGGAGGTGCGGAAATAGAGGGCGCTGTTGGAGCTACCGCGGAACATTTTGGAAAAAAAAAAGATCGACGCGCATGATTAAAATCGACGCGCGCGCTGACCAGAGACCGACTTATTTTTTTTTTGGCCTAAAAACCAAAAATGAAATGTGTTGCAGCTCTGAACCAGACTTCGAGCTTATTTGAGAAATTCGGATGAAATTGGACTTGAGCGGAAGGATGCATGGGCTGCGAGAATACACTACAAAATGATTGTGCTGGGAGGGGAAAGTCATCGGACTCCCCCCTCCCCTAAAAAAAACCTTTAAAAAATGAAAGCGGGAAAATCAAGCTTTAATTGCATGTGCGGAGAGATTTGAGTATTTTCCCCGATTTTTCTAGAGGGTATATACATGTGATAGAGCAGCCCTATGTGTTTATATTACTCCAGGAAGTGTCAGATAGAGTTTAGGATAGTGCTCGACAAACTGTGCATACCGGCAGTGACCCTTGTGACAAGTCCTTCACCTGATAACCTTGGCATCATCTATATACTTTCAATTTAATGTGCTCCTTCCAAGTGTCAATAACAACCACGGCCATTAAAGGTATGGGCAAGCATATAATTAAATGCGCACAGAACCTAGATACGAACTTGTTCGCAACTGTTTCTGGAACGTTTCAAAACGAACGCCTTCGACCGACTGACAATCGTACAACTATTAAACTTTTCTGTATGATTTCAGTGACTGATACTTCTTCTTTTTTTAACAATGGGCCCTCTTTCTTCTTCTTGCCAGTTACTTTCCTGGTCTCAAGCCTGCACACAAACATACACAATTCATTAACCCCCAACAAATCTGAGTACATGCATAATGAGCTGCACAATTAAACTGACATTTACTACAGGGAATTTTATAGCAATGAGATAACACTGCACGACATTTAATTCCAATGGAAAGGATCGAAATGTGTATTTTAAATGCACGTAGATGATATAAATTGACTAAAAACTACAAATCACAAGTGTAGCTCTGCTATGGGCTGCCCCCCCCCCTCCCATCCCGGTCTTCGCCCGTAGTTGTTACCCTACGACAGGGGTGCGGTGGCTCAAGTTACACTATGACATTTCCCACGATAACGGAATCTACAATTCAACCTCCTGCAAAAAACTCGATGCTCATTCATAACAATCAATCCTTTGCCATTTCCCAAAGCTCGGCTCAAACTGCAGCTTCTACTTCATCTCCGGAGTAATTAAGATTTTGTTTTAATAATACATGTACTTAGTGCAAACGGTCACAGACTCCCGACTCCGGAAGCTGTGATAGAAACATTATAGCCGCAGTGTCCAGGGAGTACTTGAGCCTTTTTTTTTGTTGGAAGCACTAAAATGATTTGCTCATGGCTTCAAACGAAACCAAACTGTTATTTCAAAACTATAAACGAGCAAGGGAGACACACGGAGGCACCGGCCTTGAGTGGGGGAGGGGGCGTTACCCCGTACTCCCCCAAGTTATACAATATACATCACACTGCGAAGGCTGCGAGGTTGGAAAACCCCGGTTGGAAAACCCAGGATTACTTAGGCCATTTTTTTTCTTCATGAATGAGGCCGCTGTGCATTAGCTGGACGCAAATAGACCTTATGCGTCGCAGGTGTCTCAGAGGGTATTCTTTGTTATTTTAAATGCATTAACAATGAATGCACAAAAAGGTTTACTCACGCCTATCCATGCTATACAAAGCCATTGCCCTCTAACTCCGCCTTATAATGCATCAGGTCTATCGACGTAATTAAGTTTACATGTTGCCTTACTTACACAAACTTACATGTTTTTTTTCCTAGGTTTTAAGTACATTTACTGAACTGCTTCAATAAACTTGATTTTCCACCGTTCATACCAAGACAGCGCCCTCTTTCTCCCTAATGTAGCTCCCACATTGTTGGCTAAGGCTGCCTAGTCTCTACACCACCGTCGTTAGCCTCAACTTCCGTTCCATGGTCCATGGCTGAATCCAGCAGAGTGATGCCGCCCGCATCGAAGAGCCATGGAGCTTGCGTGAATTCCTCCTGCGACAAGACTTTGTTTCCTGCAGGGGAAGAAGCAAATGAAAGGAGAGAAATCAGTAAAATGAAGGAGTGGAAATCACTAATTTTATCAACGCAACACAGTTGAGGACAGGACCATCAGGTCATCATAAAAATGAAAGAATGAAGAAGAAGAAGAAGAGGGGGGAGGGGGACTCCCAACACCCCCTCCCGTAGATCCGCCATTGGTATTGACAAGTGGAGAGAAGAAAAATGATGGAGTAACGGACATAGGAAAACACTAGAAATACCCACTCTTAATTTGAGAGTAATCGTGCATTTTACTCTCTTGAAGGCATTGAGTGCAACACTCGGGGAGTCCTCTGTGCCATACCCCTCCCCAAAAGGAGATTAACGGTAATAGAAAGCGAACAGACTACACCTTCAACAACAGCCCTTCCAGCTTTTGCAGCTTTTGGCTATAGATCCAAAGCCCGGAGAGAATCGACGAGCACTAACCCATGATTAAATCGAACCTTTTTATCCCGCATCTTTAACACCAAGAGCAAATAAGACACATTTTAAGTGGTCACAAAAAAGTAAGTACCAACACCAAAAGGAGTAATTAAAAGGCTACTTTGGAACACCCGAGGCTGCATTGTCTGAGAGGTGAGGACCACACAGGCCGACTTCCCTTCCCCGAGCCAAAGCCGATTACGCAGCCGTGTGTGGGGTAGGCTTCGGGCATCCTTTCTGATGGGCTCATCTCGCTGTCATAATAGATTTCTCTTCGCGGATTAAGTTACAGGTTGGTTCTAAATAACTATCGGGAGTGGGGAGCAATTCACATGCATACGTTGAGCCAATTACCTCGCTATAAAATTGTTTGTTTGATCGTCAGCCACCCGATATTTTTATTCCCAACTTCTACCGGTCATAAAAAAGAGCAATCGGTCCAAAATAATAGCTCTGGACCACAGCAAGCCAAACACTCTTCTCTTTTTAAAGGATCGATTTGGAGCTGTTGAGAAGTCAAATGCAGGTCATCTCGACGACAAGGCGATGGAGATAGCAAACAACATCAAAACATCGACCGTTTAGAAAAACAAATACGAGTCGCGACCCGTGTGATCTTTGCCTCAAGTGCACGGGTCGTTGAAATTCACTGGTCGCTTTTCTTTCAGGCGATGACAAACATGACCAACATTGCCAAATCTCAAATCTGCCAGTAGAGCGGCCCAACAGATGCACGTGCATGGTATTGCTATACATGTATTCAGATATCTATATGAAGTTTTTGACACTCAACTTCTTACAAAATCGTCAGTTCCAAACCTCAAATCTGAAATCAACTTGTTCATACTATCGTCTCGCATACCGTGTTGAAATCAACAAGGGCCACCGAATATAGCACTGATGAGATAGGCAAGGCGTATCCTTCACACTTTATAACCGGGTAGTCGGCTAGACTTCGGATTTTTCTACCCGGGTATACAGCCTCTCAATCATGGTCGTTACGGAGGTGGAGCGCTGGACCCGTGTTGGCAGTTTTGGATTCTTGCTAGTAGTGTGAACTGAGGGGTTCCTGAAATAGGGGACCCGGGTCCAACATATGGGCGTCGCCAGGATTTTTTTTGCTAGAGAGGGCAAAGCACATTATTTCCCAAAATCTCTATAGCATATTCTCAATGTATCATTTTTTTGAGGGTGGACGGGGGACATTTTGCCCACCCCACCCCGTTGAAACCCCTGAGGCCGCCCATGTTGCATTAAAGTAACAGCAATATGACTTTGCACCTCGTCTTCCCCCTTTATTCCCCTCCTTTCTATTAAGCTCCCCTCCCCCCCCCCCTTCCTCGCGACGCCCACATGGAGATTTTGGATTATGTGAAAGGCCGTCTATAGATTCTATAGCCTGATATATCCAACGCCCCCTCTTTCCAAGAACCCCGTACCACCTGCGGACTGTTGGTTTTCCAGAAATTACATTTATTCCCTCTCGGGGGAAAACTTAATTCCTCCTGTCAAAATCAAGTAAATCCGGGAATTGATCAAGTTTGTACTTTTACAATGCTTATTACTGTCAAAGCAAATGTTATTTTCTTTGGAGATAATTTTCATCAGATTTGTAGTGTGCGGCCAATAGAGCATGCCACCTGTCATACACTCAACCAAAAAAGAAAGTTCTCCCTTAATACTTTTTTGTCTAACTCAAAAACTACTGGGCACATCTTGCTCAAATTACGACTGATCAGTAAACAAATTCCTTAGCAATCCAGCCATACTCTTTGTTTGGCCCAAAACAGTGACAATGTGTACAAAATTAGGCCTATGCAATTTATGACAGATGGTACCGAAAAAAGTTGCACTTTTGTATACGTGCAAGGTGAGTGTGATCCACACTTTTGCACGTATACAAAAGTGCAATTTTTTCAATATCATTTGTCATAAATTGCCTAATTGTGTACATATTATCGCTGTTTTGGGCCAAATAAAGAGTAAGGCTGGATTACTAAAGGAATTTGTGCACTGATTTGTCGTTATTTGATCGAGAAGTGGTCAGTAGTTTTTGAGTTAGACCAAAAAAAGTATTGAAAGGGGGGGGGGGCTTTCTTTTCTGGTTGAGTGTATTATACCCATCAGTTGCAGACGGGCAAAACCGTTGCGCTACCCAAGCCTCTCTCTCATTTTCTCCAATATTATACAGCAATAAAAGCCTAGACCTTTGTCATGTTGCCGCCATTTCAGTCATGCTCCTGTATCAAATATCAGTACTGAATGGTGTGTTTGTGCAAAAAGGAACCAGACTATTTTTCCTTCCCGCCTCGCTTTGGTTGCGTTGATTTGAATGAGAAAAAAATCAAGATGGCCGCAACATGATAATGGTCTCATCCACCACTAGAGGGAGACAGCATATTTCCATTCGAACAACTTTGGGTACATAAAATGGAATAATGCCTTTTAAAGAGCTAGGCCATGACTCTAAATGACTGTGCTCCAACGTTCATTTGGACTCCGTCTGCGATAGAGAACACGACATGAAATACAATCCAATCGTCCAATCAGGACTCTAAATCAAATACAGAAACTCGTTACAAGGCCGGGAAAGGTTATATGGTGATAATTCTGTTTAGGAACGTTTTGTGTTCTGTGTGGCCTTAAGCTAAACCAAAAACAAAGTAAAATTTCCTGCTCGAACTAACAGACATTTTTTTGGCGGGAACACAAACCACAAGGTGCCGTTGCTGTTTATCAGATTTTGACGAGAAATGTGTAAAGTTCACTTAGGTCGTGGGAAAGGTAAGTAATTGGAACATGAAATCTGCTCTTCCAGCTTGTACTTCTAAGTTCCGAAGGTGAGTCACAAACACTGCTTCGAGTGGGTCCCCTTGAAAGCTTTCTGGTGAATTATTTTGTTTTCTTCTTCATACTTAATTCACAAAACAGGGAGCGACATTCTTTCTTATCAGGCACCAGGCTTGAAGTTTATAAACCACTTGAAATAATTTCAATAAGTGACGTCAGCGTAAGTGGCACAAATCACTCAATTGCTCTTTCTCTTGAGTGGCATCTTGAAGTGTTTATCAGAAGCGATGCATTATCGGATTATGCTCTGGTACCGAAATGGCGAGATTGCAAGAACTTATCAACATCTTGTGTTCGTCTTGGGCCCATCGGGTGCTCATCTTAGCTGCAGGATAGCAACTCAACAAAATCATCATGTCTCCCCGTTAGTTCGACATCATCTATTGCTCTTATATATTTTGACCGATTTCTACCAAACATTGTCGAAAGTATCAGTAGCCCAGCCCCAACATGTCACATGACCAAACTGGGTCAAAGGTCATCATGGGGTCACTAGGATCATAAAACTGTTTTTGTTTACTCAAAACACTACTCCTTCCAGAAATTACGTGGCACAATCACGTGACTCATGCATGAACCGGACCTTCATGAAATTTTGTATAGGCACGAAGTGGGTGCATGTTCCCCAATAATGTTCCCCAATATTATGTTTCCCAACCCTAACCCTCACCCTAACCATCTAACCGTAACCCTCTAACTCTAAGGATTTTGGGTAACATAGGTATTGGGAACATAGGTATTGTGGAACATCGGGTAGACCCCACCCGCAGCTTCTGAGATCCAAGGGCTTCCGAGAGCTTGTTTTTTTTCTCCAGAACTGCCTTCTCCGTGTTATAACCTTTTGAACAGTTCCTATGACAAGACATCGGCAGCTATTACGAAAATTGACTTCACCAAATCTCTTGTAGATGCCAACCATTGCAGGGCTTACATCATGGCTTAGTTTGTACGCCTTTGTAAACTTTCAATGTTTCCCCTCTTTGGAATGGTTTTTTTTGTAACGGAGAACAAGGCTCAACCCAAATGACTCATGGATGATTGCCAGAGATTAAAGAGAAACGAGGCCTCGAAGTAAACATAGGAATCTTACTAATGGGTGCAATTGTGGGTTTGCAATAGTTACTCCGTTGGAAGTCCATTGTGCCCGGAACAATAGCGCACGTTAATAGTTGTGAGATTAGAAAGAAACTCGACCTCCGACCCAGTGGCGGTGAAGAGGGAAGGAGGTTGCACAAAGGTTGCAACAGAAATGAGTGTGACAGGAATTAGGTGAATGGGTGAACGAACCTGTTCAGAGTTATCTCGGATATCGGGAGATGTCGATCTATCAACTGTGGCCAGGTTGGCACAATGGTCAGTAATCATTTCCCTTTGCCTTTCATCTTCGGAGATTCCAGCAGGTATATATCCTGTGTATATAGTTCCTTATTTTTGATCGCAAGGGTTCCCTCTGACCTAGTCCGAAAATTTGGGACTCTCAATATTGTGTATGAGAGTCCCAAAACTTAAGGTGTTGAAAACATGCAAAACAAGAAAATAGACGAACATCTGAAACATTAACCAGTCCAACAACTTTTCAGTACTGCATCAATCAACTGCCAGCTGACTGTGCCAAAAGAAATATCTAGGATGTCGGGTACTAGATCACTATTTCTACACATTTGTCCATAGCCAGGCACCAGACTAATGACAATGAATGAAGAAGTCAGTCTTGTCAAACAGTTGGACCATGGATGGACATATACAAATCTATAGTCTTTAGCCTCATTTTTAAATCACTTGACTTCCCTCTCATGTGCCCCACTGCCAAATGTTGAAGACAAGTTTCCTTTAAAAAAGAATTGAGTCTTCAAACTTGGTTGGTGAAATACTGAGGACCTTTCCTTTGCCCAGTGAATGTTTTGGAGAAATTTGCTGGCTAAACGGTGAGTAAAGTTGGCCTGATCTTGAGGTCACAGTCTGCATCTGACCTAAAGTATGGGTTTTACTCCCGCGCCATTAAACACTGTCGCTTCCTACCTCGTTTCCTTCCATTTCAAAGCAGGGAAATGTAAAGCACTGTGCTTCTATTCACTGATCAGTCTGCTCAGGATATATAATAATTGAAAATCACCTGAGTTTGTTTGAGGGGCGCTCAACTCCACTGCGCTTTAGTGGAAGTGGATGGGAAACACATGCGCTATACCGTCCCGAAACCGATGTCACAGTACAGATGATTTTAATAAAAGAGCAGATATAGTCAACCATCATCTTTTCCCCTTTTTGCGACTGAGGTAGGAACTACATGTAATTGACAATAAACACAAGCCTTGCTTGACAACTCAATAGGATGTTAATAATGAGTAACCATCACATACTTCTGCTAAAAGCACAGTATCCGTAACTTTAACTCGGGGTGCTATTTTTGACCGGGGTATCTTGCCGATTGTACCTGTTCCTCCATATCCGTGTCAGTAATGCATTCATGTTTGTATACGGCCGACGTTAATCCTTGATGAAACGTCCCTGTGTCGCCACCCCAATCTTCCAGGCGATGCTTGAAGGGTTTAGAAAATGTAGTCCTTGAACTTAGTTCTGTTTGGGTTATATCGTTTTGGTGAAACATAAGACTCGATATATCGGGGGGGGGGGGGGGGGGAGTGGTTCACAAGGGTAAGAAAGGATCGACGCATACGGGAGGAAATTAGTAGGCCTAAGAGGAAACAATGTTAATGTGCACAATCGACATGGGAAAACTCAATTTTCGGTCGAGCTTCTGCTAGTACTACGTTGCTTTGTATCAGTGCCGTATATTTCCTGGATTATAGGCTATCGTTTGATGAAACATTAGACTTGACAATTGGCGGGAAAACCACTGAGTCTGCGAAGTTTGGGGACGACGGAAAGACAGCCTGGTCGGTAAATCAAGATTGTGATCTTTTCTCACTTTTCGGTCGAGCTGTGTGCAGCTTGATAAAGTGGAGCAATATGGAAAACACTTGTTGGGAAATGAGTGAAGCTTTATCGACTTAGCAATTTGTAGAGTCTCGTTGAGACTATCAGCGTGGTAGTCAAACATTTTGGTTGACTGAACTATCAGGTTATACAGGAGGAAGCAAGCCTAAGCACCAAGCTTGTGTTGACTGAGTACATTAATTATTTGGATGAGTAGGACTCTCGGAATTCCAGAGTCCTAATCCGAATCCGAGTCCATTCTAATCTTCTTGGAAGTTTTAAGGACGCCTCTTTGTCCGAGTAGGCTACGCAGTCAAACCCATCTCTAGGTTGTTTTTTTTTTCTTCTTCAGGCTAGATTCCACTGAAATGACTTCAATACTGGATGGTGCATGGATCGAAAACCATTCTTTCCTCTCCCCTCGCTGGGTTATTGTGTCTTCTCGTAGTTTCCACCGATAAATTTGAAGTTCTGTCCTCGAATGAAGCGCAGATGAATTGAAGTTAATCATTGCGATGCCTATATAAAGATTTCAAGCGTTCTGTTTTTTCAGATTTTTTTTTTTGAGATATGCTGCATGACTTTTCACTCGATCCACACTGGCAGAAAGCTGATTTCAAAGCCAAAAAGAAGTCATTCATAGACTTACTATGTACATATTATGTTATTTCTCCGATTTTAGCTGTAAAATAATAACATCATTTTTGTTTGGCGCATGAAACCTTAAGTTGGCAACGCATTTTACATGTGAACAGGTTTACGTCTTAATATTATTAACTTGTTCCATGTGGAAAAACTTAGCGTTCAGAATACATAGTGGTACAAATCAGAAGGCCGTGTTGAAGCATGTAAGTCAAATTTCCATGTAAATGTAATGTCAAATTTCCCCTTGGCAAAGGTCACAGGCAAACTGATATCCATTTCATGGATAAATAAACTTTGAAATGTTTATGTCCAAACCTTCAGGGGCAGAAAACACAAAATCTCTTGGGAGCCAAACGATCCATTACATGCAAATATGTTTAAAGGGAAAATGTGAGAAGGGTGGTAAGTATTAAATAACGGGAGAAATAATCAATTTGAGAAACTCATTTTCAAAGTTTTGGCAAATTTGGTGAACTACAAAAATGTCCTAATGATTTATCATGACAAATCTCAGTGGAGAATAAGCCAATCGCGTGAAAGGGTAGTTTTGTCGGGGGAGGGAGGGGAATGGGGGGGGGGGTTGAGTGGTTGGGGTGAAAATACTGACTTAATGATCACTCACCATCTAAATCAGCAGCATCAAACGGCTCCTTGGCGTCCCTCAGCTCGGTGTCCGTCACGGCAGCGAGCTCCACCAGGCTCACCCCTCGGTTGTGATCCAAGTCATAGGCTCCAAACTGTCGCGGTAAATCCATACCCCGGAACTTCAGCCTCCAGGCTGGTTCATCACCATCACCATCATCACCACCAATCTCACCACTATCACCATCCAAGGGTTTGGGCACCGACAAGTTGACTTGTTCCCGAGGCTTGGCTGGGAACGTGGGGCGCGGCTGCACGGCTACGGGCCTCCACCGGTCCACCGGTACGTGGACTCGGAGGGCCAGCGGGGCCGGGCTGGCTGGGCCCGGGAGGATCAGGACAAGAATCACGGCAAGGCTGGCCCGGGCAAGACCGCCGATGAGAAATTTGTCCTCCATCGTTTGGGTCGCTCTTTGGCTTTGGCTGTCTGACGAGAAACACCAGAAAGGAAAAGTTAAATAGGGTTTATCTGTTGAATCTGGTTGATCCTCCGCGGTAAAATGAAACCGTGATGCTGCGACACCAGCAGGCGAGTCGCCGAATGTCAAACGAGAAACCTGACAAAAACAGAATGATCTAATCACATCCGAACCTCTTTGAAAATATCTTCCACCGTGAAAAATACGCTTCGATCCCGTCCGATCGAGCGACCTTTGAAGGACGCGCGTGGATCCCGACACAACAAACTCGGAAGAAAAATCACGAGTAAATACCGACAGATTCTGGGCTTGGCGAGAGCAATTGAGATCGCTAACAAAGTCATTCAGCGTCTCAGCGGAGAGTGTGCGACCTGCAGAGAGGATGTTTTTGTTTTTGTTCCGGACACCACACCAGACTGTTCGAACAGTTTGATAAAGAAACCTTCCTTGGCTAGTTGACCAGTCATGCGCACGCTCCGTTGCACAATTCGGCAGCCTGCAATACAAAAAAGGTAGATGACCACGTCTTGAAAGGCTTTTCTTTTCAGTCACAACTTCACAAGGTTCAATGGGGTAACTTCAGAGCACGCCATTGGCTGCGTGTGGCGCAGTGATACCCCAACGTGACCCAATCACAGACGCGTTATACACACAGTGTATACATATCCAGACTGATTACCTGTCCGCACGATATTGACATGAGCACAGGATGCGTTTCCTAATGCTTTCCTGCACCACTGTAAAATCAACAAGTAGCATCACGATTAGATAAAATTATCACGTGATTTTAATAAGTCACAACCTATGGTCCTCCCATTACGGTTTATTTTTGTTATAAATAGGAGGGTCTTACTTCGGTGCACCATGGGTGTATGTACTTCGACATCCGCATCTGTAATGGGTACTTGAAATGGCCGGAAACAGTTCTATAATAAGTCTTGAAATCATAAACCTTTCATTTCGTATCCATGAGAGAACCCAAACGTAAGTGTGCTTAGCTTTCTTACCGGCAAAATAAGAAGGTAGTGTTGAAGGTTGATATTTTGCAATTTTGTATACAGCATTGACATCTTGCCACCCAGCTCCACCCCCCCCTTCCACTCTCTTCCCTCGCTTACATTAGAATGTATGTATGGAAGAAAACATTTCCGATTTTTCTCCAGAACCAAAACTTGGACATGGAGGTTTCAATGGCATAATTCAGGGTGTGGGGCGCACGAGTGGCCGGGGGAGGGGGGGGGGCGCATGGGTGCACAAATGGGGGCATGGGCGCACGGGGGGGGGGGGGGGGAGGCAGATCCCTTTACTCGAGGCCTACACATGTGCCCTGATTGTGCCCCTCTCCCGTTAACATTTTGGAGAATTCAAAAATGAGCCTTCTATTGTTGAGGATGAGATACCAATGGAGTGCCCATGATCACCAGAAAGTGCCCCTTCCGAGGTACCACCAGTGGCGTTAGTACGGGGGAGGCGGGCACATGTCCCCCACGTGGATGTCCGTGCCCCAAGGTGCACCCCCCCCCCCCATTTATAACCTTTAAGTGAATAAAAGTAATACATGTAGGCCTATAATTATATCATTTCCCTTCAGTAGCCCGCATGAAAAAATGGTGCACCCCTGACCCCAGGTGCCCCCCCCCCTCCCCAAGTCTAACCCTATAGTTTCGCCATTTGGCATACCCGGTACCTCCTCGCAAATTGGAACCCATCAACACTGCGAGTTTTTTTCACACTTGTCATCATACATGTTTACTCTGGGCTGCGTGCATAGCAACTACACAAGAGCGATTTTGTTCACAATTCTGACTGATTCTGACTGACGCCGATCTTTTTTTATTTTTCGACCGTGATTCCGTTAGTGAATTTGCAGTCAAAATCTTGACAAGAAGTACAGTTATTGGACTGACTCTCAGTTCGGCTGGGAGTCAAGCTAGACTTTTCCAGTTGAACCAACTATGCAGTTTTGAAGTATTTTTTTTTAGAGTGCACACAAAACAGGACCGAAATCCATAAAGGTCTCAATGAGGCAGAGCAGGGGAGGGGTGGGGGAAGCGGTTTGATAGCTTCATAATTACAAACAGCCTTTCCAGAACAAACACTGAAGTGATAGGCCCAGCTCAACTCATGTGCACGGTTCCAAGCGGTCGTCACATTGCATTCTCTATATAATGTGACTCATGACCCGGCTGAACTCGAACATGTTCCGCACATTATTACATTTCCTTCCACTGCCAATGATTCAATTTCCCAAATTGACATTCAGCGGTACTTTTAAGCATGTGGGTCAAAATGTCAGCGTCCTCACACAATGGAAATAAACAGTTAGTGGTTTACCGATCAGGCTACGGTGATCAGACGCGGCGCCATCTTGGGAATAGTACGGAAGAAGTGGCGTAGCCACAGAGGTGCCCTTTTCGCAGGTGTCCTTACCCAAAGTAATTCAGCCCGGGTAACCTAATCGAAGACGTTAGTGGTTTTCTCAGAAATTGAGTACCATGTTTCCAGCGGTCAAGTCGGTCGAAATAACCGTTTTATGTTGCAATTTAAGGACAACGGAACTGGGTTTTTTTTGGAAATTAAGATGGGACCGGGAATCGTGCTTTCTGCCCTGCAAGAGAACGCACGATTTCCATCGTGCTTCTGAAGTTGCACTTTGCTTTGTGTTTTTCTAATATTCCTATAGTCTTAACCGCGGGATGCGTTAATCACCCCTGCTAGCCAAGTGGCATTATGATCCAAGAAGGGGGGGGGGGGAATGAGGTGTCCGTAAATTTGGCTAAAAAGTAGGCGAAGGCTTGCCTGGTGTGGGGGGCTTGAACAAGTTCAAGGAAATCCCCAATATTACATGTAAGAAAATTTTGACGGAGACATTATTATAAACATCCATTATCTATAAAAAAAAAAAAAAAAAAAAAAAAAAAGTAATGCGCGCAACTGTGGTAGTCATTTTGGATCTTTCATTATGTCCTCATAATCATCCAGTCATATGCTTTACAACATGTAATTTATGTAAGTAGGACCCCCAAAATAGACTTTTCAAAAAGAAATAAAGAATATATATACCAAAACATGGGAATAAATATATTACATGGCGACTATTTACGATTTATGCAAATTAGGCACCCTTCCCAAAAGAATTTCAGGTGTCACCCCTTCTAAATATCTTCTCTATGTGCTATAAAGAATCCGTCTTCGAAGTTTGGTGCTTTGGACCAGTCGGTAACGATTTCGACCACCAGCCACCTGACTGTGCCATGCCCCGTATATAATGTCGCGTCCATTATGTGATAACGCGTCCAACAAACGCGTACGAAACGCTTGTCAGTGTCCCCTGTCAAAACCGATTACCCAATACCAACTAGTTGACTATCGTCTGAAGCCATGCTGTGCAAACCCTACCCTATCATATTTTTTAGTTCAAGACCGTGCATAATTTTGCCGTTTTTACTGCGGTTTTGCAGGTTTCGGTAGCGGGGACTCTGCATGAAGTCCCCCGGGCCCCCGGTGGAGCCAATGCGGAGAGAATTCTAATCAAATTTAGTCAAAAAAGTTAACCTGATTACGTTCCAGCCTCGCACACATGCAGCCTGTGTGTCTGGTGTTTGTGCCCGCGCTGGTGGTCCTAGGTATACAACTCTGTCTATGGTGAAAGCACGAAAAGTGCGTGTTTGATATTTTCACAACTTTTTTATCAAGGAAATTCAAACGACAAACTTAAATTAAGTGAGGAATAACTACATAATTGGTTACAGCCTTTACGTTTTAATGTCTGACTAATATCGAAGTTACACTTTGAAGGAAATGAATTTAATATAACCTAAAAGCCGAGCAAGCAGATTTCTGAAATAATTTCTCGTTCGGACTTTTGAAAAAAGGGAGGAGGTGGCCGTTTTTCCCCCCAAAATGGCGGATTTCCAAGTTGGATTCTGCAAATGTATTGACTCTTTTTATGATTCTTTTGTGTCCAAATGAACCGTAACGCTTTTAACAGATTCTGAAATTGCATACATAGGTACAATTTTGCTCGGAAGAACATAGAAAAAAACCCAAAATACATGTATATTGTAAATATTTGATTAAAAAAAGGAGGCGGCTAGTCAGAAGCCATAAACCAGTATGTCATACAGCCAGGGATCACGCCTTAAAGTCAGGATACAGACCTGGGAAATAGTACACGGGGGTCACTCAGAGAGGATACGTCTTTTTATTCATTCACTTATTGCTTGGACATGGAGCCATTCAAAGTAAACCATCGAAATGTAAGTCCTGTGCTACACTTCCCTGTTTTACCTTTATTCCTCCTGAGAGGGGACAATACAATTCCCGCCATTTTGAGCACTTTGTAAACTCGAGAGGAACTTGAATTCAGCCCAACAAAACACCCCCTGAACGCACCGTGAGCAACGGTGGTTGATCCCCCGTGGATACCCTTGTCCTAGTAGGCGTGTTTGTTGGCTGTGATCCATTAGGAATTATGGATCCCCTGGGCCGAGGATTGTGTTTTTATAGCTCAATAAAAAATTGATGGTGTCACAACTCTTGTGCACCCGCTTGAAATAATAAAAGAAAAACAGAAAATATGTTTTCTTTTTGAATTCCCCGTGGTCACTGAGTTACGCATTATGTGACCTGTTCAAACTACTGAAATTAAAGATGCGTGCTCCGTGCTCTGTGGATTTTTCTCCCAACGAAAATTCAATATTTACATTTTGTTTTAACGGGGGAAAATAGCTTTCTATGATGTTTGGCGACTGTAACCCTCTGAAAAGGGGTTTCATTTTGCGCACAAATGAGCCCACCCCGAGAGAGCCGAATTATTGTCGGGCCACACATTAAATCGAATTTATAAATGAACAAATAATAACAACTAAAGTCGGTGGATTTTTTCGTTCGAATTCTCATTCAAAAGTGAAAAAAAATATTTCGGGGTGAAACTCGAATAGCACGAGGATGCCTCTTTAAAGGGAAGATGCAACATTTGCAAACATCAAATAACGAAATGATCAAATTATCACGAAACATTTTACTGGATTGTTTATGGAATGGCAGTCCAAAGCATCCTGTAAAATCGTGGTTCCTGGTGTGCTGACATTTGCAAGAAAACTTGTACTTTTCCAACGCTGGTCGGCCGACCAGTGTTGGAGGAAACTGTTTTTTTTTTCGTCAAAAACTGCTCCTAATTTTTCATATTTAGTTATTCCGCATTTCTTTGCAATTGATTACACACCTGTGAAGAGGTACAAGACATCTATAAATTGCTCCGTTTCATTTTAAGTGGGGTCAGGGAACCAGACTACAAGAACATGGTTGGTTTTCTTGATTTTCGAGCATCTACAAGCCCAAAACGTGAAGCAAGTCCGTTTAACAATACGTGCTATAACAATACGTGCTATAACATATACTAATCCTCCAAATCCATTGTTTTTGAAAATTGCAGCAAAATACTGGTACCATTCTAAGTTCTGAGTACAGACATCTTTTTCTTGATACAATTATTTAGAAAGTTAGGATTAAAGTTTATTCGAAAGAAAAACACTGTCTAGTCACGTACACATGAGGTCTGCTGAAGGTCAAAAAATGTGAACGATGCGCGCACAAAACAGACAAGATTTACTTTGTTGTTGATTTTCCAGACGCAAATGAAAACAAGAAGTGGTGGCTGGTTTCTTAAAAGCATTTGTGGCGACCGTGACCGTCAACTCTCGGCCTCACACTGCCCGGTGGCCTGCCGTTCATGGCACATTATGTCGTGCGTGTCCATGGAAGTTCGCATGGAGGAACTTCGCACAGTGGGCGGAACCGCTCCTTCAGATCATGGCCGCGCAAAGACAGCTTTTTATTGACATTTAAAGAAATAAATGTTTAGCAAGCCTTTGGAAAATTGGACACAGCATTTTTTAATTGTTGTCTTTGATAGTTAATGTTAAATCCATATCAGTTGATTTCAATTTCACCATTTGTTGACTGTTAAATAGATCTTACCAACCGACCCTGGCAAGCTGGGTGGGCGAGTGGTGAGACGTCTGCACAATTATAAGCAGGAGGTCGTGGGTTCGAGTCCCACCCGAGTAGTTTGGGATATTTCCCCCTCACAATCACTCGGGACAACACTGAATAAACACTGTTTATAAAATACAGGGTGAGTAAAAAAACCCGAAATTCAAATGTTGGGACCATTGTTTTAGTGAAGTTCTGCATGTAGCACTTTCAAAATCAAGGATATGAAAGCCCAATTCATAAGCTTTCTTTTAGTACAAGAATCATTCAAATCACTTATGTACTTTTCAAGTTACGGAATTTTAAACACAACCGCCGTTTTAAGGTAAAAACAAATCAGCGTTCTTTCATCAAAACAAAAACAATCTCATAAGGATGTGTGTGAACTGTTTTCGTTTTGCTGAAAGAACACACACCTATTTTGTGATCCGTGGACAAAACTTTAAAACGGTGGTTGTGTTTAAAACTCCGTAACTTGAACAGTACATAAGTGATTTGAATGGTTCTTGTACTAAAAGGAAGCTTATGAATAAGGCTTTTATATCCTAGATTTTGAAAGTGCTACATGCAGAACTTCACTAAAACAATGGTCCCGACATTTGGGTTTCTTCTTTTTTTGACTCGCCCTGTATACATTTAAGATTCACACCCTTCAATTAATATTTTGGAGTATCGTGCAGAGTCATGTATCTGTTTATTTATGGCAAACCGTTATCAATGATTCATGATCATGGTTTCCCCGGAGGGTATCCCCAAGAGAATGTAGCCACACGTCAACTACAAATCGAACCCGACAAACAGAATGATGAAAAACCTGATACTTTCCAGTTATATCCTTCAAGTTATCATGCAAACTGGTCATTAGCCCACTTCGACATCGATGCTAATTGCCTCCAGATTCCTTCCGTCTAGGAAGCTCATAATTCCGCTATGGTGGGCAAAACTAACATTCTAACAACCACTGTCCTGCGTTTCCTTCCTACGGATAACCGGTTTTGAAATGTGTTCCAGAGACCTGACCCAAGTCTACGTGTCCACATTATGTCCGTTGAAATGGTCTTAATTTCGTACCTTACAAACCCTAAGTTGGTAACATAACAAAGTTCCCACAAAATTATGTAAAAACACGTTCCAACCGAAACTTACTTTAAATGTGCGAATTTCCCATCCATCTTTCTTGTCAGATTGGTATATTTGACAAGATGTTTAAAATATGACGATCAAATTGATTTCGTACGCATGTTGACTTCCAATAGACCTTATGCGTAGCGGCCATCTTAGAGGGCATTTTGTATGCTTAGCGGCCATGTTAGATGGCATCTTTTAATTTTGTTAGTTTAATTCAGTAACAATGGATGCACAAAAAGGTTACTCATGCATGTCCCCTGCAGCAAAAAAAAAGGCATTGCCCTCTAAGATGGCTGCTACGCAAAAGGTCTAGGCCTATATACATGTTCCATAATTTGAGCGAATATATGACGCCACTTTCTGTAGAAAATTCTCTTTTTTTAATTAAGCAGTTTAGTACCTTGACTTATTTTTAAAAAAAAATTAACTTACGGTAAAAACCTTGGATGCATGTCTGTATATGCCACCAAGATGGCGTTCGTTAATAAAGTGCATGCATTCGCAGCCTCGACTCCATGGGCGCGTGCGCGTTCCTTCACTCGCGCAAGGCATGATGGGAACCCACATGGCGGAGCAAGATCATACCCATGGAAACGAGGTTGCCTCAATCGTGTTTTTGAAAATTTGTTCAACTATAGTGATCTGGGGTCAACACTTCCGCGTGCCCACAACGCATGCGCACGATGCACGTTTACCATGGCGATAACTACCCACAATGCTTTGCGCTTCCCTTTCTCGAATTTGGCAAACTAGATTTAGTGCACTCTCGTCCCCAGTGCTTACTTTATTTCCAACGTCGTTTCCAATAGTAAGCCTTGGATAGGAAACTTTCTTCCTGTATCCTGATTCGATACCGCAATTGGCTAGTAATGGATTTTTATCGTGTACTTGGTGTTATTATTCACAACGTGCAGTACGTGTTTTCGCGATCGTTCGTCCACGCCTTCTCGAAAATACTAATTTCCTTTCCCAATTTGTTCATGTTAATATGAAATATGATACTGCATGTTGTCTCGATAAGATCGTAACAGTTTAATTAAATAAATCGTGTTTTCGTAACTCACGCCGTGCTCGCGCTGCGACGAATTTACTTTGTTTTTACCCCAGACACCGCATACAAAAACAAACGCTAATGTAACGCATATCCAGGCACCAGACTATTCCTCATTTGCATACGTGTTTAAAAATCTTGCACATATGCAAATGATCCAATACCAGGGTGAGAGAGCAGGTAGTGATGGGCGCGTACTGTTCGACACCCTGGGGACGAGGTTGGATTTATTGATCATTAGCTGCCGCTGCCGCAGCGTCCATAAACAGGGCGCTGGTTGCTAGTGAATTCATTTGCAGCACTATGAAGCTTTCACACTTTGAATTCAAGGCCATATTATGACATTTGATAATTTCAAATGCTTTGAAGACCCGCCGCGTCGAAATACATATACATACACTGCGGAATACATACATTTCACGGCGATTATGTATTGAAGAGACGAATAAATATACAAGCTGGCCACTGAACATCTCTGTCCCCTTCCCCAAGACCCCACAAGAGAATGTTGGTCGACAAGTTTTACTTTTGTATGAATGAGTTACCCCAAAGACGGTCGTTATAATGTCTGTGGGATATAGGAGTAAGAGTCCGAACTCGATAACCATTGGTAATTATGACGGGTATACATTTCACTAGCGCAGCTGCATCATACCATAGAGCAAGGGACGATAATCTGAGAGTACAATTTATATATGAGGGTGCCAATACAACATGTCTCAGGGGTAGGGACCTATGCATCAAAATTGGACCACCCCAAACAACTCATAAAAATCATTAAAGCTTATAAAAAATCTTACTTTTAGACCGTGTAATATTGACCGTGTGCCAACACTTTTGATAATCTACCATCTATCCAACTCCGAACCTCTTAGGATCCGCAACTCATACGGGACTCCCAAAACAATATCCCCTCCATCAACTTTCCTCGCGATTAATCCACCTTTTTAGTGGAACCATGGAAATATGGATCCAAATTACGGATCAGTACATTTACTTACCCGGCGAATGGGCCGAAAAGTATCAATGACAGCGGTAGTATAGGCTGAAGTTCCAGCCGCCTCCTCCTCCACTCCTTAATGTTTGAACTTCAAATTAGTCGAATCTAGTTGCCGTTTCCAGTGTGAATTGCCACGTATTTATGTCTAATACGACATGTTGAGTTGTGGAATCCTTTCTCTATGCTTCTACCAAACCCTATACCAAAGATTGAACGATATAGGCCAAGACAACTTGAACACAGAAGACGAATGAGGGGCTCTCTCGCATGATTTTACATCGCAGCCAAGCATCTGACAAGCTTAATCCCACGGTCGATCTGTCTCCTTAGCACAGCATGCCAGCTGCGATTGAAGTAATGCGCGTATAATTTATTGGACTCAGATTGAAGACCGCGAACTATCGTCTCTATGACGTGTGGCGTCACTCGGGAGGCTATAATATACTTGCCCATGCGCAAACTCGCATTAGCCCGCACGGTCTTCCTATTTTTATTTCAATGCTATTTTGCTGAAAGCTTAATACCCAAACAGTTCGGACTGGTCCGTGTTGACACATAACTCTGTTTCCATAACTGTGACTGTTGAGGACTGTGTGGAGCCTAGCTGTGTTCCTGGGCTCTATGCTCAGTTCAAGCTTGTCGACTGACCTCATTTTAAGTGCTATTCAAAATGTTCGCAAAAGTCCTCGGTTCGACAATTTCACTCATACTATTATGACAAATCGGATTGTGTGCTCAAGGTTGCTGTCAAAATGACCATAATAAAGCAGCTGTGATGACCCAATTATTATGAACATAAAGATCTGCTTTGTTTGTGACCTTAAACAGATTCGAAACCACAATCCATCTTCGTTTGGGCGGAGCTAGGGGGAGGAATCGGCAACTTTGAGAACGGTGGTAGTTAATTAACAAAGGTTTTGCCTCCAGGAACACGCCCGTTTGCTACGCCGCTGGTAACTATGAAGCCATCTCTCATTGGTTCTATATAGAATATCAGTAACAATCCAGACTGGTTCATCATGGCAAATATTGACTAGAGGGCCCGGACTGAAAAAAAGCACGAGCGCACAATATATTGAGCTCTGGCCGCTTTGGGAATGTCACTTTATAATGGACGCGCGCATGCACAACGATCGAAACAAGCCGATCTTCCGAAAACTTTCGGAAAGAGTATGACCACAGTATGGCATCACGGAATTTTTTGGCCAATCTTTTTGGTCAATTCTCTGGGACAGACAGACAGACAGACCAACAGACCGACCACCATTTGACAAGAAGAATCTCCTGCCAGAGCTTAAAAAGCTGAAAGAGCTTTGTTCTTCTCAATTATGAAACCCGCCCTTCCTCTCGAAATGTTCAAAAGTTAGGGAATTTTCGCAGCCAGACAAACACAAAAACGATTTTAGAATTCATTTTGGCATCATCGTGTTGCCAAACCCACCTGTTCACTGATTCAGAAAGTGTCCACAAGGCCATCAAAATGATTCTCTTGGGGCATTTTATATAGGTTGAGAGAGACAACTTTTCATTCGGACAAATAAATCATTCTCACTATTTTGAGCACTTTGTGAAATGGCAAAACAAGCTACCGTGTACTTTCGCGCGAAGGACGCGCAACTGAAAGCGGCACTTCTGAAAACAAAAGACCTTCGGCCCGTGTTTCCATTCACCTTACAAAGAGGGCAATGGTTGTTAAAATTGTGACCTGCAATAAAAATGTCATATCTGTCTGGGTTTAGAAGAGAAACTTTGAGCGGAGCAGGGATGATGATAATAATCTTAAGATGAAAATAGGGAAATCCACGGAAATACGAACTTTATTGTCTGCATCAAATAAAAACAATCAACTGGAAATAACCAATGATTTGCATTCATGTCACGGTCGGGAGGAAATGAGAGTTGAAAATACCTCAGTGAGGGTTCAAAGAAATGTATCTAGAGGTGAACAGCACTCTTGTATAATAAAGGGCATTTGGGAAGGGCAGATGTGACATTTGGTTCGTTTGCGGGAGGGCGCTCTTCAGTCCTCCAGCACCAACCGTTTCAGACCATCACCCAAAGGAACATTTTTGATGATCGCAACGAGTAAGCGACGGCGACGGCGACAGCAACGCTAGGGCGACGCGTCGCTGTCGCCGTCGCCTCTTCAGTAAGCGACGCAATGGGTCGTCTTTGGAATATATATTATGATAAGCGCAGGTTCGGCAATTATTTCTATCAGTAAAAACCAAGACTGGGTCTTGAGATTCGTCTCGCTACACACGGCGCTAGGATCTATGGTGTCTAGCCTGGCCTGCAATGGTCTAAAGTACTTTACTGTGTACTAGTTCTACTAATACACGTCATGGAACCTCAAATTGAAGCTTTTTCAGAACTAAACAGCTATATTTGTAAAATCTGCCATTTTTCTTTCAAACCACCAATTTTACAGAAATCTGCTAGAAAAGTGCTGAAAAAATCGCTCTGCTAAATTTTCTGTCAAACTGGTTTTTCCCCGAAAAATTCTGTCAAATTTAGCCAAAATTCGGCTAAAACGGTCACCCTGCCACAAAGCCAGGTGCCGAATTTGGGAGAGAGAGAGCTTCACCTGACATTTCCGCAAACAATGCTGGGGGCAGCATGGAGGGCAGTCAGGCCTGAGGAAGCACCCGAGAGGGAAAAATACATCTTCTCCTGCTTGCCCTGAAAACAAGCCTTTTAAACATTGTGAACACATCTCCGTGGGGATTATTTACACAACCCTTCGGCCACGTAGTATCCCCGCAGTGAGGACACAGGGTGCTAGACCACAATGCTAGATTCACAATGCATCTTCATCACTTAATCCCTTGAAGGAGAAAGTTAAGACCCTTTCACAAAAACAAAATACCATCTTGTCAAAGGAGGACAAAACTGACAATCAAGAATGTCAGTTTTTAAAAATTTGATCCTGATGTCGCCCACGGCAGACTGAATCAACTTATTTGCCGGTTGTTGAACTCTCGGTAAAGCCACGCCTGATAAGACGCAAAACACTCATCACAAGCAGGAAAAAAGATGCCAAATCTTTAAGATAAGTATTCCCCGTGCTATTTTCGTCGAGTTTCACCTCGAAACAATTTATTTTTTAAATTGCTATTTTCCTAGCGATCAAAATTATTCACTTTCGAGTGAGACATTGAGCCAACAAACACCGACGTTTATAGTCATTACATTATTTCCTCGCAAAATTCGAATTCATTGGCCGCAATAATTCGGCTCTCGCAGGGCGGGTTATTTATGCACAAAAGGAAAGCCCATTTTCAGAGGGTTGCTGACGCCGAAATTAGGAGTTAAGTAGTTTTTTCGTTAACACAAATTACATACAAACTGAAATCATTTTTAGGAGAAACAAATAGGAGAAAAAAATATCAAGTTTTAAAAGAACATTGTGTGTACATCTTTAAATGTGGGTTTTAACAAATCATAAATCTTATTTATCAGCGGTGTCAAGACAGGTAGGCCTAAAAGGAAAACCAATCCGCCACATCGTTAATTAGAACACTAAATTCATGGGTGTGGGTGGGGCTCGTCAATATTATGGCAAAATGATATAGACTTCACTGCAACCTTCAAGTAGGGCCTAAGCAGGGCCTAAGTCTCGTACAGCCGAGTTGTGACAGTGCTCCTCAGTTTCTCAAGTCTATAGTGAACCTGTCGGCCAATCATAGTGGTCACGTCAAGAAAGGCTCTTTGATTGGCTCTTGCAGATCATGTTCCGTCGTCCAGTTGGCTTTACCCTCATATCAGCTGAAGCAAACTATAATGGCTGAGTAGGTCAATTTCCCGCACTGACTCTGAACCCGCGACTCTCTCCCCCGGAATTCATGCCGCTTACTCACTTCTTTCACACTAAGAGATTCGTAAATTTGGCATTAGTGAAGTGACCTCATAGCCTGCGTTCTTTACGAATTTTCGGAGATCAACGAATGCCAGAAAACGAGTCTGCAATAACTTGATGACTACAGCTATATATGGGATTGGGATCTGCCTTTTCTCGAAGAAGGGCACTCTGTGGAAGTGGAATCTTGAAAGAAATCCAACTTTCCCACCAATCCATGAGTGGGTTAAATGCAACAAAGCTTACCCACTCAAAATAGCGCCCTCCTATTGTGTAGGTAGCGCCAGTATCACAACTCCAGCAGTATACCACTTATGATAATTTATGCTTACGTCACCACAAGTCAGGCACAAGTCAGAGCGGGAGGTTTCGCATCGAATGATCGGTCAACTTTCGAAATGTAACTCGTGTTTGAGCAGAGCCAGCTGTGACATGTCGTTCTTCCCATTCCAAACTAACTAGTGCAAACAATTACAATAGCATTCGGTTGAACCACGGAGGTAGAATTACATGTACTTGGGCCAATTGATCTGTAACTTTGTCAAGGTTAGCGTGCTCGGCGGATACTATTTTACACAGTGTCGGCATTTTAGTCGATTACAACGTGCGCTTAAAAAAAATAATACGAATAGATATTAAGGGGAGCCTTCGTTTTTGAAATGACCAATGTTAGATTAACCGGCTTGGGCAGATGATTCGGGTCCATGCATATTCTTCCATGATTTATTATTACATTTAGCATTAAAAAAAGTAGGTATGATTACCGTGAACGCTTGCATTAATTGTTATTTAGTTTGTTTATTTTTACTCTTTCTTTTGACACAACCATAGAGAAAGGACATACCATATTTACATAAACCTTGTTAATATTCTTTAAAAAAAGCTATTGAATAAAGAATTTATTTTGAATTAATGGATTTGAATCTGTATCAAAATCTTATTTCTGTCGTTGAAAAAAATCTTCGCGGTTTTCAACTAAGTTACTTCCGTGTGCATCCGTGGACTGCGTAACGCCATAACCACAGAAATCCTTGGAGATGCTTATTATGATTTATCCTTTACCATAGTGTATGGGATGGTTGACCAGCATGTCTCAAGATATTTTTCGCAGGGAATAATCGTGAAGCTGACACTTTCCCTGCATGCAGAAAAGGGTGTGTGTAATGATTTTTGTGCCAAAGAGGGTTGGTGGTTTTACCAAGAAAATTACCATACTTTTTTTTAATCGAGGAAAACCATATGGGCCCACCATGCAAGCTTAAAGTTAAACGGGGCCTTAGGAGAAGCGCATATGGTTGCAAACAACATGGCGAATCGCCCAAATTTTGATGTTTGCATTAGGCCCAATTTATAAAACCTCTAAGCGGCATTAGATCACAAGCAACACCATGAGCTGACGAGTGGATCAAGTTTTATCGTTATTCCTTTTTTTTTTAGTACATGTATATTATTTTGTCTTACAAAATTTCAAATTGTGTTTTGTGCTTTAACGGAAAAATATTGGGCCGGTTTTGTTGTTGCTTTTGCCAGTGCCTCCTTCTTTTTTTTACTTGTCAACATCACCGAACAAATTTCGATTTGATTTAATTAATTCGAAACAATGATGATAAAGATGCTCTGTGTTTTAACCATTGATCTCCATTTTACATTGATCTCCATTAGTAAGACTTAAATCAATGGTTTTAACCCATGCAGCTCTAAAACAAGTAGATATAGTACCGGACCGATATTGGAGGAGGAGGGGGTATCGAAGGTCGCGTGGGCCGAGTCGTAACATATAATGAAAAGTTGATATATGCAAACGGACAAAAGCTCAAATACGCGGGGTGCTGCATACACCCACAACAGAAAACACATTACACAATAGGCACGTGCATTTATATACAATGTATATAATACGCGCGCGCGCGTGTGTGGGTGGCTAAACTGTGGGCTAACCATGGGCTAACTAATCAAAACACTGACGGGCTATATTTTTTTCAAGCCAAAATGGTCGTCGGAATTTATTGTCCAATTAGCATGTTTCTTATATCAGCATTTAGAGAATTTTATCAACTTTATGAATGTTGTCACCCCAAGGTTGTTGAACTTTTCGTTTTGACGCTGTGGTAAAAAACACAAGGACATGCGTGCCAAAAAACTAGTTTACGCTTCGTGATGTGCACTATTGAATAGGATTACAAAGCGTGGATGTGTCTTTTCAAACTAAAATGTGATGTTACACCCGGTACAATTACGTACGGAACCCTTGGCTTGACATGTATGGGTGACCGTGCTGGTGGGCCTGCTAAAGAAGGACATGCACACGACGATCACGCGCGGACCGACGATGTACATGTACATGTACATGTACATGTACAGAATTCATAAGTTTGATGACGCTGTACTGTTAATTCACGGCATAAATTATGATAAGTGGTACTGCTGGAGTTGTGATACTGGCGCTACCTATTGTGTACACCAAAGTATACCAAAATATACATCTGGCTCGTGGTGGCGCTATTTATTTCCCACTGGTTCACCAACTTATGTGAGTGGAAATGTAATGGGCGGTGTTCGAAGTGGGTACCAGTCGAAAGTGTGTCATTCATTCATTGCAGAAATCTCTCTCAAGCCGGGCGTTTCCGCATTGTGAGGAAGTCTAAACATGGTAAGAGAATTGTGCGAAATTTCTAATTTTACTAGGAGGAAAATCCAGGGAGGGGGTATTGGAGGGTTAAATGACATTTGGGAAGACATCCCCATTACATAAGGTCGCGTTGCTTGGTTGTGTAACGTGAGGTTTTTCAGTTAACATGGGTGGTTCCATTTTCAGAAGACTGTGCAGGAGAACAACTTCCTACACAGTCGAGTCGAAGTTACATGATTGATTGATAACACAAATGTATGGGCCGGACTGCTGTACGTGCCACTGAATTAATAGAAAATGGCTTTGTTCTACTTTTCCAGGGATTGCGAATAGATGAGGAGAGAAATGTTGGGATTGGTTCGGGTCTACATGGTCATGATGGTCTAGCATGTCTAGTGCCCAATTCGGAAAGAATTCCATATAGCCTAAATTGTATACGAACGCCACTTGACACCCTGTGTACAAATCCTATGAGACTGTTCTGAAAAATTCTAAGCATTTTCCAACTAAATGCTTCAATATTTTCCCTACTAAATTTCACTTTTTAGGACATGTTATCCCTCTCTGATGGTTGATGAGTCATTGCAGGGAAAAACTAGTGGCATACATATGTGGAATTCTTTCCCCCAATTCATTGCGTTGGGGCAATTTCCAGTACAAAACTACATAGGTTATGCACTCCGTACCGAATCATAATGACTGCTTTGCTAGACCTAGCCCCATAAATGTGGCCAATTTACTGGACTACCTCCGTAAATACAGGCCACACTTGGACCCCATTCAAAATAGCTTAACTTAATTTTGTTCACATTCAGACTTTGCTTTTAGTTTATTTATGCTTTGGAAGCACACTCCCCGGAGTGCCCACTCACCTTCAGTTACTAGCATTGAAAAACAAATATCTTAGAGGTCTACCTTTCGTGTAATTTTCACACAGCTTTGGAGGCTTGTCTGTACACATTTGAGTGTAACTCAATCGGAAAGATTCCCATATCTGGCCATCACTAATTCCTCCCTTCAGTGACCTATCAGCCACCAGAAAAAGATAAGGCCAAAAAAAATGAATGCCATGTAATCGGAAGCAGGACTATTTTTTTTTTTTTTTGGCCTAATATGTCATAAAAAGTCAAAATTAGCAGGGAAAATATCCAAGTATTTACTGAGAAAACACTGAGAAATTTTCAGACCAGTCTCATACGGTTTGTCGCAGGGTGACAAGTGATGGCCAGATATGGGAATCTTTCCCTAAATCCCAACGGCAACATGGCAATGGTCACACGTAATGCGTGCTGGATCGTTAGCTGTCAGTCACGCGCGCGGCGCGTGGCCGGTGTCGTATTAAAATCAAATGCCATGAAAATTACACTCCTTTTCCCTTTTATTGGTTGTACCTTCTCACTTGACCGGTTAGGCGTGCGCAACACTTCACCCACAGACATATTTACTTTTTTCTAAACCAAGCATCTTTGTACTTTTGGACACAAAGAATAGGTAAACAAAATTTCAGCTTCCTCCATCAGGTAAAAATATGAAAAAAATTTGTTGTAATTTGTTTCGCTATGGCAGCTGAAGTTCATACCCTGGATTGTCAGTCGTAATGCAATGAAGACGTCGTCCAGCGCAGCCTGGGCCCGCTAGGGTGGTTTATAACAACACATATTGAAGAGACAGGGTACCATGCATAAGGCCAAAAAAAAAAGTCTCCAGTTTCTGGTATGCGCGCGTGTCGCCGTAACCATGCACGTTGGCAAAATTAAAAAGTTTTTTTTTCAATTTAAGATGATGTCTCAAAAACGCCAAACTCACTGGTCTGACTGGAATCCTGCTGCTGCACAATTTTAACGTGTTTCTAGATGGGGTTACTATCGAGTATAAGCTTTATGTGGCCTCTCTGGGCTCCCATACATTATTGCACTAATTTTGTCGGGCGCCATTAGCAGTCATCAGCCGACATTTGACGGGGAAAAAAGTAAAAAAAAAAAAAAAACCTGCATCGCCGCACCACTTTTGGGGAAAGCTTCATACCAGAAACCGGAGACTTTTTTTTTTGGCCTAAGCTAAAATATGGCCACTGAACATGAACACAAAATAGTTTGGAAATGTTTTCCCGTGGAAGTACCAAAAAGCTAACAATTTCCATGCTACATCACTCTTTGTTAAGCTGTCGATTAAAACTTTTATTAAGCAAGGCAAGACTCCAGATAAATATGGCTCAAATACTGGACTTCCTCTGTATTGCGAGCCACACAGCGGTGATAGCAATGTATGAGGAAAAGTAGTGTTCAAGGAAATCGAAATCAGGACTGTTTTTTTTTCCACTTGATATGCACAATGGAAGACACGTACGCAGTTAATAGCCAAGAAAAATTGTCATTTTCGGACGAAAGTTGCAGAGAATTGGTCAATTATTATTCAGTCGGGGTTTGGAAAGTTGGTAGCCCATGAGCTTGCACCATTTCTCTTGTTTCACAAATTTGTGAAATTCTTTAAATTAATTTTTGTATGGTTGGTTCAGTTTTTAGCAATAAAACTGAAACCAGTGATGATATTTAGACCAACTCTGAAAACCCCAAATTGGTGTATTATGTACTTTGTACCCCATTCTGCTTGAAATTCACACAAATTGGCCTACATTTGTATCTGTAATCATCCACAAATCCCCTAACAATGCCCTTCCAAGGCATTTAATGCCTGGAAATTACTCTTGCTTGATTGCTTCCTTTGTAGCATACATGTACATTTAGCACGCAATCAGATCATAATCATAATCTTTCACAAATATTATGAGAAGGGTTCTGCTGGATAAACATAGTTTGTGGTGCATTTAATTTCTTACACATGTACATGTACATTAATTAACAACAAAAATTACCTCCAAAATTGTTTTCATAACCTACATACATGCTGTACACATTGCCACAAATGTTTATACAAGTCTGTCCATCGTACGGACATGTACTTCCTGTTAGTGTAGAAAAGGATGTGCTATTGTAGTGCTATGTAAAAATACTAATGAATAGAATTGTTGTACAATAGCAAGGATCTATAGTAAGTACATGCATCATTGTGTCTGTAGGTAATCCATTCAGTATTGCATTCATTGCTTGATCTCATTAAAACCCTAACCCCCTTGAGTGATTAAGTGCATGTAGGAACCTAGTCCAAAAATTTTGGACTCTCAATACTGTGTATGAGAGTCCCAAAACTTAAGGTATTGATAACATGCAAAAACAAGAAAATAGACTAGCAGTGGCACCTAAAACAACCAGTCCAACGCAGCTTCAGTACTGCATCAATCAACCATGCCAACAGAATTTAAGAAACGTGGCATGACGCGGGAACTAGTCTCAATTTACTACACATTTCTCCATAGTCAAGCCACCAGACTATTGAGACTGAATGAAGAGGTTAGTCTTTTCAAACAGTTGGACCATGGTTGGACATGTACCAGTCTAGTATTTAGCCCCATTTTGAAATCACTTGACTTCCCTCTCATGTGCAAAATATTGAAGAAAAGTCTCCTTTAAAAATTGAATTTGGTCTGCAAACTTGGTTGGTGAAATACTGAGGACATTTTCTTTGCTCCAGTGGAATTCTTGGAGAAATTTGCTGGCTAAACTGTGAGTAAAGTGGGCCTGATTTAGTTTTGCACGTTTCAGAGCACTCCAGAGCCCTGTCTGGTAGGAACCTTCCCCAAACTGTTGGACTCTGATTATGGCGGTATGCCTTAACCCCATGTAAGGCATAATCAGTTCACCAGTGCAGTACTCACTCTGACAGATTCCAACAAACCCTTGTGTTAGAGTTTGACTGGAGATGATTGTTAAGGTTAAAGTGATTTATTCAACATCGGAAGTAAAAAAAGGACATTAATCAAGCCATAATAGAAATCATCATTCCCATGGTTTATTTAATTTTGAAATAAAAAGATATTTTTTTGTGACTGAACTTAATAGTCAGAATATCTAAACATTTGAATTACATGTAGTATAAGTAGTTGGTTAGGGAGACCACTACAGAGGCACAATAAAAGAAAACCACATTAAAAAAAAAAAAAACTACTCTTTTAATAGAAAAGTTATAACAATGTATTCCAATTCCTAGAGGTACATGTTGCCAGTCATCTAGTTTCCTTTTGATATGTAATTCATTGTTTACCATTCCTTCCTGTTTTTTGGGCCCGAGACCAGGCCCCTGACCAGGCCCCGTCCCCTTCCTCAGTATTTAGGCAAAATGTATTCATTTTCAGTAAATTATTTTCTTTAGTGAAATGGAGAAAGAGGTCATCGTGTTTAGGTGTAAATGTAATAAGGAAATAAATGTGTGTTCGGGAGGTATTATAACACTCTGTTTACGACCAGTGTGAGTCTGGATGGGTAATTATCGCCCATCCAGACTCCCACCGGTCTTAAACAGAGTGTTTAATACCGACCAAACACATATTTATTCCCATTCATGAATACCTTTTCGGCCAAAATAAAAATCTTTTCAGTCCTAAAATCAAAACATGTCAAAAACTAGACGTTGCCAACCATTTTGTTTAACAATTTTACTTCATGCTTTATGAAACACCCTTCTGACTATAATATGGAATGCCCCTCCACAACTCATTACCTTATAAGGACATTTGCGTGCGCGTCGTACGCGATGTCGTGCAAAACGCAGCTAGGCTGGTGTAGTGTGAATTTCGGACCATGAAATACTGATTCACTGGTATTACATTGCGCATGCATACGTGAGGAATGTGAACGTTCAACCAATGAAACGTTAAAAGGCACCGGATTTCATGGGAGTCCAAATTTCATGTGGCACTGGAAAAGTGTTTAAGACCAGCTAGCCATGTCTTTATCATCCGTTTAAGACCGGCCACGTGACGGGCTCTCGACCAATAGGAATGGCTAAACTGTCTGAGGTATTTATAAATACCTGTTAATGGCACCTTTGGGAGACATTCTGTCGTCATTAATTTATACCTTAGGGACACACCGGACATTAAGGAGACCTTTCAATGCCTCCCTTACATGTATGTCACAGCTGCTTTTTAGAGGCAAAATGTTATCGTTGCAAATAAGCTAGATCGATGGCTCGTGGTCCAAAACATAAATAGACTGAAATTTGTGGGGGTCGGATAAGGTAAAATTGGGGTTACGTGACATTAAAACATTTTGTGCACAAGTCTATGGGAATGTCTCCCAAATGACCCATTTCCCGTCATTGTAATATGTACTGCAATATTTTCAAATAAACAGAAGCTTTGCATTGAAATTCAAAGTAGAAATAGTAGGGAATAGGATTATGTGACACCAAAGAAGTCATGGGCCAGATCAGAGTATTTAAATCAGATCAGAGTTTCTGAACAAACTATTTAAAAATCTATTCTTGTTTTTGTTTTTCTTTGCTCCAGGCTGCGACATTGAGGCCCTACCTACAGGCAGTAAGGGCAACCTTACAAGCATCCATGTGCCTTGAAAACTTCTCCTCACAGGTCGTAGAAAGACACAACAAACCGGAGGTGGAAGTCAGGTGAGTGCAGTGGGAGCACCCAGGAGTCTCCAAAGGGAGGCGGCTTGGGTGGTGCAGTCCAAGATGCAAAATTAGACCAAAGGCCCGAAGCAGAGAATCAAATTTGCAAAACAGAGTGATTCTGAAGACATTATTCAGGGAACTTAACCCTTAACCCCTAAGTGTCTTTTAACTGGACCAAGTCCACCAAAATCCATCATCGCTGACCCATAATACTTTAGTACTTAATCCGCTGAAATTGACCACAAGACCACCACTGCTATAGGTGGGTTTAGATGGACTTGGTGCAGATAGCTTGCCTACCCAAATCCCAAAATGGGGATGTATTTTGATGGAGTTGGACAAGTTAGGGTTAAGGAAATTTGGATCTTTTTCCATCACGTAAAACTATTAAAATTGGAAGGGGGAGGAGTCACTCTTCCCCCCCCCCCCCCCCCCCCCCCCCCACTGTCTGCCCCTGGAGTCTGTAAGGAACATACATGTATGATATTATGCAGAAAAACTAAAAGATAAAACAATTGAGATGTACATCTGATATTCCGTGCTCTATTGATGAAAAAAAGTTTATGAAGACATTTTGAGCCGAAAACTATACACGTATACAAGTATTTGACCTTCCAAAATAGTGTTGTCGTGTGCTGTCGCTATATGCCCCACTGAATTCAGTAGCATCTAGTGATAGCGAAGTCTGAAACATGCTGAATCCAACAGAATCCATCAACTACATGTGGAATAAAAGGGGTTATGTTCAAAGGTTAACCCTCCTAGTCTTCTGTACTTCACTACCCTTCAAGTTTTGCAAAACCACACTTGCCCACAGAGTTAGCACCCACACTTCAAATTCCTTTGGAGTATGGATGACACTTCAAATCTCTGCACAACTCTTTTGTATGGTCAAGCTCAGTGCAAGCAGGCAGACTTGGTCGTACATTGTACTTCACTGCTCTTGTACAGTGCTGTTTTTGTGTGCAGTGACTCTCTGTGTGACACAGTTACTTTAACACTTCATATTCCTTCACCTGAGACTGACCTGCAGGATTTTGAAGGGTGTTACATATTGCTCTGAATGTTGACTTCCTGCTAGGAGAGTGAAGGTAGTGTACCTTTAACTCTCTGATTGACGCTATTTGATCATTTCTACAGGAGCGGGAAGGAGCTTCTCCTCATACCGGTAGTGGTCAGCCGAAACGAGAAAGAGAGAGTTCTTATAGAGGGATCCATCAACTCAATCAGAATAAGCATTGGCATCAAACAAGTAAGTCAAAGCAAAGGCCTTTCTAAACTATTGCCCTATTTGAAAACAACTTAATTTAAAGGCATATAGGATCATTTGCATTTATCCCAAAAGTAACCTACCAAATTATTATGGAAAAGCATACTTGGGTTAAAGATTGTACTGGTACTAAACACGCCGTGAACTTATTCCATCTGGCTTGCTGTCATTTAGAAGAAATCAAGACGTGTAGGTGGTATCCAGTGATCGGTCAATTGACTGATTTTTGGAAACAAAGAGTGCTGCCAACAAAGTTGGGTTTTTGTGACCAAAATGTTTTTCACTGTTTTCTTGAAAAGTGTAATATCCACTGAGCTGAAACTTCAACAGGAGTAGGTTTTGTATATTCTTCTTTGGATTTTGAGCTGTGTTATTAGAAATGAACAAAATGCATGAACAGCAATAGATTTTACATTGACCAGAATACTTAAATCATGGATTTTCTCTCTTTCTCTTTTTTAAGGCTGATGAAATTGAGAAGATCCTATGTCACAAGTTCATGCGCTTCATGATGCTGAGGGCAGAGAACTTCTTCATCCTCAGACGAAAGCCGGTCGAGGTATGCACACAAATTTCATCCGAATTTTGTTTGGTAAAAAATTTGATTTGATTTGTATAGTTTTGGACTTGATTTTTATAGCCTTTTCTTAGTGACACGTTTTACATCACAAATGCATTAGATGTGTATTTTTGTTGCTTTTTTGGGCCCATAAGTTTACAGCAAATGTATGATTTTTTTTCACCAGACAGAATTCTTTAAAAAAAATACTCACAGAGTGTTATAAACTCAATATAAAGAAATCTGAAAACTTGATTTGTCTAACCCAACTGTCATTTTCTTTTTTATTCAAATTTGCAATTTTAGCTGCAAGATAAGAGAAATCACAGCTGGGAATTCCAGCCTCAAGTGTAATGTCTGTGTCGGAGCCAGTTAATCATGATATCTAATTAATGATTCAGAGAAATGATCCAAAAAATCCAGGTCGGTAATCTCACTGACCATTACTAGATGATGGATGTATAAGATTTGAAAAAAAATATATTGTCAAGTTTATTCACTGAGCTCTTAAAAGTTAAAAGCCCCAAACTTGTGAGGAAAACCTGAATTCTGTAACATTTCTGGATACTTCTCATTCTGATCTCGGTCTCATGCTTGGTTTATCTTTTTCCCCCTGCAGGGCTACGACATCAGCTTCCTCATCACCAACTTCCACACAGAGCAGATGTACAAGGACAAGCTAGTAGACTTTGTCATCCAGTTTATGGAGGAAATCGACAAGGAGATTAGCGAGATGAAACTTAGCGTCAACGCCAGGGCCCGTATCGTCGCTCAGGAGTTCCTGAAAAATGTAAGCTTGCGTCAAAAGTTCTTTTTTCCTAACTTGTGTGCAAATATCTTGCCTGTCAAGTCCTTGTATTTAAAGATTATAGTCCATCATTTGTAATTTGTGCGTTTTGAATTGTTTTGAATTGCAGCTATACGCGATGTTGCGCACTGATCCGACGAATTATAGCAACCGCGCGCGCCTGTGCGTTGTGCCAATGCTTGCGCGTGCTGCGCCGAATAACAAAACTAACTACTAATTTAAATTTTCCTACAGTGCTTCTTAAGATGCACCGTTGGAAAGGCCTTCTTTCGTTGATTACTTCAAAATGATAGCTTGCCAGAAAGAATAATTTCACAGGGAGTTTAGTCCATTTACTATCTTTCAACCAAGTCTGTTTTTCAACAATAATACGCCAGTTACTTTTTCGGATGGCTGCAAATGATGGACTATAGCTTTAATACTACCCTCCAACATACCTTGTCCAGAAAACCCCCAATTTGGGCTGAATTTCATGGCAGTGCTTACCATAAGGAAAGAATGAGGGGGGAAAGCAGTATTCTGCAACCACTTTGGTAGTTGTGCGCAAAGTCTGTTTAGTCTATGCAGTATCCCCTTACACAGCAATGGTCTATGATATACAAGCAGATTCGTAATTAAATGCAAAACAAGACTGTGTCTTGATCTCGCGATTCTGACTATTCAGTGGGCGCCTTTTATATCGGGTCTCCGGTTACCATTATTGTATTACAAAATCATGGTGTCCAAATTGACCAATCAACAGCTTAGTCCACATTTCTGATCGAAATTGTGTCACAGTTCTAAAGTCGACTCCGATTGGTTGACATGCTTGGTCGCATAAAATTTGCATTGCTCAGATATATCAGTTGTTCGACTGTGGCTCTGCACACTTGAAAGTCTGTGGGAAGTCTCAAAAAATTTCCTGAAAGTAAAAAGTCATGAAAGTAATAACTTCTTACAAAAATTGGAAATGTTTCTCTGGCTCAATATTTTTTCCAACTTGCAATGACCGACCATCAAAGAGTTGCATTCGACCCCAAAAATATTTGCTAGAAGTAAAAGAAAATTCTGCCTGAATGGTATCTGTGTTTTAGTGGTTCACAAGATATTTTGGCTTGTGCACATAATGTGAATTCGGCAACTGAGGATTCTGTGTTGACAGGGCTGGCACAGAATTCCTGTGCTATCCTGGGCCCAATTTCTTGGCTCTGTTTACCATTAGCGAAAAATCCCTGCTTACTGTAGCAGAAAATGTTGTGCTTACAGTAAGCGCATTTCACAGATAAGCGAGGAATTTTGGCTTCTTCACATGCGTACACCCCGTAACTAAGGATTCTGTGCTTACAGCGTTGAGCACAGAGTTTTTCTGCTAGCTTGGTCGACGTGGCTGATCATAAGCGCGGAATTCTGTGGTAAGCAAAGCTAAGAAATTGGGCCGGGTAAGCTCAGAATACTTAATTCCTAAACTTGTTATTAAATGCAGAGATACAATCCCTCAGCTGCAGTTGCCTGACTCCAGGTGGTTTTTTGGTCAAATTGTAAATAACATGTTGGCACCAAACATGTGCGTACATGTATACCTCAAATTTCAGGCCAAAAGGTCAGGAGTCTACTTAAATCCCTTTAAATGGAAATTCATGTGCTGAAATATGACATTGGCTTGTTTTTCTCTTTTGTTCTTTCTCTCCAGTTTTAAATAATGTAGATGCAGCTCGATGCAAACTAATAAAGGGGTGGGCTAAGGATGCGATCACCATCAAGAGTTTGTAGCATCCACACATCTTATCAGAGGAGAAATACGGCTTTCTAGAAGGTATAGCTTCACCGGCCCTAATTCCTCCCATATCCTTCAAAATCCGCCGGGAAGTATCAACCCTCTTACTAAGGCTCCTCACGGGAAGTCAATATTCAGAGAAATATGTAAAACCCTTCAAAACCCTGCAGGTCAGTTTCAGGTGAAGGGATATGAAGTGTTAAATTAACTGTGTTACACAGAGAGTCACTGCACCAAAAACACCCACATTAGTGTGGAGAGCAGTGAAGCGTGACTGAATCTGCCTGCTTGGCCTGAGCTAAATCTCAAAAAAGAATAAGCCATTTGCGAGTTAAATTTGAATAAAATCTGGAACGCTGACTTAATCCAATGCTTTGCACATTTTAACTTTGCATTCTCCCGACCAAAGAGACTGTTGCTATATCATGTAATTCAGGGCAAGCCTTATGCTAGCAACCCCCAGCTCCGGCATGGTCTGGTGTCTTTGTGCCATTCTCACCCATTGTGAGCGATGTATTGGTGCTGAGCGTCTCTTATGTAACTATGCAAGAGCTTTCCCCCGAATCATGTGATATACATGTAGCAACAATGTCTTTGGTCTGGAGAATTCAAAGTTAAAATGTGCCAAGCATTCTGAGCAAGTCAGGGTATAGGTCACTTGCAAACGGCTTATTGTGTGCTGGAATTTTGAAGTGTTATCCGTACCCAACAGAAGATTACCTCAACGTATTTTGAAGCGTGGGTGCTAACTCTGTGGTCAAAGGTGGTTTTGCAAAACTTGAAGGGATGTGAATTGTAGAAGGGTTAAGATGATGTTGCAGGATGTGGAAGATAGAGCTCAGGCACTGTTGTTTCCTTGGGGCTTCCTGCTCCTTGGAAGTTAAAGCATAACAAACGTGCTAACTATTTCCTGCACAACGGAGGATTTTGGAGGATTGAGGAAAGTTAGTAGTGAAAAAATGCCTTGGGAGTCGGGGTCATAGGTCATTTTGTACAAAACATGTCCGTCGGTAACTCCCAACTTCTGTCAACTGTAGCATAGGAGTGTCGGGGTTAACACGTGGCCCACACATTTATTTTTTGAAAATTTGTAAACAAAATATGCCGTTCAATCACTTATACAATAGCAGCACTGCAATTGGGAAATAGACAAAAAGATAGAACTATTTGGAATGTAAATGAATTAAAGTTGGATCTGTATTAAACTAGATTCCACATTTCTAATTTTTTTTTTTAATTAATGGATGATGATTGAGCTTTAAATTAAGAGTTGCTAAAACGTATAGAGGACAGTATGTACATGTATTATGGATTGAAAGTCTAAAATCAGTGGCTGTGCAAGATGCACATATATCGATTTGTATGATTGGGCCTTTCTTATTTTAATTAAACTTGTCAATTTCACAAACAGTTGTGTTTTGGATGAAACAATTATATATTGTTCAACCCATTACAGGTATACTGGGTGTTTCAAAATAAAACCTTGCATCCCCGAAAAAAAAGAAGACAATTGTGAACTTGGAACACTGTCATAAAGGTTGCGTGGTCTTTCTCTATCAACACCAGGGTGACCAGATGAAAATTGCAAATTTCTGCTAGATGCATTTCCAAATTCTGCTAGATTCAACTAAAAATCTGCCAACTCACCTATAATTACACAAAATACATTAAAAACAAAAATATTCACACGCAGGTGTTATAAAAGAAAATGCCTAGTTATGGCAAAATGTGTTCTGTTTAGAACATCATGATATACGTACATGTCTGTGAACAAAAAGCTTATCAAATCTTGATACAGCTTGCGCCATACTTATGTAGGTGTGAACATCATATGCGCCATTATGTGGCCTAGCCCAGCTGTTCAAGGGTTTGCTTGAGATAATTGAAGCTTGTTCAGAACAAAACTGCTATATTTTTCTGTTAGGAACACAATTTTTCATAAGTCTGCTAGAAATCTGCTAGATTTTCTGCTATTTTCAATATTTTTTCCAAAAAAATCTGCCAGATCTAGCAGAAAATCTGCTAAAATCGTCATCCTGATTAACCCATTTTTGGCATTCATGGATGAATGAGCTGTACACAGTGTGTTTAGAGCACATCTCACCACAAGTTAGTGCAACAATTGGCAAAGGTTTCTCAGCTTTTGCTGTGAAATCAACAGTGTAGTACTCGAGTCCATCACAAGTCCAGTCAAAAGTAAATCACAAGTCCAGTCAAAAGTAAATCACAAGTCCAGTCAAAAGTAAATCGTAAATCCAGTCACAAGTAAACCACAAGTCCAGTCACAAGTAAATCACAAGTCCAGTCACAAGTAAATCACAAGTCCAGTCACAAGTAAATCACAAGTCCAGTCACAAGTACATCGCAAGTCCAGTCACAAGTAAATCGCAAGTCCAATCACAAGTAAATCGCAAGTCCAGTCACAAGTAAATCGCAAGTCCAGTCACAAGTACATCGCAAGTCCAGTCACAAGTAAATCGCAAGTCCAGTCACAAGTAAATCGCAAGTCCAGTCACAAGTAAATCGCAATTCCAGTCACAAGTAAATCGCAAGTCCAGTCACAAGTAAATCGCAAGTCCAGTCACAAGTAAATCGCAAGTCCAGTCACAAGTAAATCGCAATTCCAGTCACAAGTCCAGTCACAAGTAACAGTTGCGGAACAGTAACAAAGGAATGCCTTTTGTGGCTTGACTTGGGATTTGAGGACTTGTAATTGGATTTGTGAGGACTTACAGGGGCTTGTGATAGACTCGACTAAAACACTGGTGCTGATGCTCAGAATTTTGAAAAATAGAATTAGCTGTTGCAAACTGCTTACCAACCAAAAGGACCTATGGTATAAATGCAAAAAAATAGTTAGTGGTCTGACGTTTCAACCCTAGCAGAGTCTTTCTCGAAGGCTAAAAAGACTCTGAGAAAGACTCTGCTAGGGTCGAAACGTCAGGCCACTAACTATTTTTTTGCTCAGAATTTTAAAATACAAATCCCCTAATTTGTGGGACTCCCATAATTTGCCTTTGCTTCACCCTGTATACTGAGATATTACTGGTACATTTGTAGAATTTCCCACATTATGCATGAAATATGTAATATAAGGGGTCAGAGTTTATTTAAAGGACACCAAGTTTATGCCATATTACCATATCTAACTTGTTAAATTATAAGTTATTGGCCCTTAGCCTCCAGCTTTGGTGAAATGAAAGTCTCCATTTCCAATCAATTGTAACTTTTTTGGATAAATACAGCGGTGATTATAACAGAACTTTTCCAGAAAAATACTTGTCCAAGTCCAACAGCACAGAATAACCCTTGATTTTTGCCCAGTTTGTTCAGCATGTTGTACTAAAAGTAAAATACAGTTTTTACATGTCTATTAGATATGTAATTGCTTTTTTGTTTTTGGTGTGTTTTTTTTCCAAGTTGAAAGCATATACTTTCAGTCATTTATTGTGTTTTATTCTTTATTAGTATCATGAGGACATTTGGGTCTTTGATTCAATTTTCCCTCATGTGAAAATTGATTCTAATTCCAAACATTGAAACAAATAATTTATAAATGGATTGTGAAGTAGTTGTTTTGAGACTCAAAATAGAACTTAATGTCGTACAAGATATTTTTTATTTTATTTATAAACACAGAGGACCAGACTCACTTAAACTTTCGAATATCCCAGCTGTCTTGATCATTTAGAATGCAGACCAAGATACGAACTAAACTATTCGTCTGGATTAACCAGTTCGCGCCAGGATTATTTTGACATTAATCGGACCCAGGCGAAGGATTGTTTTCACGAACCTCGTTGCCAGACGGGTTCAGGCCGTCATCTGCGGGTTGCACACCCTGATATTTCCGGCCTCGCTCGCTGCGAGCGGGGTGCAGACAGATATTTCCGGCCTTGCTCGTTGCGTGTTTATCCATCATCCGTTCCAAATACCGCAAAACCTTTGCGTGTACGCGTCATCCGACATGAACTGGTTAACGACTCTTTCTGTCGCAAGACACCGCTGTAGTTTTTGTCTAGTTGGCTATTTTTGAGCCGATGTTTATAGCCCAGTTCCAAGTGTAGGATTTAATACGAGTGTGGCCAATGAGCCCTTATTATGGGATACTGTAAAAACACATTCCAATGTGGAATCTTTCTGTTGTGTTAATCTCACAATTAAATATTTTTTGAACATGTCTAATCATCTACTATGAATAAAATTGCAAGCTTTTTTGAGATATATTTTCATGTTGTTTCTTTGATAATTTCATTTATACGATGCCTATTATATATCCCCTTCACCTGATTGTTGGGTCATTGATCACGCCTTGACCAATGAATTATTTGTCTCGGCGCACGGCGCAGTCGCAATTCAAAAATAAAAGTTCCATTGCTAGTCACACTACTGGTTGCACTATAACACAGCTCTGATGCCGTACATTCAAAGTACCAGTTTACAAATTACTAATCAGATGACAAGGATTTATTCAGGCGTTGTAAAAAAAATAGTAATGAATCTTTCACATTCGTGCAGTGGAAAGAATAATTGCATGAGGTGTCAGATGGCATGTCTCATTCCACTGGGCGTCACCTCATGAAGTTATTCTTAACATTGCACTCATAAACATTCATTATTTGTATACTGTTATGCAAGTATGGAACACTTGTTTGGTGAATATACTCCTATTCCTTCAAGAAACATCTATGTGGCATCAGCTAATAACAGTCTTGATATCTATCGGGGGAAATGAATTACACTGACCCAGCAATGTTTTTCTTTTAACTTTTATTTAAAATTTCAAGTCACAATTTCAGTCTGAACTTGAAAAACCACCACTACTATCATTGGTGTTTTTTCCCCCAAAAGTTGAGGGGAATGATCATGGCAAAAACAAATTATGCAATACATGAATATTTAACTTCCGTCTTGTCAAAATTTCATAAAAATTTTCAAAGTATTATTTGAAAACACACTACAGTCCTGAAATCCTTATTTTTCAACATTTTATATGCAAAAGCCATTTTCCAAAATATAAACTTTTTTTGGCAAATACAAACACCGTATGTCTTTATGAGCAACTAAAATATACAAACATTTATGTACATATATTGTAGATCTCCATTCGTCTTTGGCTTGAATACATGAGCAATTACACTTGTCAAAACACAATCGGCTTATAAATAATTTTAAGTGAAAAAAAAGCAGTTCATTCTAAAACAAAATTTCATGTACTTTTTTAATGTCTGTCAAGAAATATGGTGCATAGAACAGGTACTGATCATAATTTGGTCGACATTACGATACGTGTGTGTACATGTACAGTATATATCTTTACCTTTTGATCGACTTTAAAATGATCTTGCCAATTGGATGGAGTTGTGATGAAAATTCAAAATTTTTCTTTCTTGAATGTCATCGTATTGGTCGCGACACAGACACTCTTAAACACACATATTGAAATTTGTATCCTTGTGGAGTCATTTCTTTGTTCTCGTGTACTAAAGTTTTAGAGTTTGAAAGTGTAGTTTCCAATTGCTCCTATTTTAACCAGAATTAATTTCCTGGGCTGAAATTCGGACTTAATATCCCTTACATAAAATACTTCAATTTGCGATGATCAACACACCTCGGAAATTCCTAGTTTTTGAGTAACATCCATATATCTATTTCATGATAACGTATACAATCTTTTGTTCCCTATTATTCACATGTCTCCACAGGGTACCGTGTACCAAATCAAACACTCTTAAACACTCAAACTTGATTGAAAAATGAGAGACAGTGCGAAGGCTGGTATGCTACAATGAAATTAATAGTCTTTCTTCCATTCCTTCATCACAGTTACAACTTTTGCAAACAAGTCTTCGTATAAATTTCTTGCATAAAAAAGTCTGAAGTCAATGAAAAATACTACAAAACCCTGAAAAATATTACAAAACCCTGAAGTGAACTTGGCAGGACACAGATAAAAGTCAATTAATGATACACATGATATCAACAGCAAGTTTTCGTCCAAGGTTTTAACATTCATGCCCACTTCTAAGAACACCCTAACCCTGCTGAATCCAACAGGATCCAACTGTATCATAAACCCGTTGGAGCCTGTTGGATTGAGCAGTAAACCCCTTGTACAAATGTGCATGTACATATTCAGAGTCGGATTCTGTTGAGTACTGATAAATAACGTCGAGTTGGACTCTGTTGGATCCAACAGACAACTAAAAATTAGGCACAGTTGGATTCTGTTGGATTAAGCAGGAAGTAATAGTTGGACCCTGTTGGATTTAGCGGGGTAGTCCTGAGAAACCCTTGGGGGGTATATACTACAATGTGTTATTACATTTTCTTTTAAAAAAAGTATGAATACAAGCTTACAAAATACAGATAGTACTTAATCTCGGTACTATTTGTGGTAACCCTGAATCTCCACTTATGATTAAAAGTGTGGCAGTACTGTATATTCTTTTCTTCAATATTCACTCAATATTTCGAAATGCATCATTTAAATTCAAGTCCCATTTGAACAATATTGAAGTTTAAGATTTGAGGCTTTGCATGGAGTATCGGTATCGTTTCGGTTTGCGGTAACACCATGTGGTAATAACTACTGCTTAGAAGATATTTAGTTCTGAAAAGAACATGTCCTGCTTAATATCAACTTTCGCTAAGTAGTTTTTGTTCTGATAAGAACAGTCCTGCTTTAAGTTCTAAAAGAGCTTGTCTTGAAGTTTGTTGTCAGAAATATAATTATAAGCAACTAGCAAAACGGAGACTGCCGTCAACGGCACAAGTCCTGATTTCAATGCATCAAGAAAAAAAAGAAAGACATTTATTGTAGATGTTCCCAAATGGTATTTATTAAGGCAATGATGGGTATCTGGGTACCCGTAACCCGACTGCTTATTTACAGGTATCCGATTCCATTTTATCAATTTTATTACTAAAAACTGCCTTTGTAGATCTCTACACAACATTTCAAACAGGCAAGCGCAATTTTCTATTGATATCTTGCCGATAAATTATTAGAACAAAATCTGAGTACAACATCTTTTGAGTCCATTTACCGACAGTTTCCCTATGTCGAGATTGCGGATGAATCAAACGAAAAGAACCAATCACAACGCACGTACCAAGTGCTACTCGGCAGGCAACTTGCCTAATTTGTCATCAGACAAACAAGACGCGATCTTAATGAAGATTTTGTTCAATACTCGTCGTCAGACGAAAACGAGGTGACGTTACGACGTCTTGGCTGGACCCTCTCGGCCCGGTAGGTCCTCTGGCCCAGCGATGCGCCGATCCGTTCAACAAACATCTGCACCGTCTCCGTGTTCAGGATGGAGTTGTTGAATGACTCGGAAACCCTAGTCCTCAGGTTGTAGCGGGTCTGAGTGGGTGTCCTACAACTTTCCTGAAATGAAAAAAAAGGAATGAAAATGCAGGAGAGTCATTCCAGTGTTATGTTATGTCTGTGACAGAGCGCTTAACCAGTTCATGTTCTTTAACCAAATCTTCAAAAATTCCAACAGTAGTTTAAGAGGTTTAGGATTCTGCTTCCCATTACAATGACAATAAAGGGGGGGGGGGGGTAGAGATCTAATTTTTGTTGTTGTATGAAGTATGTGTGATTGGCTCATGAGGGATTTTGGAGGATTCAGGAGTTTTTTCCCTGCAAAAATTCCCACATGTTGAGTACTTATTGGAAGTACTTTAACCCTAATGTCCTAAGGGCTCTTTGGGGTCAAGGACCAAATACCACAGAATACTACATGTGTTGTGCACACTTGTATGGAAAGAAATGCATACTACAGGTTACCATTGAGTAGTATTTTGTAGCTTTAGGTGAGGTTAGGGTTAAGGAAATGCAACTCACACTCTGCGGCGTTGACTGCCTGCTTCTGCTGCCTTTTGGCCGGCCTCGTTTTCTCTTTGTCGTTGAGGAGCTGCCGGTGAAGGTGGCATCCGGTGTATTGGATTGGAATGGAGTGTTTACTGTACAGGAGCAAATATAATAGAAAAAACACCTTTTTTTCGTGTTCAAATGACTGAGCAATTCAATGTGATTTCATTGCTTACCACAAGTTCTAAACACTACATAAAGTTACCTAAAACCCAAATCCCTAATTCTGAAAGACTTGTAAAATTGTGTTTGAAATTGATTTAAAAAAAAAAATTAAACTCAGGCCAAAAAAAAAAAAATATTCAGTCTCTGGTCAGACCAAAGTTCCGGAATTGACGCGGTCACGCGGCTTTTTTTTTTTTTTTTGCTTTTTTTTTTTTTTTTTCTTCAAGCTTGGATTGTACAGACAAGGTAGGTACTATTTTGCTTTTTTGGTGTCCTCATGTACATTGGTGTCCTCCATAATTTGCCTTGGTGCTTTCGATCATTGGTGCAATTTCCCATTCCTTGGTGCTCTTTGGTAAAAAAAATTGAGGAGGTGCGGAAATAGAGGGCGCTGTTGGAGCTACCGCGGAACATTTTGGAAAAAAAAAAGATCGACGCGCATGATTAAAATCGACGCGCGCGCTGACCAGAGACCGACTTATTTTTTTTTTTGGCCTTACCTTTTAATAAATTTAAAATATAGCCTTTTAACAAAAGGGAACAAATCTTACCCGAGTTGTTTAGTCCCTGCATGAAGCTGTCGTTTGATGCCTGATGACTGCCCCTTCTCTGTCCCTCCAGACTGACCCTCCGACTGACCGGCTGACTGGCCTGGTTTGCCGTGATGAAGCTCTCCGTGTCCGACAGTTCGTCGGTGTCCGTTGAGCTCTGTGCCCCGATGTAGGTGGGCTCCGTGTCTGTACTCGTGAAGTCTTCTGAGCTGTATCCATCAATTGCTGTTACGTTGTCTAGGGAGTTGTTGAAAGAGTTTTAAAAAAAAACTTTGCACAAAAAAAAAACCCACAAAACTAGGCGGAAACAGTCTGCGCCCCTGCGCAGGTTGGCCTGGTGTCTGAAGTTGTATGGGTTGTAGCCATCAATTGTTGTTATGTTGTCTAGGCGCTTATTGAAAAAAAAACACCCGAAAACTAAAGCAGAAAAACTTTGCGCCCCCTTCCGCAGTGGGCTCAGTGTTGGTGCTCCTGCATCCATCTGAATTGTAGCCATCCATTACCCCTTCGGCTCCCTGTTTTACCATTCTTGGATAAATTGGATGTTTTTTTTTCAAATTCCGTCTTATCGAGGCAATTCCTTCCTTCCTTCCTTGAAAGTGCAGCCTCATATGTATGAGGATAAACGCACTGCCAGAAACACCGGGGCGAACCTCTTCTCTCAGGGATTAACGTTACTAGGTTCTTTTACGTGCATTATACAACACACGGGACCTACAGCTTTATGTCCCATTCAAAGGAGAAGCAATAATGGTTAAGTGTCTTGCTTAAGGACACAAGTGTCAAGAGCAGGACTCGAACCCACAATGTACTGATCAGATACACCAGAGCTTGAGTCCGGTGCTCTTAACCACTCGGCCATGACACTCCACTTGTAAAACCGTTTGCTATAAATGCGGTTCGAGTCCGCTTTATGCCCATTTTGTACCTACGCCTATTCTTAGCCATAGGCCTAACCACGCATATGGGCCCAAAATGGACTGAAAAGGTAACTCGATTCCGAATAGTTGGTGACATGACGTGTTTCCGGTCTACAGGTGTCAATACATGCCGTTGGTCTATTCGAATTGAGAAGATACTTCTCTGCGGTGTAAGTGACCTGAATCTTGGCATTCAGTACCTGCTGTTCGGTGCCACATACTGTCGCTGTAGTCTCGGCCGAGAGAGAGTGGTTTGTGACCCGCGACCAGCGACATGGCAGCGGCACCTGAAGACTGCAGAGCTGTGGCGACATTGTTGCCCCCGAGTGCTGGGTACGAATTCACACCTTCCAAGAAAACAAGAAGAGCAAAAAGGAAGATACATCAAAATGCTGCGTTTACTTTTTTTGGGCCCAAGTGTCACATTCATATTATAATAAACTCCTGGTAAATACATTTACATAGCATTTGGTCTCAACTAGTCATCAAAGAGCAAGATCTATTGCTGTAATCAAGGTTTTTTTTGCCGAACCAAAATCTGTGTCTAGATTTGGTCATACCAGGGTTTACACAATGTGTACAAGGAATTATGCGCCTCTGTGACGATATAAGTACATATACCGCTTAAACAAGGCTTAAACTTATTTCCAGTCACAAGAGATTCCAATCAGAGCTGGCTTATGTGTTTCAAATGTAGAAGCTGTTTTACCGACGACTGGTGTACAGGTACAAGATATTAAATTGTGTCCACAATGCAGGCAGGATTAGATATGAAAAAACTTGCATCTCTGAGTGCATTAGTTCTAAACCACCAAAAGGCCTGACTTATATTCCGTGACCACAAACACAATCCAACTGTAGTTGGGGCCATTGCTATAGTTGGGACGTAACAGTGCTCCCAAGAAGTATCAACCTGCCATAACAGTTTCTTTTTAAGGAGCCTTACTAACCGATTCCTTTCATGACGCGGCACAGCTCCGAGTTTTGTCGTCGGATCTCCAGCAGGAGCATGTTGTTCACAGTGGCCAAGTCTTTGTATCGATAGGCACAAACAAAGAGCACCACCAAGGCAATGGCACAGAAGCACTTGCGACAAAACCACATGTGATCATAAAGCTGTGCCAACAAGAATAATGAGAGAATAAGGAAACAACATTTTGATATTAAATCATATAAAATGGGACAATTTCACAGGAGATGTAGGGTGAAAAAAAGAGGATGCAAGCAGACCTGAGGAATGTCTGGTCAATATGTGACCCGCTCCACAAAAATGAGTCTGTTGTGGCAAAACTGACATTTTGAGTTAACTACATTAATAAAATGGGAATGAAATAAGCTTTCATTTGGTATATCATGGGCCTCTCTAGGACGTTTGGTTGCATTGTTGTGCCTTTTTTAATTCTGTCAAGTTTTTGCAAAGCAAGAAATGTCTCAATGAAGAAAAGAGGGTTTAAAAATTACAAATACATTGAAAAGCACCAAAAATCATAAATTTGTTAGTCTTTTTCTTACAATATTTAAATTTCTGTGTAAGATATCTGAACTAAAATTATCAAACAACCAAAATGAAACAAAAACAAAAAATCCAAATTTTGAGCAAATTTTCACTGTTTCCATTTAAAAGTGGTAAAAGCTGGAATTCAAGCTATGCGACATCAGACTCATTTTTGCAGAGCGGGTCACATATCTGCAATATCAATATTCCTTGCCATTCTTGCAGCTCAGGAGGTACTTATGCAACAGAGGCCCTACCTGATCGCCACCAACGACTTGAAACACGCCTCTCTCAACCACCAAGTCCACCCCCAGGATAATGAACAGCCAGAGCCTGGCTCCGCTGGTACGGGGCGCGGAGGTCACTATGTAGGCGATCAGCACGGCGGCGGCGAAGAACAGCAGGGAGTTGAACCAGCTGAATTCCCCCAGGATGAGACGTTGGATGTCACCCACGCGGCTGAAGGTCTCCTCAAACAGACGCTGCTGGTTCTGGGTCTGGTCCTTCATCTCCGCAAAGACATTCTGCCGGTCAAGATGAAGATAGATATCTTGAGTTTGAGACAACACGCCGAACTTTTAGTCTGAGTCTAAGTCCCGAGCGTTGAGTCTCAAGTTGAGTCCCGAGTCATCCGAGTCATCAGGGAAACTCATTTTGTCATGGCGGTACTATTTTGACCCCAGTTTGGATCCCTTCAGGTGCTCCAGGTGAACTGGGGTTATAGCCTACTATGTCTTGGGTGACGCTAAATATTTCTCCACACAGCTTTCCCCAGGATTCCCCGCTACTGAGGAATCCCAAGGAACTGAAGAAGAGAAAATATCTACCATCGTATTTTCTTGACTCTGAACACCAAAGTATGAACATTTGTGAACAATGAAATTGACTGGGGCAGGACATGAACATGCGGAACACCATTGGAGCACCAGTAAGGTGTTCTGGGGGTAATGCATAGGGTGTCAATCCCAAACATAGTCAGTTTTTTAGAAGTTTGCCCTAAAAAAAAATACTGCAGAGCAACCCTTCACTTGGTAAGGATGTACACACATTTTCATTTTTGCATAATAACCCTCCTTCTCTGGCTGGCAATTTCAACAAAGCCAGCCCAGCATTTAAAATAAATCAAGTGACTGTTTTTAACAGTTGGGTGCTTCCTTCTGACATAAAGCAGGATTGACTGGCTGGCATTAGTTATAAAACTTGATACAGCTATGCTTTGGCTGTAGAAGATTGATAAGCCAGCTGTGACTACCAGTCACCTGCTTTTGTCTGTTGATGGAATATGACTAGTCTCTGTGCCCATAGAAATATGATCTGACTGCTGGTGACTAGCCTGCCTAAAAGGCATGGAAGAGGAAGTGGAATGAATTTTTGACTGTCTGTGACTGATCGAACAAAAGGAAGATTGATGAAACATCCTTAAAGTCCATCAGTCAAAACTTTCCAATTAATTAAACCAAGAAATCTTCTTCTGACATTCATACCTTGATATCCTGTGAGGATGTCTGGAGTGCATCTCTCAGTTTCTCCTCGTTCTGCAGGATGAGGTCTTGCTGCATCAGTGATGCCCCCTGCTTCTCAATCATCTCCTCCTGTAGTTTACCTATCAAAGTCAAGAAATCCTTCCATTTCTAAGTACACTTTCTATCCCCATCTCCAAAAATATGGAGATGAACAGGGGAAATAATTGTAAAGCGCTTTGAGACGTTTGATACAAAGTTCTATAAAATCACCACATTATTATTATTATGGCAACACGCAGCAACTGATATAAACTGGCATGCAAATGAACAGATGTTCTCATAAGCTGCACACAAGCCCGCCCGCGTCAATATCATCCCATTCCCTCTCCAATCACCAACCTGTGACCTCCATCTTAACCGCCACGTCTTCCGAGCTCTGGGCCAGCCGGGAGACGGTCTGCTCTGTCTGCTCGTGCCAGACTTGGCTTTGCAAGAAGAAGCAGATGTCCTGGGTGTGGGTGAAGAACTCCGTGTAGGCATTGAACGCTACGGCGTCGCCCCGCAGCTGTGACAGGCAGGTCTGGATGTCAGTCGTCCCGCTCTCGCAGGGGTACGACGGTAGACCCGCCTTCTCTAAGTGACAGTTGGCGAAGGTCAGGGCCAGGTAACTCTGCTCGTCGTCTGTGAGTCGTTTGCAACCTGCCCAACAAATGAGAAATCAAACATATTTACGACCAAAACTTGGCCTTCCTGACCTTCCTGAACCCCAACTTTGTTCAGGCACCCAATGGCACACTCTAAGTACATGGACTTTCAAGGGACAATAACCGGGCTTCAACTTCCTCAAATCTGTAAGATCCTCCAGAACCTCTTGGTGGAGTCTTAAGGATCTTGGAGAGTTAGGGGGAATACAATACTGCATTTATCACAGGGTTCTCTGACTTCAGGCAGCACTGTTGAAACATATGTGTTACTCCCATTCTATCCAGGATCTTATTAACCTTTTAGTCACTGTACCACCTCAAACCGCCCTGCCTATCACTCACTGTACCGCCCAAAACCGCCCCAGCACTCTATGGTTTTATGGATTCTTCAGTGAATAAACACAATGTAATACAATGTAGTACAGGTGCTAATGGGTTAAATTGGCCTATCGCCGTTTGCGAATTAGCCACGCCCCTTAGACAACCCTATGTAGTTTTTGTACACCAACTTTTACTTGTCTCAGATTTTAATATCATGTAATTGGACAATATTTCATAAGCTGCGTTGACGCGATTCTAACGTGATTCTACCACCATAGGTCAATTTAGGTGGAATGTAATTTAGGGTGATAGACAAGCAATATCACTGAGATATTTTTGGAATAATTTTATTGGAGGGAAGATTGCCATTGGTATCTGCAGGTAAAAAAAAAATGTGGGGTCGTGAACAGTCCCCCCCCCCCCCCCCCCAAGGTTACCAACCATGCCCAGAGGGGTTTGCAGTCTTCCCCTGCAACTTGGCCCACGTGGGCCCCTAACATCTGTCTTAACCCTAACCCTGCCAAATGCAACACAGTGCATCAGGTGGAAAAGTCTGGTGCACTTTGATGCATTCAGCTACCAACACCAGTGCATCAATGGTCGCTTCTGAGACAATGACAGCTAGTTCCATAGAACAATGCCCAAGTTGTATCCTGCTGCGTTTGGGGACCACAGACTCTGAGGCAGTTTGGCCTTGAGACTTTTGACCTGATGGATATTGCTGCACTGGGCAGGCTTTTCATTCAGACAAATGTTGCAGGTTGCTGCGTTTGGCAGGGTTTCTAGCCAGAATAACCACGAGGGTTAGGGCTAGGGAGGAGTGCAGAGTACTTCAAGCCGTGATACAAAAAGATCCAAGAGTCTGAACATCTTTCAAAATGCAACGATGACGGCATCCAACCTGGGCTACCCTGCAACTGTACCTTCATTAATTTCTTCCAAAGCTCTCGTCCAGCATCTGCCGTAGCGTGGATGCTCTCCATACTGCCTGATCTGGGTCAGCATTCTCTCACCCTCGTTGACTCTCACCACACCTTGCTCGTACTTCGGCTCCCCAGAGATGAGAAGTGCTGCTCTGGAGACGAGGGCAATGATAAGCAGCACACTGACAGCCATAAGGCTACAAGCTGTGAAGAGAGAATAGAAAAATTATGTAGAAAATTTAGAACAGTAAAAATTTGAACACTGTCTTGATTTAGTCTGAATAACTAGGACTCTACGAATTGCCTTTTTTAATATTTGGACATGGTCTAGGCATGGAGGTAGGAATAGAAGGAGTTAGCACGAAAATCCCCGTGGTTTTAATCCCAATTAGCAAATTCCGGGCCACTGTGGTGAGCTATGGGATATCACGACTGCCGTTAATCCCCTTGAACGCTATGTCTAATGCCGACCGCTCAGCTCCGTTCACTACCGAAGAAGCCTGACTGGAGTACATCCAACAAACAAATATATACTTCGGACATGCGCAGTACGTTTTGAGCATATGCACGCTATCGGGGTCTTGTTTTTCGGATGCGCAACAAAAATCTTTGTCATGTCACCTTTAAAACGATGAAAATTTGCCAATAATTCGTTTGGCAAGTAATATTTTCATATTTCAGATAAATGTGAAATTTCGTAAATTACCTGGTGAAATGTAAGACATTTTTGGCAGCTTCCTGCCATGCCCTGTGAATAAAAATAACAGCAAAAGTTTCGGAAAGGTAGCGCTTTCAAATGATGTAAGAATCGTAACTTAGCGATGCTTAGCACTTAAAAAAACCCACTTTTTTTGCGATGTCGAAAAACGAAACTAGTGGCAGTTCTCCATAAAGCCGCATGCAATTACAATGCGCATGCATTTTTGCGGTTTTGCGGTTTTCGGAAGGCTATCTGATTAATGGCGGCGTGAGACATGGCCTGTTTGATCTGTGCTTGTACTAACTCCTTCTATTCCTACCTCCATGGTCTAAACTCTAAGTTAAGTAACTTACAAAATTTTCTTGACTGTCCATATAGACTTTGTACACAACCGCTGAAGTGGCGTCAGGGAATCAGGTCAACTCGGACCCAAACCAAGTCGGACCCATGCCAAGTCGGACCCACACCAACTCGGACCCACGCCAACTCGGACCCACTACCAACTCGGACCCACTACCAACTCGGACCCACTACCAACTCGGACCCACTACCAACTCGGACCCACTACCAACTCGGACCCAGGCACGACCAACTTGGACCCAACAATGACTTAATCATTAGTTTCAGAGATTATATTTATAGGTCATCTTAATGTTACAGTGCTAATATAGTGAAGATATTAAATGGGGCTTTTAGTTTTGTTGTTTGATCATACTACGTTGATTGTGCTCTCTTATTAATCATTCACATGAAGAAATGGATATCTATGTGCAATGTTTTCCTTTTTCATCTGCATTTTGTGTGTGTGCCAAATAATATAAACCAAAGTAAATCACATCCAATGAAGGATTTTAATATATATGTCACAGAAAGGTAATCATCAAGTTAAGGAAATTAGGAATGCAGTTCGAAAATGTCAAACACAATGCATGCAGTAACATTGATCTGCAATCATTCTCCCCCATTCATAGCGCGGCGCACCAAAACCGGCCAACGCAAAGAGATTAATCTTCGCGGTTGAACCAAAGCGTAGTCCCCAGTTCACACAAACAGCGGCAAGTTCATTCGGCAGTATCGGCACCCCTTGATCAGTTCAGTGAAGCGGGTAAAAAGGTTACCGCTGCGAAGATCGAAGTGTATGAAAGATAATTTAAATGCTGGCTTTGAATTTTGTGGGTTTTTTTTACGAATCTGTGTAACTTTTTATACTTTTTGATTAACCTTTTTTGTTCAATCAGGAACCTTCATTTTTCTTGCAGTGTATGCAATGGTGTTGATGTGTTTTTTTTTTAAATACATGTACATGTAGAGATTAGAATAGACTTCGTTTTTATACCTTTTTTATTTTATTTAATGGCTTATAATGTTTACTTATATTTATTGAATTAATAATGTCATGTTTGAAAGTGTTTATGTTCCAATGTCATACTTTCCAATTTTATTTTTCTATGAAGATCTGTTCTGAATTCATGCGGTTTGAATTAAAATGAAATAAATTGCTGTTAAATTGAGCAAGATGGCGTGAAAGATGTCAAATATGAAAATAAATAATTGGTTAAACTTTAATTTTAATTATTTTTGGTTAAAGTGCAATATGTTTCAATGGAAACAAATAATAAAAATAAATAATTAATTACACTTTTACAGCGCATGTCAAAATAGCATTTCAATGTGCTTTACAACGACAAACTGCTGCAATACAGATATTTTACCTGACAACTACAGTGAAAATGTATACTTAACAACAGCTCACTGTATTAACAGATGGTACCGGTAAGTGGACAAACTTTATGAAATGTCATTGTCAAATGATTGAAAACGCTGTTGAATGATTGTAAACGATGGGTCCGAGTTGGTCATGCATGGGTCCGAGTTGGTAGTGGGTCCGAGTTGGTTGTGGGTCCGAGTTGGTAGTGGGTCCGAGTTGGTAGTGGGTCCGAGTTGGTAGTGGGTCCGAGTTGACGTGGGTCCGAGTTGGCATGGGTCCGAGTTGGCTTGGGTCCGACTTGGTTTGGGTCCGAGTTGGATCGAAAAGATGGCAACATTTTTTCCAATGATAATTTCAAATTCATGGGACAGAATGCTAAATTTTTTCCTTTTAAAAATAAATGAGAACAAAAAAGAATCTCTTTGAGTTATACTCACCAATCATGCAATCTTCACAAACGCGGCGTTTCATCAATTCATAAGTGGCGCTTTCCCAAACGAAATTGCGGAACCGCTGCGCTGGTTTAATTTTAGAATTCAACTCGTGAGGGCGCCCTTCGCAAATCACGGAAACGAAACAGGTGAAACTGGATGATGAGGCACATGACCGCCGTCGCCCATCCCACTGCTGACAATTCGGGTTTAAACACCAGCTTGTCGTAACTATCCAGCACAGTAGGTATTATATCGATGGAAGTGTGTTCATTCGGTGTGGTTAAGTGAAGTCAAGAATGCTATTCTTGTTTAAATTGCTCGACTTGTTGTTATCTGTGGTGGGAATAGGTGGAGGACTAGACTGGGACCCAAGCCTCATAAGGCCAAGTTGAAGTTGAGTGCAGAAAACATGCACTATGATATGAAGGGTGTACCCGGCGGAGTATAAAACTTCCCATACTTAGTCCCATAGACAGCAGTGATAAATCCCCATACTTCAATATTCTTTTAAAAATACTCCGATTCTCTCAGCTCTCACACTCACTTGTCATGCTTGTGTTCAGCTGCAATGCACAATGAAGATCAACATGTCATCTTTCATTTTCTTTTCAATTTTTGATGGGTTGGCCATTGTCTTTTTTGAGAAATACTCGCCCAAACTTAACTATAATACCAACGATGTTTCCAAAACTGGCAAAGTAGCCAATTTGAAAAAGGATCCCTCCACAACATGGTTAAATTGCACCACTTTCGGACCCAGTTGCATCCAAAACGCTAAAATTGGAAGCCCCAAGGCCAAGTCTAGGCCAGAACTATGATTGCCATATATCTCTTCATGTCCCCAATTCAGTGGCTCTCAGGACTCTCTAAATCTAAATATATAATAATTTGAGTGTACGATGTATTTATTCATGAGCTCGATGAACAGATTTTTGACCTATTGGACTCTCATCATGCACAGTATTGAGAGTCCCAAATTTTCGGACTAGTTGGGCACAGTCATCTGGGAATATTATAGTTATTTGGCTTAATATAATATGGCTTTCAGACTTATGTGTGTTCTTGAAAAAAAATATGAAATATATTAATACAACACAAAGTATGCAATATAATACAACACAAAGTATGCAATATAATACACCAGGTAATTTTGCCATTTACTGTGTGGTGTTATTTTTTTAAATTAGCATGCATTTATTTCTATACAGACAAATCCAAAATGGCCACTTCTGGACAGAGTGCCAGCCAAGCCAAACAGTTGCAGTTTGCGCCCATGAACAGCGCCCTCGATGTTGGATTCTGGCACCGGCTGTCCAGGAAGAAGCTTGAAGAATACAAGTTGGACGACTCTCCCAAACCAATCAACGGCTATTACTACAATGGTAAATCGAAGCCGTTTTCAAAGTTGCAATTTCCGTTGTAAACTATTAACCCTAACTCCCTAGGCCCTTGTTGCTTACAACCATCCTCAATCCTCCAAAATCCTCCAAAATTTTGCAACTCCGCCTAAATTTTTCAAAATTGTCAGACAGTCCTGCCTCAAAATGCATTCATCCTCAATCCTCCAAAATCCCAAAACTTTGCACTCGTGTTTAAATGAAGGATAACCAACGCCAAATCCTTCAAAATCATCAGACAGTCCTGCCTCAAAATGCATTCATCCTCAATCCTCCAAAATCCTCTTGTGCTTCAATCACCATTCATCCTCAATCCTCCAAAATCCTCATGTGCTTCAATCACCATTCATCCTCAATCCTCCAAAATCCTCATTTGATTCAATCACCATTCATCCTCAATCCTCTAGAATCCTCCAAAACCGCCAGGAGGATTTTGGAGGAGTGAGGTGGGTTAGGGTTAATACTCTTTTATCCCTTAAGCAGGAATTCCGTGCTTAGGATCAGTCACTGTTCACTGCTTACAGCCTCAGCACAAGAATTCTGTGCTAATCCTATAAACACAGAATCTTCAGTTAGGACCATCTCAATTCATGTCTAAGACGAGTCCCGGACAAGTTACAGGTAGAATCAGTCACTTTGTCCAGAAGAAGCTCTGCATTTGTCCCGGACACGTTCCTGGGAAATTTGCATTAGCAACCGCTTGACTCACAAATACTGATAACTTCATTGCGGGAAGATTGCAGGGAAGTTGCTCAGAATCCTGCAACTTATACCCGATACAATGTCCACAACTTGTCCGAAACTCGTCCCAGGTATGAATTGAAACTGGCCATGACTGGATGTGCACAAGCGCAAAAATCAAAATTCCTTGCTAACTCGTCAAATACGCCTACTGTAAGCACAGAGTTCCTGCAACCAGGTCTGACTTTGGTTTGATTTCATTTTGTACATTGTCGTAAGTTGGTCATTTGTCAATTTTGACCAGGTTTTCATTAAGGTATGAGGAATTTATTTTCAAAGCCATAAAACTTTCTCTGTTTCACAACTTTGTGAATGCAGGAGATCCTGATGGCCTTCCATCAAGGACCAGCCTGGATTTCAACTCCTTTGATGAGTAAGTTGGAGATTTCTTCCAAGCTTTAGCTTTCTCCGCCCCCCCCCCCCACCCACCATGTCTCCTCCCCTTTTACTTTCTCACTCTTGCTAAAATGTCCTTTTTCAGAAGTTCTAGGTGATTCTCACTATAACATCTCAAAGTGTGTGAAGAATGACTCAGTTTTGCACCTAGAAACCCGGGGGGAGGGGGGTTTCAAGTATTTTTTGTGATATTTATTTGGAAAGGTATATCAACAATGTTAAAGCCAAGTTAAGTTAATTTAGATTGTAGGCGACTATCAATGTACACAATTTCTTGACACATCTCCTCTTTCATCATAAATTCCACTTTTCAAGCTGAAATGATCTCAGGAGTTTTCATGAGATCTTCAAATAATAACTTTTTGGTGGCTCCGGCTGTATGTAAGGTTTCAGATATAGCCTCAGCTTTGCCATGAAATTGAACTGTCACTATCGGCACAAAGCCATTCCCATAGACACCTTCCGTGAAATGTACAATATTTAGTAAATTTTTTGTCATTGTCTGTTGCTTTATTTCCTGTATTGTCCTCAGACCCATCCAGTGCCCGCCGCATTGCTTTCCTTCCCACGGCACGTTGCTGAATTTCAACACCATGGATGCCTTCAAGTCATGTGACAAGAAGGCAGAACTGGAAAAAATTGCAGCCCTGGTGAGTGCCATTTACAAATGTGACTAATAAATGTAGTCAACTGTGATTTGAAAATGTTGTCTGTTAACAATACTCTATAAGTATACTTTTTTGTGGCTAAAAGGGTAATTTTTTTTTTACCTTGTTTTTGCATCAAAGTCCAACAAATATCGGTGTTTTTCCTCTCTAAATAAATGTTCAAGTTGTATGTGTTCTTCCAATCTTTCTTTTTTGGGAGCATCTCCAACCCTTTGATAAGTGGTTTTGTGGGGTTCTTTTATTTCCGCCTTGCGGGCAGAATGGTTCCAAGTTCAAACAGTGATCAATACTGACTGAGGAGTGCAAACCAGCCTACCCTGTGAGAACAGAATTATTGTCGGACCGCAAGCAATTCGAAATTTGTAATGGTCTAATAACTAACCGTAGAGCCATTTTTGTCCCATTGATGTATCAATAGCCCTAACAGTCCTGAATCCTCCAATTTTAATATGATTTTGCACACCTTCTAGGGAGTTAGGGTTAAAAATTGAAAAATGTTTGTATTGCTAGAAAAAAAATTATTAAAAAGGACTAGGATGGAACTCAAAAATAGCTCAGGGAGAGTGACTTTAACGTGTTTGATTTTTATTACTTTCAAAAAAATGTCATCACATGGACATGATCTTTAAAATTTCAATGAGCTGTTGTTTTGTATCGCCTGGATGGGCATGAGTGAATTTTTTGTGCATTCATTGCTAAGGGAATTTCAGCGAGGGTCCTTATCCACGACCAGGCCCCTAGCCGGTTTTCAAATGTACTTGTTTAAAACCAACCAAGCCCATGTATTTATTGCAATTCATAAATACCTTTTCGGTCAAAATAAGTCAAAATTGACAAAATTCTAAATTTATTTCATGTTTTGTGACACACTCCTCTGGCCATGTCTATGGTATGTGCCTCGCGCGCGAAATGCTAACAATCTCCTGATATGGAGATTGGCCCGCGCGCAGTGCGTACCACTTGATGTGGCGCAGAATGCAGCGGCGTTTTACCGGCAGTTTAAAACCACCCACATGACGGGCTCTCGACCAATAGGATTGGGAAACTGTCTCAGGTATTTATGAATACTAAATAAACAATAACAAAGAACATCACCTGACACATCTGCGTAAAGGTCCATTGGCAGACCTTCTATTTTGCTGTTTTGGTTGACGTTTATTGCTTAGAAAAACTGTGGGTTTTTTTCCTTCTTCTTTCGTTAGATCTGGACAGACATCACATCTGGAGCAGCATTGAAGGACCCTTCACTGTTGTCCAGGTTTTTGCTGTTAACTTTTGCAGTAAGTCTGTTGATAGACGATGGTTTTAGTGCAGTGAGAAATCCAACAGTCTTTCATCTTTGCCATAGAAAATTAAATGTAAACAGTTGTGAAAATCTACCTTTTTAAAAAAAAATATCAAATACTTGAAAGTTTTCATCACAATTGTGCATCCATTGAGCACCAAGCATGACATAAAATTCAGTTTAAAAAAAAAAAGTTAAGAAATTGCATTCAAAGGGTTGACAAAACTATGAGTTTACTTTAGCGCCAGTGAATTTCCATTTCAAAAATATTAATTTTCCATTGAAGAAAAATTCAAAATTGCGTACAGATGTACAATGACATCTGTGTCACAATTGTGTTAGGTATTTCGTGTAAAGAATGTCAATTGAAACTAGTTGAGGCTACGTTCCTTACAAAGTTGTCGCGGAATTTAAATAAGCAAAATCCTTACTCTAATCGGTATGAAAGTTTAACAGTATTTGCCAACATCCTTTGAGTATTGTAGAATGGAAATAAGAATAATGAATAATGAAAGGTTTGCGGAAACACCATGGGCGAATAATTTCTCAACTAAGAGAATGGTTCTGAAAAGAACCAGAGGTATAAACTCGACGTTCCGTTCAGTATGCTCTGACCGTCTTCAGGAGAGTGCCTAAACTCTAAGAAAGTGAAAGGAAATAAGAATAATGTGCAAGAGAAGATGCTCCTAGTAACGATTTGTGGTTTCCTTTTCAGGATCTGAAGAAGTACCACTTTGTCTTCTGGTTTGCCTTCCCTGCGTTGTGCTCCATAGATAGCATCAACGTCTCCAAGACGCAGCATCTCAATCAATGCTTCAGTGAAGAACAGGTCAGTGTATTGACATATTGGCATGGGTGGTGCAGTGCGTAAAGTGCTTGGCTCACATCGCTGTGACCCGGGTTCGATTCCTGACTAGGGTCACATGTGAGTAGGGTTGTTTGTTGATTCTCTCCTGTACCACAAGGGTTTTTCTCTGGTTTCTCCGGTTTGCCGGGCTCCACAAAATATGACGCTGTCGATCTGGTTGTGCTCCGTGGTCAGACATGGGTCATAAGGCGGGTGCCTAAAGACGCCTTTACATGCCTTCAGCTCGACCATGTTGTAGCTGCGTCCTTACATTTCAGCTTCTGCTGCGAGTAAGGACTACTAGCCCCCCCCCCCAATTTTATTTTAAGTTGAATGATTTGGTGCAAGCTGAAATAATGGAAATATTCTCGAAAACAATGGATAAATGATAAGGCCAACTGCATATTTACAATTGGCTTCATAAAAACATAAAAAAAGAGAGTAAATAACAACTTTGCGCCGGGATAATTTTTTTGTCGAAAATTTCGATTTTCGCAAAAAGGCAACATTTTCCAGCCAAACGCCACAAATGCTGATTCGCAAGAGTAATTTCAGCAGTGTGTGTATGATATTTCTTGCCGAAACCTCATATGTTTCAATACTCCGGGGTGTGCACTGGAGCGTAAATTGTACAACAATAGGCCGTGCACAACGGCCAATTCAAGATCAACACACAGTCTGCCTCCACAGACTTCACAGAGTTTGTGTGTGTGTGCAAAAGGCACGAGGGATTAGTGTGTTTAGACGTCACCCGGATGCGAGTCGAGGCAATCTTGACGTCTTAACCCATCAGCCGTGCCTGTGTATAAAAACAGCCAGTGCGTGTGATCACGTCCTCCGACGCGAACTTGTTATAAAGCCAATTCTCTTTTCTTTTCTTTTTTGTATTAATCCAGATTCAGTCTCTACAGGAGTCTTACGATGCCATAGCAGACCAGCGCAAAGGCCTGGCATACTTTCTGGTTCAGAAGCAGGACGATCTACTGGTAGTATTCCCCCTCTCGGACTGGGACTTATTACCGGACAAAACTCAGGTGAGTGGCAATAAGGACTCCATGCATTAACCCTAACCCTCCAAAATCCTCCAAAAATCCTCCAAGCAGTTGTTGGCGGATTTTAAAGAATTGAGGCCGAATGGCAAATAAAAATGTCTGTTGATTTTGCAGGATGTATTGTGTCAAGTTCGTAGGCTGTGCCCTGCATTGTTTATGTTCAGTCATGCATAAATGAGCCATGCATTATGCTTGATAGCAAAAAGTCTGACATTTTTGTGTCCCTGTTGTACACCTGACCTGCGTAATTTAAAATTGACGTCAAACTATTTTTTTTTTTTTGGCAGGATACTTTTGCTTTATATAATCACTCTTGCAGATAGAAGGCATTATAGAATATGTTCTGAAATTTACGAAATCTTGTATCAGGGACACAAACAAATTGGACCCTTACGGAACAACCCTGCTCCCTTCATGTCAAAAAAGTGAAATGCTGAGAATTTTTTTTTTTAATTTCAAATTTTGTAGTCATGAAAATGAAAGATGCCCATATCTTCCCCTTGAAAACATTTCTTTGAAATATATGTAGTAGACATTACAAGAAATTACATATATCAATAAATGTGAAAAAAATTTTAAAAAATAAACACCAAGTCGTTTTTTCGTTTTTTGTTTTCATTTTTTTTCCATAATGTCCTGTGCCCAGTTCCGTCTCATTTCGCCAGAACGCCTCACATATATGTTACGTAATACTCACAATTTTTCCCTCATACCATACATGTACATGTAGTTCTGTTTTTGAATGTACAGTCGAATCTCGTTAGTACAGACTCTGTTAATACAAAATTCTGGTTATAACAAACATAAAGCCTTAGTCCCGACTGTGCATATATGTGCACAATGAATGGGACTGATGTTCCTCTTGATACAAAATTCTGATATAACAAACAATTTGGCTAGGTCAGAACGAGTTTGTATTAACGGGAGTCGACTGTAGTTCTGTTTTTGAACGTAGTTAATACTTGCCTATTCTGCAGGTGATGCTGGGCTTCTGTGATCCCTGTACCCTGGATCAGTACCCTGGATGGCCCCTCAGAAACTTCCTAGCGCTAGCCGCCTACCACTGGTAAGACCAAACTGTCGTGTTTACCATTACGTCAGAGGACAAGGCATTGTCTTTTTCTTTGCTCCTATAATATAACACTCTTGTCAACAAAAGATGTACGTTTAAGGACAACAAAGAATCTGTTGTTTTCTCTTTTTGTTGCTGTCCTTGGGATGTATGTAATGCAAGAGCATATAATAATAATAAAAATACCGGAGTCTTACACAGCGCACGTATCTACCAACAATTAGGTACTCAAGACGCTAATGAATATAAATTTATTTTAAAGGGAATATACAACATTTGCAAACATAAAAAAATAAAACTACCAAGTTTTTACGAAATACCTTACTAGGATGTTAGTAAATGACAGTCTAAAGCATCCTGTAAAATTATGGCACCTGGTGTGAAGTCATTTTCAAGAAAATGGTATTTTTGTATACGTTTCCAGCGGTGGTCGGCCGACCACCGTTAGAAAAACCTAACTATTTTGCAACTACTGGTCCAAATTTACCAATTTGTTTTCAGTTCAAATTTTGTTTGCTATGGGTTACATGTTCATGAACGGGTGCAGGCCAGCTAGACTGGTTCCCTTACCTTACAATTTTCCGGCATCTGGAAATTGATCTATTTTATCTTTAGTGGAGTCAGGGAACCAGACTACTTGAACATTTTGTTTTTCTTGATTTTTCCAGCATTTTCGAACAAAAAACTTCAAACATGTCAGTGTAACAAAATTTGATCTATTATACTAACCCCTCAAATAGTTCATTTCTGAAAATTACAGCAAAAGCCAATGATGTACATTCCCTTTAAAGACAGGTAAATGAAGTCCTCAAGCCCCTAGCCTTGAACTATCTAGCTCTGTCTCCAATGCAGTGACGATTAGCTAGCACCTCTAGCGCTAAGCTTTTATCTGAGTGCATGGGAGGGTCTGGAAATAGCTCAGTGGGCAAAATGAAACAATCACGAAGAGAAGCCATTACTAGGGTATTCGATGGTTATTATGAGCATACATTTTTTTCTCATTCAAATCAACGTAACCAAAGCGAGGCTGGAAGGAAAAATAGTCTGGTTCCTTTTTGCACAAAAAACGTTATCATTGAAAACTGTTATTGGATACAGGGAACATGACTAAAATGGTGGCAGCATGATTAAGGTCTATAGAGCAGTGCGGCAGTACATCAGCCGGTGAAACATCTTTTTAATCAGCAAGTGTGTTGTCACTGGATGCTGTGTGTTTCCATTCAGCACTACAGACTCAAGAACCATTCCGGTTTTTGAAAATGGGTCTGGGAACTAGACAAGGCAATGTAAGACGCTCCCTCAAGGGGTTTCAACTTTTGATTCTAAGCTCATTATGTAGTTTGACATTTCCTTCATAACGTCTTATATAATTTGTTTTTGTAATGACTCAGGTCAGACGAGTTGCAGAATGTGCAAGTGTTGTGCCTGAGAGACCGGACCAGGGAGGGAGTCCGTACTACAGACCATAGTCTGGTGCTGGACATTCACCTGCCTTCAATGAAAGAGCTGCATGGTAGTTATGAAGACTCATCTTGTAAATTACCCACACTAAGTTGTCTGTGTTCGTAAATAGGTGTTCAGATCTCAGCTGCAAAAGCAATAGACCTTTCATTCGTTTGTAAGCATTGAGTGCCATTTTGTATGGGCTGCCAAAAGGGCATCAAGTCCTGCCTTTGTTGACAACAGATTTTGCCCAAAATTACATATTTGCACCCTCGCTACGTAAGAAAAAGATATTTGTATTAAATCTTTGGTAGCGCTTGTTGGTTATTTTTCATTTTTTTTAAAAATATACCACAATAATTTGCGTTTTCAACTATCTAATGATATATTTGTAAACATTAATAACTATGCTTGACTTTTGCAATGTTGACCTTCCATAGTTTGGAAAAAAACACTGGTTGGCAAAGAAAGGTCAACATGCAACGGCACCATAATTTGTTTTCAGATGACACTTTGCGTGCACTGGTTTAGAGTTTTTGTCCATGTGCACAGAATCCATACAATATCCCTTGTTTCTTTGCTGGAACCACTGATGCAGTGATCACCATTAGGCCCAAAAAGTCTCCAGTTTCTGGTATGGAGCTTGCCCCAAAAGTGGTGCGGCGACGCAGCTTTTCTTTTTTTTCTTTTTTTTCTTTTGAGACATCATATTACATTGAAAAAAAAAACCTTTTCATTTTGCCGACGCGCATGGCTACGGCGATGCGCGCACATACCAGAAACCGGAGACTTTTTTGGAGGGCCTTACATGAAGTACATCAGATTGCACAGTCCTCACATACTGCTTTGGCTGTCCTTGTAGAGTGTCCTAAGTGTGTCGGCTGGGAGAAGAATCAGAAAAACAAGATGGCACCTCGCAAGGTAGACCTGAGTGCCAGCATGGACCCAACACGGTAAGATTTATCGTCTGACCTGAAACTCTTGAACTGCTTATCAACTTCATACCGAAATGGCCTTGATAACGTTCAAATTGAAAATACAGGGGCGTAAAAGAAATTCTACACTCTTGTTTTGAACGAAATACTTCTTTCAAAGATTACCCCAGAAAACGCAGTTGCCAATTACTGAAAACAAAACTGTATCTGTTTAAAGTAAATACTGGCTTCAAAAGTACATTCCAAATCACACAATTTTAAAAATAGACAAACCCCTAAGATTTTGGGTTTGAGGCGTGCTTACTGTAAAATAGTAGGACTTGGACGTAAATCTCATTTTGTGGGAATAGATAACAGATTTGTGTGTTTTACTTCCTGTGATTAATATGTTTTGACAATTTAATAATTTTTCATTTCTGTTTAGTTTGGCTGAGTCATCCGTCGACCTGAATCTCAAGCTGATGAGGTGGCGTTTGCTGCCCTCGCTTGACCTAGATAAGGTAGCCCAGACCAAGTGCCTTCTCCTAGGATCAGGCACCCTGGGCTGCAACGTAGCCAGATGCCTCATGGTGAGTCTGATTGGCTGCTGCAAATTTGCATATTCAGTAGCAGACTTCAGAAGTTAACTTTATGTCGGACCTCACCATGTGAAACCCTAGTTTGGAATCGATTCGTGCTGCAAAGGTTTTATTTCACCCAGATTAAAGGTTATATACTACATTTTCAAACATAAAAAAAATACTTTAAAAAACCTAAAAATCAAGTTATTATGAAATACCTTGCTTGTCTGTAAGTGAATAATAGTCTCAAGCATATTGTAAAATAATGGCACCTGGTGTGCTGTCATTTTCAAGAAAACTGGCACTTTTGTATCAATTTCCAAGGATGGTTGACTGACCATCGTTGGAAAAAACCTGACATTTTTCAAATACTACCCTGTATTTCAGGCTCCGTACTTCAGGCTCCTGTTTTACATTCGGCTCTGGTAATTATCAGCACCCAAACTCCAAGCGGTCGTAAACAGAGTGATTAAAACCTCCCAAGGACACATTTGTTCCCTTATTAAGCACTAATATCCATGATCTTTGCAATTGATTTCCTCATGAGCAGGGCTGGGGCGTGCGAACCATCACCTTGGTCGACAACTCCACTGTATCATACTCCAACCCGGTCCGTCAGAGCCTGTTTGAGTTTGAGGATTCCTTGGAGGGGGGTAAGCCCAAGGCTCAGGCTGCCGCTGAAAGACTCAAGAAGATCTTCCCTGGTATGGTGAGTCTGGATTTGATGATTAGGGCCAATGTCATGGTGCAGTTTTAATTAAACTTAAAACATTTGCTAAGTTCAGAATGTAAATTGCTGAGCCGAAAAAGGTTACCAACCATAATGCAGTGTGATGTATGTTGCTCGTTACCGGTTCCCAGTGAATTGTCAACATGTCAATAAATACTGTCCTCATGGAGTGCTTTAACCCTAACAGAACTCAACCCATCAAACCCCAACAGCATGTTTTGTTGGAATCTGTCAAAAATATGTGTGTGCAGTTTCCCATATGGTGTTGGAATTTGCCAGGATGGGTACGGTTTCTAGTAAATCATGCTAGGGAGTTAGGGTTAAAGGGCATATACAACATTTGCAAACATCAAAAACACAAAGCTACACAATTATTATGAAATACCTTACTTGACTGAAAGTGAGTAATAGTCCCAAGCATCCTGTGAAATCATGGCACCTGGTGTGCTGTCAGTTTCAAGAAAAAGTGGAATTTTTGTATCAATTTCCAACGATGGTCAGCCGGTGAGGCTGGCACCTATGTTTTTTGAAATAGGAAGTGTTCTTGGAAAAAGTGCACATTGTGCAGAAAACGTTGACTTCTTACACCACCTGTACTGTTTTAAGTTGGTGCATGTTTTTTAAAAAGTACAAATAACAAGTATACCAAAAAATTCGAGATCTTGTGCCAAACGTTCGCAGTCAAGGTTTCTCACTTTTTAGAGATAAGTTCTTTTAAAAGACATAACAGAAGATTCTTTTCATATCAGTTTGCTCATGATTGTAATATTTGTAACTAGATTTAGTTCAAATATCCAAATACTAAAATAATACCAATTCAATCAACAACAAAAGTCTTTGGAACCTAATCAAAGTTGTTTCTGTTTTTACGTCCCATGATTTTTAGCAAGCTACTGGTCTTTCCCTATCCATCCCCATGCCTGGACACGCAGTAGGCTCCTCGGGTAAGATGTTAACAGAAAATTCTAAATTTAAAAAAGCGGTTTCTCAGAAAAATGGTTTTAGAATATTGTTTGGAAGTCGATACTAAGATAAAGTTGCATTCAATGGATGACTAACCAACAGCAACTCTCTGTAAAATTTGTGGGCGTATTCAGAACCTGATTCTATTGTTGGATGAATACAATAACAAGAACCAACCACCAATAATGTCCACAAACAAGATTTTCACCCCTACTTGTTGGCGAGTGGATGAAGAACAAGCAGAACAAAGATGGCGGCTAAGTGCAACTTGTGTTAGATTTTGTTCCTAAAACTGGAAACAGTCATTCAGAAGGAGTAGCAATAATTTAAACTATAACCGTAGAATTTGAGGTCTTGGTTCTATGATTTGAAACGGAGCACAGGGCCGGGTTGTGATTGACATGTTTTGTCTGTCTTGATTTCTTTGTTTAAAACATATAGGATCATTTGCATTTATCCCAAAAGTAATTAACCTACCAAATTATTATCAAACAGCTTACTTGGGTTAAAGATAATACTGGTACTAAACACACAGTGAAATTATTCCTTCTGGCTTGCTGTCATTTAGAAGAAATAGAGAAATGTACGTGATTTCCAACGATCAGCCAGTTGACTGATTTTTGGAAATAAGGAGTGCCATAGACAAAATTGTGTTTCGTGATCAAAAGATTGCGCGTGGTTTTTCACTGTATTATCAAGAAGTCCAATATCCACTGAGCTGAACTTCAGGTTAGGCTTTGAACATTCTTCTTTGTATGTTGAGTGGTGATATTATTGGAAATGAACAAAATGCATGCAAAGCAAAGGATCCTATTATGCCTTTAAGATTTTCTCAACTTTCGTGATCACCGTACCTTACCTTTTGTTCACCAGAGGACGTCTTGAAGCAGACCAGAGAAGATGTGGCCAAGCTAGAAGAGCTGATTGATGCTCACGATGTCGTCTTCCTCTTGATGGATACAAGGGAAAGCCGCTGGTTACCGACCGTCATCGGTGGAAGCAAACGAAAGGTATCACACAAATCCAGCAAACGGGAATTAGCAACAACTACTTGGGCAGTACCATGCTCATGATGCACGATTCTTATAACCTGCATGTACGTTCGATCTGCGTGTTCTTCTTTTGAACTTCAATTTTGAAATTCATGTCAAGTATGTACCAATTAAAAAAAACATGCTCAAAGTGTGACTCGAGTTTGCATCTGATGTACTGCATCATCGATTTTCCTTGAAATTTATTGAGTTTGTTTTCGCATGCCTTTATTTAAACACGAATAATTTTAAAACTCTTTTAAGTATCAAACCAATACTTGCCAGGGATAAAGTTCAGATGCTATTAAGCTTTCAAATGGTATAAAAAATAATGGCTGTACGTGTTTCCACACCGATGCTAGAGCCTCACAAATAAAAGTCAGGGGTATTTTGGGACGCGCTGTATAGTCGGTAACAAACTGGCAGATGATGAAAGTTATCATAAATGAAAGTAAGGGTTCTGAACAGGAGCCAAAATGACTAGAAAATAATCATTTTTATTTTCAAATCCTTTCCCTTGCAATTCAGCTGGTGATGAACGCTGCCCTGGGATTCGACACCTACATGGTGGTCAGACATGGCATGAAGCCACCAAAAGAGGGCGCTGTCCACGACACTGCCAGTACATCTGATGACGGAGCAGCGTGCTCGTCGGCTTGTGACGATCCCCTACCGTTATCGCCCAAGAGTCCGTCGTTCCTGTGTATCCCCGGCGATAAGTTGGGCTGTTACTTCTGCAACGACGTGGTGGCCCCAGGAGATGTGAGTATGAAACTACTGCATCCATGAAGAACTTACGTCATCATCGACCCCTACCTTTATTATTATTAATCATTTTTGGTAATGAAACCAAGGATTCCTCAAAAGCGCCCTAGGCACTGTAGCTCGCAAGCCTGAAGAAACCTGTGGAGAGAAAACAATGAGAAGAAATTACAGTTTTAGAGGTGGGAGGAAAAGCCCAGAAGAATATTCTGAGGAAAACCCACGGAATCAGGTAGGGACTGAAAACCCAATCCACATATTGGCCCAGGCGGGATTCGAACCCGGGTCACAGCGGTGGAAGGCGAGGAAAGTACCGCTACGCCAACCTGACTCCCCATACTCCAACCTGACTCCCCATGCCTCTCTGATGCCTCTCTTCCCTCACTCGATCCCCTCTATGAACATCTGTATCCCTTAAAGGCATTTAGGATCATTTGCATTTATCCCAAAAGTAACCTACTTAATTATTTTCAAAAAGGTTACTTGGATTTGATACTGGTACTAAACACCCCGCAGCATTATTCCATCCGGCATGCTGTCATTCAGAAGAATCAAGTGTTGTACATGTATGTGATTTCCAGTGATGAGGCAATTGACTGATTTTTGGAAATACAGCATGCTCTGAGCAAGAAGAGCCATGAAATAGGGTCGAGTTCCTTCTTTTCTTTACAACACTGACAGATGCGGTCTTCACACCGCAGGCTTGCACATGCAATGATTATGTTTATTTTAAAAATACTGCTCCTGAAGATTTAATGCCGTTTTGGGGAAAGTGGATGCGGGACTGTTTAGCGTCTGAGAAAGACACCAAGATGTGTTCAAATGAGAATGAACAAAATGCACCGCGGCAGATCTTTTCCACCGCGAACTTGATTGCAATTTTAAATCTGCTCGGTGCATTTACTATTTCAGTCAAAAATTGCCACACATTGCTGGGAAGTGAGTGATCTTAAGTGTGCGAGTTATCAAGTCATATGTTTATCTGCGGAGAATGACACATAGTTTTGATTTTCTGTTTACCAAAAGCCAAACAAATCTGTGCTAGTGATAGCTTACAGATGCAGTGGCTTAGTATATTTTGGGGGTCTAGCAATATCATTCTGGCTTGTGCAAGCATTGCTTACAGGATGTCCAGGGATCAATTTCACGGTTGCTATTAAGCAAAAAATTTGCTTAGCACAAAAAAAAGTCTGGCTTAGTAAAAGCAGGTTACCAGCCAAAACTCCATGCGATTTTCATGCTAAGCAAACAAACAGCTGAATACCAATCACAAGCAATAGGCCTATACATCACATGAACATTTGGTTGGTAACCCTAACCCACCTCACTCCTCCAAAATCCTCCTGGCGGTTTTGGAGGATTCTAGAGGATTGAGGATGAATGGTGATTGAATCAAATGAGGATTCTGGAGGATTGAGGATGAATGGTGATTGAAGCACATGAGGATTTTGGAGGATTGAGGATGAATGGTGATTGAATCAAATGAGGATTCTGGAGGATTGAGGATGAATGGTGATTGAAGCACATGAGGATTTTGGAGGATTGAGGGTGAATGAAGCACAAGAGGATTTTGGAGGATTGAGGATGAATGCATTTTGAGGCAGGACTGTCTGATGATTTTGAAGGATTTGGCGTTGGTTATCCTTCATTTAAACACGAGTGCAAAATTTTGGGATGAGGAGGATTTTGGAGGATTGAGGATGAATGCATTTTGAGGCAGGACTGTCTGACAATTTTGAAAAATGTAGGCGGAGTTGAAAAATTTTGGAGGATTTTGGAGGATTGAGGATGGTTGTAAGCAACAAGGGCCTAGGGGGTTAGGGGTAATCCTGTTTTTGCCAAGGAAGACTTTTCATGCTAAGCACTGTAAGCTCACAAGGGTGATCGCAAGCACAGAATTTCTTGCTTAGCAGGGCCAGAAAATTATAGGCCTCATTCTCAAACTGACTGGAAGGTAAAAAATGTTTTGTTCTTTTTCTGTCGACAGTCCACCAAGGACCGGACATTAGACCAGCAGTGCACAGTGTCCAGGCCAGGACTGTCCATGGTGGCTGCAGCATTGGTCGTAGAGCTGCTGGTCAGTTTGTTACAGCACCCTAAGGGGTAGGTCACTTCAAATTTCTTCTGCAAATTTTTCAATTCTGTCTTAAATCAAATAAGCAAATCCATGTGCAAATCCAATTTTGGCCCTTTTTAATGTTGTTGAATTGTGACTTTTATAACAATTAATGTTTTTTTTGGTCTGGAAATAAAGCTAATAAATAGGCAAGGCTTTTAAATTAAAGGGTATTTGTGTTTAACGTAGTTGAGGCAGGCCAAACAATAAGTTGGGAGTCATCTCAACCATAGTTAGGACAGTGCTGCACTTAGGCCACAACATATTCATAGTCTTCTCTTCTTTTTGTATGTTAGAGTTACGGTTATTCAAATAGCTGTCAAGGGTCTGTGGTTCACTCCCATCAAAAAAATAGATCCACCTTGAAATCAGTTGTCATTTTTGGGAGTCGGGGTGGTGCAGGCTACTTTCCTTGGCACCTTGGCCAACACATTGATTGGGTTTTCGGTCCCTGTCTGGTTCAATAGATTTGCCCCTGAAATATCATTCTTGGTTTTTCCCTCACTTCTCACGGCCTAAAATCCCCGAAAATGTTTTGTTTTGTTTTGGATTGTTTACTTACCCTATTTCAAAGGTCTGGTTGAAAGAAAACTAACCTAATGTCTTACCATTCCCGAGAAAAGATGGGGGGAAAAAAATGGTTGTTTACATTGGACGCGGTGGACATTTTGTGGGATACACATACATATATCCTGCCATGTCTTTTCAATGTACGGTACATATTGCGCGTGTGACACATAATACACACAGCACCAATACACAAACATTGTTTCTCGCACGTCTGCAGAGTGCGATGCACTGGTGGAACGTGTGCGGCAGGATTCATGACTAGCGCCCAACAGCTCGATTTTTGAGAGTCAAATTGCTGACCTCCGAAATTCATTCTCGCAAGAATAACATACAAGCGCCCAGTTTTTATAGGATGGTTGTGTGGATGTTTATATCCTACTTTTAAATGCTCCTTCCATTAACATCATTTTATGTAAAATGTGTTTTATAACCCAATGGGCTCCGTGCGCCAACGAAAGAGGGCGCCCTTTTACCTAGCAACAACGTCCCATGGGCGGGACATTAAGCTAGTTGACGCCCACCGTTCCTTGTGTGTGACGCACATACACCAGGGGATTTGTACTATGTACGCACAGTGGTACAGCCGCACGTTGCGGCCAAATTGCAAAATTACTGGGCCCAATTTCACGGCGCTGGTAAGCACACGATTTTCCGCTAACAGAGCCTCCGTCTATTTCATAGAGATCGTAAGCATAAGCACAGCAAAAGGCATGCTTACTTCAGAGGAAAAATTTGCTTAACTTAGTGACGTAACAATAGAAATCTCCATGCACGCGCGACCGTTAGCACACAAACACCGTGAAATAGTGCTTAAGGTTAGCAAATTTTTCTGCTATGCTAAACACAACTTTTCTGCTAACTGTTAAGCAGCGCCGTGAAATTGGGCCCTGTTCCTTCTTTTCCGGTAAGGGGGTACTTGTGAACGGAGCGGATAGGGCCTATTCTAGGCAGTTATGTCCCTTAAATTGAACATTTTCCAGACTTCAAAGCTGTTATGCCTGTACAATTTTAACGAAGCCTTGGTTTCAGAAAGGGTATCATTTAAGAATTGTATTATACGATTATATTGTTTTCTGTTGACTTTTTTTTTACAGAGGCTACGCTCCAGCTGACACCAGTGCCAAAGATGATCACCTGACGACCTCACTAATCTCCCCACTGGGCTTAGTGCCACACCAGGTAATTCACTTTGTCTTTTCCAAACCATGAACATGTTTGTAATGATGTGTAAAATGCGTCAAAACGGAAGAATCAAATAACAGTGTAGCACACAGTTGGGTCTGTCCACACTAACGGCTACAACTTATAACTTTATGGGTGAGACATGGGAGGTGGATTTCATAGCAGGTGTTTTGTTTATAATTTTTGTTTTTTAAACATTCCTGTATTATCTGTGATTGCACTGATAAATAATTAGGCTGATTCACTGGAAATGTAGGAAATTACTCGGCCATCTTTAAGATGAAATGAAGGATAATGTTCATAACATGGACGGACACTCTTGAATCATACTGTATGTTCTTGTTACAATAAATCCAGCCCGTGTTCCATTTATATTGCATATTCAAAAAAGAATTGGTATCATTCAACATTAAAGCAACCTGTTAAGTATTTATGAAATTAGGATGCGACTTGATACATGTTCATAACATGGACAGAAATTTGTGACAATTTCTGTCCCAGTTGTGAACATGAAGTCTTGAAGATGTGCCCACCCTGTAGTTAAAAATACCAAGAGGATTAACCCGAGATTGGCCAGTGGCAATCTCTCAATGGGTAGCTTTACATATTACTAGGAACAAATTTAGGGTAATTCACGTATTTTATTTACTGCTTCCCACCACTTAAAAATGAAATGTCTGTCCATGTTATGAACGTTAAATCTTGAAGATAATCCTCTGTAATTTCTGGAAACCTGAGAAATTGATCAAACTTGTTGGTGGGCAATGTTCTTACCAGGATATTGGATGAAGAAAGACAGAAAACTTAACATATTACTTCATGTATCGACTCCTGTCCATGGTTCCCTCTAAATGTCACACTTTTGTAACTGTTAGTGTGGACAGACCCATTACCATTCCTTGAAATACAATCTCCTCAAATTATATTGTGTATACGTGACACTTTGGAAACATTGAGTACACATACATGACATACTGCTTGGATGAAGATCAGGGCATGAAAATAAGTTAGTAGGACTTAAAGGGACATTTCCTCCTAGAATGCGCCCAATTGGGCTACAAAACGCATTTTAAACGGAATGATATTAATTGGAAAGAGCATTTATAAGTAGGATATAAACGTCCCCACAACCATCCTTTAAAAATGGGTGTTTTTGTGTTATTCTTATGAGAACCATGCGAGAACGAACTTCGGGGGTCACAATTTTGACTCTCAAAAATGGAACTGATAAAATGGTCCCAAATTTGAACAAATCCCAATTTCATTGACACTTAAACAGTGACGTTGTGTTTATTTTCAGGGAATTATTAAAAAAAAAATCCTTTTGATTTTCAAGGTTATTGTTGGGATTTAAAGTTGAAGCTTTTTGGATGCTGTTAAAGATGTACCACAATAATGTCTGCGAATTAATAGTCAATTTGTATCAGAATGTATCGATTAATTATATGTGCTGGAAAATAGAATGCTGCCATTGACAATGAGTGCACTCTGAGTCTCCATTTACTAAAAATCTATTTTGAAATTTCAACCAATTCCCAAGTTGATTGTTATCAATGTTTTAGGCACTAGTTGTCTAATCTACTATCTATCATTTCATTTTTTTTTCATTTTTTTTTTTAAATAAGTACATTATTTGGTGGCAATTACAGGGTTATGTAATTTCTGTGACAGACTTGTAAGAGTTCAATAAATAAACCTGAAAATCTGATACATCCATCATCTAGTAATGGTCAAGGAGATTACAGACGAGGAGTTGGATCATTTCTCTGAATCATTAATTAGGTGTCATGGTTTATTGGCTCTGTCACGGACATTACACCGCGTTTCATAATGCTTGAATTGTCAGTAGGCTCAAGACATCATCAGTACTCAGCAGGGATTTTCCTGGAAGGGTAGTCAAGAATTGAAACATTCACACGATTTGGGGCTTTCAAAATGGATTTAATTCTTTAAGTGTGCTATTTCTCGCCCGCGAAATTCTTCGGCATGAAGTGATAAAATTAAATGGCTATTTGCAGTTGCCAATTTCCCCTGTGCCGCTCGTTCGCACTCCACCAAGGCTTCGGGGGAAAAAAAACTCTGATGAGACAATAATAAGACAAGAAATCTTTGCAATAGATCACACATATCACTCAGCTTGGTGACTCCCAATACACGTGCCGACTTCCCCAGAAACTACAGCATTTATGCCTGGCGCTGTACAAATAAATGAAGCGTTTGGCATAGCTGGGCCGACACCAGCTCTGATTTGCGGTATCTCTCTCTCTCTCCAACCCCCCATCCCCTGTCACCCCCCTCCAAGCCGTAAGAATATACACTGGTGCTGCATGGAGCAATGTTATGAATGATGTCTGTTGACGTTATGTGAAATACGTTTGTGTATACAGTGGCAGCTGTGCACATGACAGCGTCGATGACATGAAAGATATATGCGAGTGTGAATGTGTGAAAGAACATGGTGTTATTAATGATTCAATTATCCTTATACATTGCCCATTCATGTTTCTTTAATACCACAGAAAGGAGTATTAAAGTATCTAGCTATCGGTGTGTGTAAACTGTGGAAGAATGAGCTCAACAAATGCCCAAGTTTCGTAGAAAAACTGCCAAAATATACAAATGTTGGCAAACGTGGCATCGTAAATTAAGTGTGTTTAGCCGGGTGGTATTTGTGGTGTCAGTATGGGCTCGGTGTACTAACAAGAGAGGGCGTTTTTTCACCACGCGACCCATGGCGTCTTCATGTAAGCGTCAGGAGTCAGCGATGCGCTCTAATGTCTAGTGGTCTCCCCCAACTCTCCCTTTCCTAGCGTTGAGGGGGTACCTGTGCACGGAGCCCATAGCTCGGTTTAAAATTTGCAAACATAATCCTCAGTCTCCGGGAAATAAATGCACTGCTTACTTCAGTCTTCAGTGATTTTTGTTGAGAATGCCATGAACAATTGAAAGGAACGGAGGATCATTTGCATTTCATGAATTTTTTTTGTTTCGTTTGAAGCAACAAAGTTTCTCAAAATCTGAAGAAATATGCATAACAACTAACCTGTTGAAACTGTTGCTCAGTGGATACCCTATACATCTGGAGAAAACAGGGAAAACCTTTCAGATTTTTTGTTATAGTCTTGTTAGTGGATTCCATTGCTAGCACTTCTGATTTAAAAGGTTCTGTTTCATCATTTTGAACACCCTCTGCTGTACAGGGTGAGTCAAAAAAACGAAACGATTGTTTTTGTGAAGCTCTGCATGTAGCACTTTCAAAATCTAGCATATGAAAGCCCAATTCACAAGCTTTATTTTAGTTCAAGAATCAGCCAAATCACTCATGTGCTTTTCAAGTTACGGAGTTTTAAACACCACCACCGTTTTAAAGTTCTTTCCACGGATCAAAAAATGTGAAAACAATTCACACATGTGATTTGTTTTCGTTTTGCTGAAAGAACACAAGGTTTTTGTGATCCGTGGACAGAACCTTAAAATGGTGGTTGTGTTTAGAATTCCGTAACTTGAAAAGTACATGAGTGATTTGAATGATTCTTGTACTAAAAGAAATCTTATAAATTGGGCTTTAATATCCTACAATTTGAAAGTGATACATGCAGAACTTCACCAAAACAATGGCCCAGACATTTGGGTTTGGTGATTTTTAAACTCACCTGTACAATGTGAAGATCAAATTAAAAAGAACTTATTCCTTCGTTTATTGTCGCAGATCCGTGGTTTCCTGTCTCGCTACCACAGCCTGCTACCTTCCAGCATGGCCTTCAATATGTGCACGGCTTGCTCGCCGATTGTCCTGGAGCGCTACGAGACGGAGGGATTTGAGTTCCTCCTGCGAGCCTTCAACGAGCCTCATTATCTGGAGGATTTGACCGGCCTGACCAAACTGCATGCGGACACGGAAAATTGCGATGTAAGTCTGATCACCTGAAATATGTGCAAGTAACACTGCCAGAAAGCTGCTGTTTGTGGTGCAAACTATGTTTTTTTATCTAAAACTTTTTTTTACTAATCAAATTTGACCATTTAAGCATCTTTTTCATGTTTTAGCCCACATTAAACGGTTTATGTCACCACTTCTACATACATCATGTTTCAGGAGATACATCACATTGACCACAACATCCAATACATGTATTTAAACAAATGTAACATGGCCTATCCGCTCCGTTCACAAGTACCCCCTCAACGGCAAAGAGAGTACAGTTGGGGGTGACCGACCGACGCCATCTTGCCTGACTGCAATTCATTTGCCGCGAAGCGCGGCCATTGCGTGTACGTAGTACAAATCCCCCGGTGTACGTGTGTCACACACAAGGAACGGTGCGCGTCAATCAGCGAAATGTCCCACCCATGGGACGTCGTTGCTAGGTAAAAGGGCGCCCTCTTTCGTCATTGCACGGAGCCCATAGTTGATTTGTGCCCTTGTAAATAAGATTTTTCTATAAACTTTTTTGATGTGAATTTATTATAATTGTTTTGCTTTTGTGTGTGTGTTTTAAGGTTCTGGACTTCAGCGATGATGAGAGTATCACATCCCAATAGTAAAAAATTCCCATCATGCTGTGCTGCCCCAAAGGAGCAATCCCACAATCCTTTGGGTCATCCTCTTAAACTGATGCCGAAAGAGAGTTGAGGCGACGTACGTTCTCTAAAGTTAGGTGTTTTGACTAAAATTGGTGGTGGAAATTTGTACTGTCAAAACACAAACGGACCCTTTTATGGATAGATCGGAAGTGTGAAGTGAAGGGACGCTGGGCGTTGCGTCCCAGGATAGTTTGCGCAACGAACAGGGATTTTGTGCAGCGAAAAGTGTGCCACCGTGCAGCACAGTAGCGTAGGGAATAGGTGGGAGGGAGCGTTTTAAACCCCCCCCCCCCCTCCATGATGAAAAAGGGGGACGGAAGGGAAGGGTTTATCTTGCATCGTCCAGCATACTCCACTGCCCATTTCCTGTCCACCGACCAACTGTAAAAGGGTCTTTTGGTCAGTTATCAAGCGGAACATTTTGGTGTTTAAGTAAATGATTTCTTTCAGTATACTTTGGGTAAGGAATAATAATAAACATGTCGGGAATCCGTGTCCACTTTCCCTCATTGGGGAAATAATCCAAAGTTGATGGCTAAAGTTGGCAACAGTTTATGGTTGATATAAGCATGGTAAGTGTCGGTGGCCATCTTGTGAAAGGAGCCTAAAAAGCTAGGCGTTTTAGACAGTGGAAGAAATTCAAGAAATATTATGGATCTCTTGGTTTTGGCATCTTTTTTTTGTAATTATGCTGTTATTACTGTAATACGCTTGACCAAAGGCTTATATTATATTTTATACAATGCCTGAATAAATCCTTGTCATCCGATTGGTTGGTCGTTGATCGGATGTCATTGAATTGTTCGTCCCAACCCATGGCACGGCCGTACTGCAAAAATAAAAATTTCATTGCACAGTCATACTATTGGTGGTTCTGACCAATCAGATGACGAGGATTTGTTCTGGTTACAACAAATAATAAATATTTCGCATTCATGCAGTGGAAAAGAATTATTTCATTTAGTAACAGATGGAATGGCTTCTCGTAGAATGGAACATTCTGTTGTCACCTCATGAAATTATTCTTACCATTGCACTCATAAACGCTCATTATTTGTATATGGATGAACAGTATACATAGAAAACCAACTCATGTAAATGACTGGTGTAAGGCATAGATACACTCAACCAAAAAAGAAAGTCCCCCCTTCCAATACTTTTTTTGTCTAACTCAATAACTACTGAGCACCTCTTGCTCAAATCGACTAATCAGTACAGAAATTCCTTAGCAATCCAGCCATACTCTTTATTTGGCCCAAAACAGTGATAATGTGTGCCAATTTATGACAAAAGAAACCGAAAACAGTTGCACTTTTGTATAAGTGCAAGTTGTGGTTCACACTCACCTTGCACCTATACAAAAGTGCAACGTTTTTATGGTACCATTTATCATAAATTGCATAATTTTGTACATATTATAACTGTTTTGGGCCAAACAAAGAGTATGACTGGATTGCTAAGGAATTTCCGTATTGATCAGTCGTAATTTGAGCAAGATGTGCCCAGTAGATTTTGAGTTAGACAAAAAAATATTAAGGGGGGACTTTCTTTTTTTGGTTGAGTGTATTTGACAGATTATCCGCCTTTTGATAAAATACAATGATTTATAAAATGCGCCTTGCTGCTGAGTGTGATGTGAATTGTGAACGCACTGTGACCAAAAATTAAACAGACCTTGAAATACATTTAGCACTAAATACTTTGAACTGAGTGTTGAAAAGCAGAGCATTTTAACAAATAATTATGCAACTGTTGGAATTTTTCCCCCCCAATAACTTCAGTTAAAAAATAACAGCATTTTAAGTAAATGCTTTCTCAATGGCACTATTGTGTATATAATTGCAAAGATTGCCAAACAGATAATTTTCATGAATGAGAAACGTAGGCTTCAACAAAGTTATTTGTGTGTATATATACTTTTTTTTTTAAATTCAGGTAAACTTCAGTGTTGATCTTGTTTATTGATTTGATTTCATTATTAATCTTGTAGTTCTGTATTTTCATGGAACTAAAGTTTCATTAAAAAGTAAAGAAAGTATATACTGATTGTTTTAAATGAATTTCAAGAGAAAAAAAATATTCACTGAACATTTTAATGGAAAAATATCGTGGTATTTGATTACCTTTTTGGTTCTGAACAATGACTTTAGTACAATTGAGGTGAAAGTAGAAGCTTTTTAAATTACCTAAAACTCTTGATTAGCTGAAATCAAGCTTATCATTTTCCAATTCAGTAGTTTACTACCATTTTGTTCAATATACTTTATTCATTAATTCGGATTTAATCTTGCCATTTATCTGTTATTTCTTAAAGTGTCCATTGAAATTCTTTTCACCAAAGTCTAAATGAAAATTGTAACTTGAAGGTAGTATATAACATTTGCTGTAATTTTCAGAAATGGATTGATTTTGGGGGTTAGTATTTTATAGCAAATATTGCTACACTGACCTCTTTAAAGTTTTGTGTTCATAGATGCTGAAAAAAAGGGGAAAATACTGTTCTTGTAGTCTGGTTCCCTGACCCTACTTCAGATGAAACGGAGCAACTTATAGACGTCGGGAATTGTCGGGTCAGGGAACCAGACTAGCTGGCTTGCATTTGTTCACGGATGTGTAACTGATTGCAATCAAAATTTGGACTTACTAAATTTGGTAAATTGGGGGCAGTATTTGAAAAAACAGTTCATTTGTTTCCAATGATGGTCGGCTGACCATCATTGGAAATTGATTTAAAAATTACATTTTTCTTAAAAAATGACAACACACCGGGTGCCATGATTTCACAGGATGCTTGAGACAATTGGTATTTCATAATAATTTGGTAGGTTTTTTATGTTTGCAAATGTTGTATATTACCTTTAAAGTTGAAATTCCATTTTGGGAGAAATAAAGAGAAGTAAATTTTAGCATTCTCATGCTGAAAATGTGTCAACAAATTGTGTCTTGTGTGATTAAACTTTTAATTCACCTGGCAGTTTTCAAATGGCGAAAACTACAAAATAATTCAGTTTGTGACTGCTGTTGGGTGAAATGTTTGTTTATTTTTAAACAAATATGCAAAAATTTAGCCTGGTATTGAAATCACAAAAAAGTAGAGACGAAAATTGAATCAGTCACGTCCAATCTTATTAGAATTTCATGTTGCAATGTGTAACTTCTCCACATGTATTTTTCCACCCCTGGAGCAAGGCGAAGCAATAAATTGAAATTAATCAGAGTAAAATGATCCGTCGGAGTGCGATGGTGGGACGCTCACATAACAGCCCCAGGCTGTTATTTTTGAAGCCCGTCATGTTTTCTGCACAGTATGGATACATGCTGACTGGGAAATATTTGGAATAGTGTTAGTTCCCCCCCCCTCCTCCCCCCCCCCCCCCCCCCGGGCCCCGCACCACACACAAACAACGAGCTTAGCTTGTTCTGAAGGGCTTATATAGAGAGTTGATGACGAAAACTATAGTTATTGTGTAATTGTGAATTATGAGGGATCTAATGGATAGTTAGTATGGTATAAGGTGCTATGGGTCCCTTGCAGGGATGGGTTGAAAGATGCTGTGGGTCCTTTGCAGGGCTGGGTTGAAAAGCGCTGGGGTCCTTTGCAGGGCGGGTTGAAAAGTGCTATGGATACTTTGCAGGGTTGAAAGGTGCTATTGGTCCTTTGCAGGGCTGGTTTGAAAGGTGCTATGGGCCCAGAGTTGGGTTAAAAGGTACCATGGGTCCCTTGCAAGGCTGGATTGATAGGTGCTATAATAATAATAGCAGGCATTTATGTAGCGCTTTTATGCTGCAACGGGGTATCAAAGCGCTTTTACAACTATGGGTCCTTTGCAGGGTTGGGTTGAAAGTTACTATGGGTCCTTTGCAGGGTGGTTGAAAGGTGCTATGGGCTCTCATTTGCAGGGCTGGGTTGAAAGGTGCTATGAGTCCTTTGCAGAGCTGGGTGGACAGGTTCTATGGGTCCTTAAAAACCTAAAATATTAATTTTATTCCACAAAACCAATCAGTTTCGTCTTAGTAGGATAACATTTCCGTCTTGAACTGAGTCTGATAAAACTGGAGATTCCGTCATATAAAAGATGTGACTAAAGAACATTTTTTTTTCCTCCTCTGTTATTCCTCTAAAAAGCTTTGTTCTTCACTATTATATATCTAAACGCCACAACTTCAAACTGTATTTAATTTTTGGGGTAGTGGACATTAATAATACCCAAGCAAAGTTGATCAATTCCGCCAATAATTATTACCGGACTTCCAAACAGTTAAGAGTGAGTCTTAAAGAGAGAGAGAGAGAGAAAGAAGATCTCCGCTGGATGCAGCTAGATCCAAACTGAAGGTAATTTTGATTTGTAAAAACAAACAATGTATGTTATGCTAGCCTGGACTTTCAATCAAGAGAACGCTGTAAATCATGTCCACAGTTGTCATATATATTCCTTGTCAAGCGAACCATCTGGCCACATCGTGTCGAACTAAAATAAAACCGTGTGGTTAATACTCAATATGTTTTATCAACTACATATCGGCAATGGCAATACATGTATTTCAATTTGGCCTCTACTCGCTTATCGTTAGATCCAAAGAGAAGCTAATTCATCAACAAAAATTTAGATAACTTTTCTGTTTCAGTGAGATCGCCACTATGGTTTTAAGGACAAACATTTTTAGGGACCAGTAAATTTCAGGGGACCTGTTTCCGAGTTTGTGTTTCAGGTTTGTTTTTCCAAGGCTAATAAAATTACAGACTTTTATTTTTAGAGTCTGCCAAATTGTAAGAAGTTCTTAAAGAAACCTTAAAGAAGCAGCGTTGTGATCGAGTTCATCATCACAAGTCCTCCAGTTTCAATTCAAATCACAAGCTATTTCACTGAATTGTATAACAAACACATTCTTTGTCATTGTTCACCCCCAGTTACATGTGAAAGGACTTGTGATTTACTAATGAATGACTTGCGATGGACTCGTGGTGGACTTGACACTGCTTCAAAAATAACTGGATTGAACAACCTTAAAATCTGCTGTTCGCTTAGTACCTCAACATTGAAGTCGAAATAGGCTGAGGACCAAAAGCCAATAAACTTTATGCGTTAAGGCGGAGATACCGACAATAGTTTTTGTATTGTTTGGGTTTCGGGGCATTAGTACACTTTTCTGTGCGTGCACTGTTTACTAAATTAAAATAATAAAGAACTACCTATATGAGACACATGCATGCAATATCCCAAACCTCACTAAGCTTCATCCCTGACTTCGGCTTTGAGATTATGATGTCACTGATGACTTCGGGACATCACTGGCTCAAACCTTAATCCTCCTCGATCCTCCAGGTGGTTTTGGAGATTTGGAGGATCGAGGCTCGAATGCTGGGAAAAAAGTGTTGGAAAACTTTTAAAGGATTAAGGCAATGGTCACCTTCCACCGAACACATTCAAGAAATAATGGTGATTATGGGTAATTGAGGTTGAATAAAAAAATTACATGGTAGCAATTGGAGGATTGTGCAGAATTGAGGACGTTCCTAACCAAAAGGCCCCAGGGGGTTGCGGTTAATCTTCATCAGCAACGTCATCCATTTTTATGAGAGTTCTTGTTTTTTATAACAGCATTTCCCATTTTCTTTGGAAATTACCAGAATTTAAAATAATTTCAGAGTACAAATGAAGTAAAAACCAGCACCAGAGCCGATGTTTAATTGGGTGAACCCCCTACAGTCCCTTTAAAAAAATATTCAGCTCTCCACCATTGACAGAAATCCTGACGTGACGAAAGCACACTGGTTCCCATGGCAGCATAGTTATCATTCCTGGATTTCCATTGGCCGAATGCCACAGCTTGATGCCACACGCAGACCCCCCAACCAAATCACCCGGATCAGACGGCAAATCAAATTGTCTGAATTCCGCACGGCAACAACTGTCCCCCCAAAAGAGTTGGTGGGGGGATATACCGTCTGTGATGTAATGATGATGGAGTTGCAACATTGGCAAAATAGGGGAAATTTTGGAAGGGTTTTCAATATTTTGTTTTATAAATAACATCGACTTTTTAGGATTTCAATTTTTCAAAGCACCGGGAATTGTCAACATTTGGAAGAAATGCTTGTGCATTTTATACCGGGAAACAGAGATATTTCAAACATCTGCATGCCAGCAAACCCTTGAAGAAAAGAGAAAGATATGTCATCTGTTTTCAAAATACTGTCGAGGGGACTCCAATCCCATCAGCTTTTGAGTAATTGAAAATTCATCCTGTTTTTTAACTAAAAAATATAGACCTTATGCATAGCAGCCATCTTAGACGGCAATGTCTCTGTTTTGCTGGGATACGCACAAGTGATCATTTTGTGCATTCATTGTTACTGAATTAAAATAATGCGCTTAAAGATGGCCGCTATACAAAAGGTAGCTTTGAATTTTAATTCCATCATTTTAGACAGTTTAATGGTTTTTAAATTGACCCTAACCCTGCTAAATCCCGACTAAACCAGCAGATTTTGCAGGATTTTGCAGCATTAAGGAAGGATCAACGCCGCATCTTGAGACTTGAAAGTACAAAGACTCAGTGTTGCACTTGAGTCCCAAGTCAAATCTCAAGTTGTGAGCCATTACAAAGGTATTGTGATTGTCCCACTAACCCCCCCCCCCTTACCCGTGTCCCAACTTTTGAATCGACTTGTGATTATTGACACAGCATGGACTCCAAACAAAGAACTACAGTGTACGTGTAGTTGGTTTTCAAATAACATGTTCAAGGACAAGTAAAACCGATTCAAGAAATTCTCATTTATTGGAAAAGTGTATCTCTCTTTTTCTTCTATTTTCCAAGACAGGATATTAATAACATTAATATAACTGGGACTATATAATTATGAAGCAACAATAATATTTACAAATGAAAAAAAATAATAACTGGCTCTCTGACAAAATGTAACATGCATACAGTTCACCGCTTACATTCAAACCTCTCCATTAAAAAGCAGATAAATCCATAAGGATTCTTCAAACAAACTTTTTTTTCCCAGAAATGGACAAGTTTCTCAGGTTGTTGTTCAAGAGGTATGGTTTATGATAGGTTGTAAAAAGCATCCCGTGAAAATAAACATTAACAATTTGGAAACAATTAGTTTGATATATATATAATATATGGCATACTGATATATACAACGCACTTTTGCAATAGATAATTACAGTTATATACAGAGAAAGGGTCTATGTTTCTTTGTGTGGAATATGAAATATTGAAAACATTGAAATATTGCTCTGCGAATATAGTTGTCGAAGTTGTTGCTTCAATAGTAAGATATCAGACCTATACGACAATAAAATGAGCTTTCAATTCTTGCATTTTTTTAAATTCAAATCCAAATTTGGCGTACACATTTCAATGAAGAAAAAATATGGAACCCATAACTTAACTTCCAGAATGTGAAATATTTCAACGAAGATTTGGTCTCTTTGTATCGGAAGAAGGTATTGTTGCCTTGGAGTTTTAATTCAAAAAAAAATAAAAATATGTGTACCAAAAAAAATACAGCACAGTACGACTGACACGCCCATAAGCCGACAAGAATTTCCGTAGCATTTCTATTTAATATTGAATAATTTCAGGAATGTGTTAAATATTTGACTATTATGTACACACTTCGATTTTCAGAAATTTTTTTTCTCACCCTATTCAGTTACTTTAGACCCTGCATTTGACAAGAAGCACTGACTGAAATAAACACATTCTTGAAATAATTCACTTGTATGTCCCCAAGGCGGGGAAAAAAAACCTTGTGCCTCTTTACGATCCAACTCAATAAATCAATGAATATTTACATAAAAACATCAAACAATTTGTACAAAATTGTATACATTTTTTTCCCCTATGTTTCTCATCACCATGAAAAGGTTGTGTTTTTAACGACTGTTGCCTTCCACAGGGCCAAATTGCTACTAAATTTACGGGTTATGAAATTTTTTAAACTTTGGAGAAAGAATTCACGGATATAGAATAGATCTAAAATTTGCATTTACAATGAATTACCATGGATTAAAATGTGGGTGAAAAACAGGGGACACATGTAGGTAATTGTAAAATTCCATCAATAACAAAAGGTCAACATTTCAGTAAAGCGAGGTATCGTCTTGAAAAACAAATCAACTATGGTTGGAAATTACAAAATGGATTCAGTGTACCGGATTCTATACTTAATACAATGCATGTACACCCTTTCTTTCTGCAAAGTATTTGGTGAATGAAAGAAAAAAAGTTTAATATTTCTTTTTTAAATTGGTCATTTGATGTCAAGGCATTTCATCTAACAAGGTTTAAGTTTTCTGGTTGAAGTTTGAAAAAATCTATATTATGCAGAAATCTGAGTTGAAATCTGTTAAATTTGTTAATAAGTTTCCTGATGAGTAAACACGCAACTTCTTTCAGTACTCTCGTATTTCCAATGAGTAAAAAAAATCACTCTATCTGCCTGAAACTTAGTCTATGGAAAATCCACTTGCACACAAGCGTCTATGACATACACACAGGTTTGGCAATTAATTATGCAAAAACAAGACTGCTTCTTGACCTCCAGAGTCTGACCATTCAGCAGGCGCCTTCTATCAGGTCTTTGGTAACCTGTTGGCGTATTACAAAACATGGCAGCCAATGGACCAATCAACAGCTTAGGCCAAATTTCGGCTCAAAATGGCATCACAATTTCTGAAGTCGACTCCAATTGGCTGGCGCGCAGGGTCGCATAAAATTTGCATGCTCGGATATAGCAGACGTTCGTAGTGCGGCTCTGCACACATGAATGTCTGATCGTCAGACTACCTGAAACTGGGGACAACTTTTGAAATGAATAGACTGAGTTTCAAATCCAGTAATGTCTTTTTCCAAATTCTGACACTCATTTTCCACTCAAAAACTTGTGTGATCCCCACTTTCTTGGCTGCTTGAATGACTCGGGCATGTCATTGGCCTGGACCTTCAAATCCCTCCCAGCAACTTCAAAAAGTTATGGGAAGATTTTATGGGAAACAGTCAAAGAGGCTTGATGCCATGTTAGAGTGCCATTGGCCTCCAGCTATATGGTAGATTTTTGGAGGATTTAGAAAGGCTTCCTGCCAAAAAAATATGCTTCAGGAGATGGGGGTAAATCTTCCAAGAATCGCATCACCTATTAACAACATACTTTGGTCTCTCACAAGGGTAAGATTGGGGGAAAATTCTTAAAAATCCACAAAAATATCGACAAAGGGTTTGAGAGTCACTGAGGGCCCCTAGAGCAATGCAGGGTCTGTGATATTTTCCATATTTGCCAAAAGGCACCCCTTAAGATTTTTTGTATATCTATAAATATTTTTATAGGTAAAAACACCTTTACGGTAAAACCTCAGGAATTCCCAAAAAGATTCCTTAAAAATCCCGAAATCAGGAAATGTCACCCCTGCTATATTGAATTCATGTTGTACACTCTTACACATACCAATACAAACATTCCATCCTTTCGTCGGTCGCACCACTTATCGTAACAGTCAGACTCCTATTTTTGGTTTAGGGAAAAGCAAGCCCGTAACGATACCATGCAAATAATGAGGAATTGCACAATCTGAACTTGGCTGACAACTCAAGCATTGTGCAGAGAGTGGAGTATTAATTGTTCGATCCCATTTTGTGTTACGTGGACATGACCGATGCTGGGTGAACCAGGCGGGGGGAGGATGGGGGCGACTGCCTGGCCGGTTCCATCACGTTCTTGATCTGCGGCCACTTGTCGCCCAGCGCCTTGGCAAAGTGGTCGTCCACGGAACCCGTGATCATGGTGACCACGCCGTCGGCGGAGCCGGTGGGCTTGGAGGCTCCGTAGTTCTCCTTGTAGTCCTTGCCGAGGCTGCGGCGAAAGTGCTCCTCGATTACAGGGTCACAGACACCTGGTTGAGGGAGAGAAAAGGACGGTGTCATTATTAGAATTCAACTCCTTGGCTAGGATGTTGTGTATAGACAAATCCGGCGGCAGCCAGTTTCTGCAGTGGCGCCAGGCTCACCCGAGTCGTGATTGGGGAGTACGCACACACTCCGGGCTCCTTCAACCAATAGGAATACCAAAATGCGCGCGCGCCTCGTCTTTAAGAACGCGTGCAGCATGCGCATGAGCGTAACACCACCGCAGTAAAAGTAAAGCTTTTAATTCTGGTCGCCAGATTCTACTATAGCACAGAAATCGTAAAACTTCTATGTAAGTTATTGTTAAAAAAGATGTTATCACCCTTGACATGATGAAGATCTTTTTTTGCAAATTGGACGACAATGCTTTTTTGTGGTATAGAAAGTTTCTTGGCCAAATTATCGGCTAAAAAATTTTTTTGGAGGAAAAAGCGTAATTGTTGATACCAAACCAAAAATTATAGATCTCAATTACTTAAGCACTTTACATGTTAGCATTTTCACTGACAAGATCTTCAAAAATGAAATCTAAACCCTAACCTTTACAGATCCTTGAACATTCCCATATAAACATGTAGGTTTTACATAAGAAGGATTTTGAAGGATTGAGGAATTTTTATCTGATGGGCTCCGTGCACAAGTATCTCCTCAATGAGTACAAAAGGAGAGTTGGGGAGGACCATGCACTGGAAGTGGAATTAGAATGCATTGCTGATAATGCCTGACGCTCACGCGAAGACACTACAGTCTTGTGCACCTTGAGAATAAAATGAGTCGTACGTACTTCATTGCAAACATGTGGAAACAGTACGAGTACACATAGCGCGTCCAACCCATGGCCAATGAAAGTGGTCAAAAAGCGCCCTGTTCGAGCACATGTATAGTCCACAGGACTAAATGTCTCGTCAGTTTTATGTACAAAAATGTGCCGCAGTGGCACTTTGGAGGATTTTGGAACAGATCCAGATGCATGTAGATATGCATAAAGCTCATTACACTAACAATAACTTCATGAAAACAAATTCACTGTGTTTGATTGTTTGTGGACAAAGACCTAGTAGCCAGATGGGGCAGATGTTTTGTAAAACTCCTCACATCTATGTTTGTATGTAAGCAATTCACTGCGAGCACATGGAAAGACTTATGTTTGTCATTGTCCTGGCCACCCCCCCCCCCCCAGCCCAAGAAAAGGTCACATATCTAGGGTCAAGTTCTGCATGCAAATGTGAGGAAAACTGATAAATCATATCTGCTGAGCCCACTCCATCAGACATCTGAATGGCACACCGGAGGGCTCACAAATGCTGGGAACTGATCCAATTGCTACGCTTTGGAATGCCGAATGAAAAAGAACGGATTTCTGTCCCTTACTTTCAAGTTAATCTGATCAGACATTCTATTTTTTTTTTCATTGACTAAAGGGCCTTGTGATGAAAATCCAATAATAGATTGTCCTGGCGAATCTAACAATGTAAATTAACTTCAAATAATGACAGTACACACGTATATGTGAATGTTAGTTTTTGTTGTGTCCTTTTACTTTTTAGTGAATCTTAAATAACATTAATAACTGGAAAAACTCTTAATTTCTACGGTTAGATGAAATGCAATTTCTTTGTGTTCTCAAGAAAAATGCTGACTCTTCAAAATTGTACTTTTATTGGACGATAACAAAAGTCTCTAAAAAAAAAACAAGAACATTTCAAATTCAGCTCCTTAAAAACTGTAATCAGCTGAATTTCTTTTCTATCTCTCATGAAGATTAAATTTTATCATTAATTTGTTGGTAATTAAAAGCCAATATTCAAAACAAATGAAGGTTAAGGCTGTGACATTTTTATCATGTTTAAATCGAAATTGATAATTTGGTATTATTGTGAAATTAACAGGATTCGGATGTTGTCTGCTTTTGCTAAAACTTACCTATTGAAATTTCTCGGCGATGGCAGTTTGTTGGATGTGTAGACGTGGACGACGTCGTGTAACCGTTGGTCCTTCCGAAGGTCTGGCTGTTTGCGCTACAGTGCCCATCCCGAACAGCGCCCTCTCTCGGCTGCGACGGGGCACAGGTGATGACAGAGGGCCGGACCTGCTGCGCCTCCTTGCCGCTGCCAGACGGGGTGGGGAGGTGGGTGGGGGACGGGGTGAGGTGCGAGGTGCTGGGGGTGGGGAGGGCAGGATTGACCTCCGGGACGCCCACGTCATTGTCTTCTAACCTCATGGTCGTGATTTCCCTGCAAATAAAAAACAAAATTAAACACTCTTTTAGACTAACATTGAAAACTGTTCAAACTGTTGTGTTAAGTAGTTCTTTTAAGAGAGATTTATGGTGCTATCACAAACTTCCTGTCAAAACCCAGTATGACTGAGTTACTTGAGCCATGCCAATGGGTCGTCAAAGGTGCATCTACAAGAACAGGATTAAATTTCCAATGAAAACATAAAGTTCTCTGCTGTAGATTTTGTTGACCTACTAAAATGCGAAGCATTCACCACCGATGGTTGCGATTAAACCGGTCTCTTGCCCCCTGGCAACACGGCCCCAACAACTGCATGATTAATCGGTCCATTATCAGTCTTTTTGGACCAACGACCTCTTTTACCTTCTCACAAGACAGAAGCTGACAAATTATATGACAGGTGATGGACGCTGTATGAGATTCACGTGTCTGTTCATACTCTCAGCGGGCGAATGGGTAACAAATAGGCCGACAGATTTTTCACATCAAACCACATTCAGCTCAAGAACTACTGCAAGAAGTCATGTTTGATGGGAAACGATACACACAAAATGTGCTGGTTAAGCAGAATGCCTGCATTCTCAAAAGCCTCAACTCTACTGCAGGCCTAGTTGTTACTTCGGTTTTTTAATTTTTTGATGCGACGAACCTCTTTGCGGAAACTCTGACTGGGTGTAAACAGTTTCTGAGCACACCGAAATGCTTTTTTGCAGTTATCAACAGGCATGCAACTGGCAATTTAGAAAAAACGAGGAAACTCCAAACCAAACAAGACTTTGTACAGTATTTTTTAATTTGGAATGGCATTCATGAGAAATAAAACACAAGGAAATCAGTGGATCTGAGGAAAAGTTGCATGCATGTATCAAGCCGGACTCAATGACTTAACATATTGCATAAGAAGTTTAACAAAACCTTATCCCAACCCTTTCTCAACCCATTTAATATTAGAACTTTCCACTGTCACAGTAAAAGAGAAACAGAAGACAGATCCATAACAAGTAAAGACTTTATTTCCAGAACGTGATATATCCATTTGAGAAAAAAAAAAATTGAAACTTTAAGAATGAAAAAAAGTATAACAGCTGTTTCTAAACTTAATTCTTCACTTTGCTGTATTCTTAAATTGCATTGATCTACATTACAGCTGTCAAAACCGACTTTGGGCAACCAGGACAGCGCCCGGGATTCTACAAGGTTACAAAATGTACAAACTGAAGTTTATCGCATTTTGAAACAAACTCTTCATGTACTTTTGCGACCGAAATGGAAAACAACAAAGGGTGTCCAATACCATTCAAATTCAAAACTGACCACCATGACAACTCTTTCTGGAAATAAAGACCATTCCACATGGAAGTCCCGAGGCATAACCATATAAACTTTGACGCAGTGTGCCACCACATGTTCAAGCCGGCCTGGATGGTATGCAGAGACGTCATATCTCATTTCACGGCCCTTCTACAAAGCTCTCCCAACAGAATGCCTTCACAAAGTAGAATTTCAGTTGACCATGAATCAACTTGGCTGACGGGAACACACTCAATTGAAAATCTCAACCCCCCCCCCCCCCCTTCACCAGAGAGTTGCAAGTTGTTATTCCACGGACCGCCGTGTCCACCAATGATTCAAATTTTTCCATTCTGGCAGAGTCTGAAATATGACCGTGGTATGAGGGGCCTGGCCATTAGTGCATAGCTGGCATAGCTCGCCGCCTAGAACTTGTTGATACGTGACGGGCGTGCAGTTTGGAGTAGATGTCGCCGTCGAGGTAACTCCAGCCCTCCATCGAGAGAAGAATTTGTTACAAATATTTACACCCAGCGAATCCTTTTTCAGATCCTGGAGTTAATGTGTAACTCCTTAATAATTTGATCATTGTTTGCACTCCACAGGGATTCTCATTGAGAAATTTAAAAAAAAATTGTTTTGAATAAATGAACAAGTATGGATGAAATCAAAGATGCGGCTTTCAAGCTTTATATTACAGTTTATCTGCAGAATTTCAAGCAGACCCAGGTGAAAAAGTAGGAGAACAGTAGGATCAAACAATTTTTTTGGAAATTGACAAAAGTTTGATTTTGGAGAACAAAATCAGTATAAAAGTAGGACTTTTGCTGGCTTTCTATTGGAACTCACTCATGTCCACAGCATCATAAGCCTTATTTGGCATGTTCTGTACTCACAACACTTGTGCTCCATCCTCAACTAAGCTCTTGGAAGTACATTTGCAGTACTCCTGAGATTTCATTTTTCAGAGTCGAGAGACAAAAAAGTAGGAAAAGTAGGAAAAATAGGAAAAATAGGAAAAGTAGGAATTTAAAGAAAAGAAAGTATACACTGTAGGAAAAGTAGGAATACTTGAAAGCCTGAAATTGGTAACTGCATAATTGCAAACGCCTTGTTCATATTTACCAACTCGGTATTAGCTGAAACATTACTTTTGTTTCAAAAGCAAGCAAATGTGTGTCATGTGTTTTTGCACAAATACCCATGGTTTTCTGTGAGAATTTTTTTTTAAGACATTCTTCAGTCAACTGCAGGTAAGTGTGCATGGATCTAAAATGTAGTACATGTAAATATAGGCAAGCTTCTAAAAACCTTTTTTCCCCTAGTCAATATGTTTAAAACGTGGAGTATACACATATAATGGATAAGTCATCTCCAAGAATGCATCATAAAAAAAAAAATACTTTGCTTTACTCCAATGCCTCACAGCCAATACTCCTGTTCATGATGGGGTCTACCCGATGTTCCCCAATACCAACATGTATGTTCCCCAATACCCATGTTCCCCAAACTGGCTGGAATCGACATGATACCATCATTTATACATCTGACATTTTTGCAATTTGTTGACGGGCAAGAAAATATAAAAAAAAAAGGAATACCATGAATTTGAAACAAAAAAATCTTTGCAATTGCAAGTACACGTACTGTACTGTAAAGATAAAAAAATACTATAGTTGCCAACACACAAATGAAAAAGAGAAGAAAAAAAGGCAGAATTTATGGGTGCTATATCATGTCTAATCATGAACCAGGAGGAATTCTTATGCCCGCCCTTATCTCCTTATTGATATCACATAAAACATACCACTCCACTTCTTCAAACAAAGATATCGCACAAATATGCCAGGCTTGCCAGCCAAATATTTAGTCTTCAATTAAACAAGATAGCGGGAGTGGAGGGCCATCCTACTAGGCTGGTAGGGTTCTGCATTGGGAAAACAGTTCCTGACAAACATGACGATACAAGGGGCATCAATTGCCACATGTGTGTCCACAAATGTAGACAGAATGTTCATCTTGTGTGATTCTTTGTGATGTTGGGAATAATTGTTCATGTATGTTTAAAGGGAAGATACAACATTGGCAAACACAAAAAAATGAAATGATCACATTATCACGAAATACCTTACGGAATCGTTAGGGAATGACAGTCTAAAGCATCCTGTAAAATTGTGGCTACTGGTGTGCTGACATTTTTGAGAAAAAGTGTATTTTTTCAACGCTGGTCGGCTGACCAGCATTGGAAAAAACTGGCTTTTTTCAAAAACTGTTCCTAATTTTCATATCGCATTTTCTTTGCATTTAATTACTCACCTGTGAAGGGGTACAAGCCTGCTAGACTGATTCTTTGACCTTACATTTCCCAAAAGTCTAATAATTGCTCCGTTTCATTTTAAGTGGGGTCAGGGAACCAGACTACAAGAACATGATGGGTTTTCTTGGTTTTTCCATCATCTACAAGCCCAAAATGTGAAACAAGTCAGTTTAACAATATTTGCTATTACATACTAATCCTTCAAATCCATTGATTTCTGAAAATTGCAGCAAAAGCAAATGTTGTACATTCCCTTTATCCCTAACCTTTACCAAGTCCATCAAAATCCATCCCCTCATTTTGGGGGATTTTGTCAGATAGGCCATGTGCACCAAGTCCATCAAAATCCACCAGCACCACAGATTTGGTCCTGAAGAATTATGTGAAGCAGAGGGAGTGATGGATTTTGACAGGCATGGTCTCCTACTTAATCAACCAAAGTAGGGAGTTAGGGTTAACCATAAAAATAACAACTTTGATGTCATCATGAAATCAGCAATCGATTTGTACCAAAAAATTCTCAACATATATTTTAATTTTTTGTTTTAGTGGGTGATGCCACAAAAGGCAGAATGCATCTGTTGTCCGAAAGGACTCTTGACATGGGACAAAAAATCTAGGAAGGAGATAACTTAGAGATCGAGCTTATTGATGAAGCTCTTGAGAGGATGATGGAAAGTACGATTGTGGTAGAGAGTTCCACAATTTGGATGTGAGGACAATGAAGGATGATGAGTGCGATACAGTGCGGGACTTAGGTATTGAGACTGTAAAAGGGTGAGCATTGGTGGCAGATCTCGTAGAATAAATAATGCGTGAGATTTGGGCATGATAGATTTTATGCACTTATCATTTTGGTATACAATTTTGTAATGTTACTCCATTCTCTTTCCTGCTGAATTGAAGAAAAAAAATTGGACCTACACGTACATGAAGGTTTTATTTCACAAACACTTTACCTGACATACCAGTGCAGTGCGTTAAACGACATTACATGTAGTGGTGGGATTTAAATCTGGATTTTTAATAATTTGGTTTGAATTCCACTATTCGGTTATGATTTTTGGAAACCGGATACTCGAAAGCACCCTTCACAAATGAAGCCTTCCATTTTTTTGTGACACAGGCTAAAGAAAACAACCGGAACATCCTCTAATTTGTTCCATAATCTCCGATGGTAACTGCATTCACTTGCTAGTGGTATTCTTGGCTCATGAATAGCCTGCCCATTCGACTTATTTTCAACGTTACAGCTCTGAAGTGTTTTTGTGCAGGCCCAGTGGTCACTGAATCCTGCAAACTATACCCAGTCATTGGGAGGGCATTTCATGCGGCACCTCACTCGTCATTTCTGTTGGCATGATTGCAAGCTGGATGAGAACGCCTGATGAAACCATTATTCGGTTTTAAAAAATAATGGGATAAACAGATTTTGAAATCTTTGATTTCTCCCACCACCAGTTAAATGCATATGCAATCTGTTCAAATTTCATCCAATATCAAATACTAACGTTTGCGTTCCGGCGCACCGTGTGGATACCGCTGCCGCCGTCGTGTCCATCATGCTTGCCGCAGCCGTCCTGCTGCCCACATTGCGCAGCTCGTCAAACCGCAGGACCTGGGCTAGCTCTCGTCTCTCAGTGCTGCGTCGCTGTCTGTTGACGCGGGACGGCAGCTCCTTGGAGGCTTCCGATCTGAGATCTTCGCTCCGTAGCACCGCATTACCTGAGTAAAGAGACAAATGAATAAAGGCATGAATAAACAAAACTTGTGATTCTAATTCTTTTAGATTAAAAAAAAAAAAACCTGGCGGTTTGGACAAATGAGGAGGGAGAAGGCAAAACACTTTTGCATGGAGCTCAATATCCCATAACCCCAACTCCCTAGGTATTTTGCTAGGATGTAACCTCAATCCTGCAAAATCCTCCAATTGCCTTTCATGTAAAAAATTGCATACAGCCTCAATCCTGCAAAATCCTCAGGTAAAACCTCAGGAATTCCAGATTTCAAAAGGGATTCTGTAAAAATCCTGGAATAAGGAACAATCCTGCAAAAATAGCCACCTGACAAGTGACAACCAATGTTTTAATACAGGTTCACGTAATAGCCCCAAAAGAAAATAATGTGTGCCACGCAAGAAACTGGCTCTGTCATGAGAAGACTGAGACAGAAACACTGATGTAGACAAACTTCCTACGTGCTAACAAATCAGCTAACAATTTTATTATGTAAAATTAACACAACCCAAAGACAGAAAGTCAGCCATGGTGAAAGTTTCATTCGTGACTTCGAGTCAAATCATGGGTTGTGAAGGGAAGGGACAAACTGGCACCTTACAATTACCCTTTAACTTAAAAAAACCCGACATAACCCCTACATTCCATCAGTGATCCACCAAATCCTCCAACTCCAGCTCATATCACTCAAACTTTTTGAGGGATCAGTGGCACTGATCTGTTAGCCCTTGTTAAGCCTTTTTGAGTAAATAATGGGCTTCAAAGGCCTGTAAGCAACAGCATTTTTAAATGGAATATGTGAACTGCACATTTCTCTGTCAATTGTTTTTTATTCATTTCAGCCTTTGCATTCCCATTTCTAAGGCAGTTCCAAGACCAAATTCTCTAAATTGTATGCTTAGGTAAAAGAAAAATACTTCTGCTTCCGATTACATGTACGTAGCATTTGAAAATAGAGTAAGTAGGTAGAGAAAAAAAAAATTTCGCAAATTTTTTGTGTACAATCGTACGGAGGTGTCTGTAGTCAAGGGCAAAAGGTGGAAATTGATGATTTTCGGGGTTTTTCAACATTTTTCCCCCCAAAGATAGGGTAGGGGCCGTCAAAATAGGGTAGGTATGGTAACTGGAAGCAGAACTTTTTTTTTTTTGGCCTTATTATTTCATGCAAAAAATGAAGGATGCAACTTATCGTTTCACTTTGTAATAGCTTAGCAAATATTTTAAGAACCGTTCAAACGTGTAGCAATTCACAAAGGCTGGCGCGTGATTGACATTCGACATGATAAATCAACAATGAATGACATAATAAAGTAGCGGGCAGTCATTGAAAAATTAAAACCTAACTACGTGTACCCTGAATGTAATCAAATACTGTGGTGCTTCTAAGGTTTTGTAAATTAAACAGGTTTGAAAACGTCGTTAATTTGTTGTGCTACATGTATGTATGTTTAAATCACAGGAAGATTGCGTGAACATACAACTGTAGGTCCCTTTTATATTTCGGGTTTTGTTTAAACGTCTTGGAAAATTTGTAAATGGGTTTAGAGTTCTTTCCGTTTAAACGTTTAAATGTGTAAAAGTCACATCCTTTAATGCAAGTTTTCATATTTCAGGGCATAACAGTGACACAGGAGCTTCAGGGCGGCTAAAGAATGAAATTTTTGCCATGGAATTAGTTTCGGTGGTAAAATCTAAAGGTATTTCAATTTCGTTGTTGATTTAGAACACAGCAGCCACAAAATTTCTAAACTGCTTATTAAAGTGAGTGCTGTAAAAAAAAAGTTAAGTACTCCAAAAAAAGGTGGCTCAATGTTTTCCTAAATGTTATGGAATTTTTTTTTTTTCACAAAATATGTTCGAAGTGTGAATTTCATTTTATGGCTTGTTAAAATATCAATATTTGTCTATTGTCCTTGTATCTGTATCCGCCCAATGTATTCATCTACATATTGTATGTACCTTTACATGTATGTACATGTACAGGCTCGCCTTGAACTATAGAAACAGACACAATCATGTACATGTATATTTGCACACCATGACTCATCTAACATTTGTTCTTTTGTTTCTTTATTTTTGTAAGATTTTTTTTTGTGGGGGGGGGGGGATTCTGGATTGTCATTTCAATGCCCACAAGAGACCACTCGACTGTGAAGAAATTGGAAATTAATCTCTTTGCGAACTTTGGCTGAACTTGCAAGTCTCCTGGTTCAGACACTGATTAAACTTCAACCCACATATTTGAAATGGCATTAAGATGAGCTGTGGCTTATTTCCAGCCAGAAGTTGTCATCGGAAATGCATGGAGGCAACACGAAAGGCTGATTTATCCATTCAATCCCCTAAATAATATCAGCAATTCTTTATAATGTATCTTCTAGAGGTAGGTTGACCAGGAGCATGGTTTTAAACCACTTGTATCCAGTGTATAAATCTAAAACTATTTTCATGAAGTTAAGAAGATTGTCAGAAACATTTGGAATTTCACACACAACTGCAAGATATCTTACTTCTGGACAGTTTTCCTTACATTGTTCAGTTCAAGGCTGTGTCATTTGTTGTCTATATGGATGTGGATTTTTGTTTGTTCCAATGTCATAAACTCACGCCATAAACAGAAATAACTATAAAATTTGTCTTTTTTCCCTTTAAATCAACATTTATGTCAGCATCCAGTGTGAGAAAAAGTAACAATTGCCACCTTTCCTCTCACACCAAATTCAGTTGCAGATGCCTCAAATTTAGCTATGTGTACCAAATTTCCAAGTTAGGCTTGAAAGAAAAACACTTCTTTGTGGGTGATTTTTTTCTCTCTCCAAGTTATAAGGAATCGCATCCTTCTTAATCTATTTAGTGGCTTGGTCAGCGGATTCCTCCCCCGCAGGCCAGGCAACCCATCAGGCCACAAACCAGGTGCCTCTTGCCCAGCCAGCTGTACGCGTACCCACCACTGCAAGATATTACTCACAAAGACACCAGGAGTGATCGAGAACTAGTCCCGGGCAATTTCCCACGCCACGGCGAGAGCAGCCCTGCTATGCTCGCTATGCCGGGTATGGTGAGCTTAACATGCTTCAGGATTGATTTGATTGCTTAAGACCACTCCTTCTGCTGGGGCACAAGTGCTTGGCAGCAGGCAGGGGAGTGGAACGGACAGTCCACTTGAGGTACAAATGTATGTGTGCTGACTGCACAGCCGCACTCTTAAGTTAAAGGCTGGGAAATGTTCAGCCAAATATTTTTTTAAAGATACTGGATGAAATGACCGATGAATGATGTCCAAACCTTTTTCAAAGACTTTTGTCAAACCTTCCCTAAAAATATAGACAGACCTTTGCTTTAACAAAATGATGTCAATATGTTAACAAATATGAAAATAGGAGGTTTTTTCTCAATATATTGTGTCTGCTGATTGTATTAAAAATCAACATCAATTGAGTAACTCAGTCAGAATTATAGCCAACTGTTGAATCTTTCTTTAGACTGTGACTGAATTTCATCACAATATTGACTTTTAGCCTCTCGAAATATGCTCAAATACCTAAACTGATAGTTAACCAAGCCATTTAATCAGATGTGAAATATAACAAAGGCACTTAAAATAGCTTTGCTGTCAAACTGGAAAAAAAATCCTAAAAACAGAAACAATGTTGCTCTCTCAAGAGGAAAAATAACCTATTTGACCCACACCAGCAATATGTTTGTACACAAAGGAATGATAAACCAAGCCTAGTCTCAAGTTTGCTGGTAACTTTTAAAAGGAGAATAATAGATCCACTTATCACAGCAGTGTCAACCACAACATCTTGCTAAGCCTAACTCTGGTACAGATGATAACTATTGAAGGCACTTGTGTATCACATACATGTGTAAGATAACCTAGCCACTCAAAAAAAAGGGGGCTGACTGCAGAAATAACTACATGTAGCTTCTACCAACAACTTGCTAAATCAGGAAATCTCTCACAAAAGCAGGCTGCCATTACTCAAAAAAAGAGACCCACATCCGGCTGTCACCAAAATGCAGACATGTAGAACTAAAAATTACATACATCCAAGATATAACACTTTCCTAACACTTTTTCTAAAGATAAACATGTGATCAAATTTTGAGAAGAAAAGAAATTTGGAAGATCATTTGTTCACAACAGTAAGTCAGATATATGAGAATCCAAAACACACGCACTTCCCCCTCCCAAAAAAGATGGGAAAGTTATAGGGAAAAAAATGTGAAGAATGTCTTCCGATATAGCATGCTGAGGGCAGAAAGCAAACTTCCGATCATAAAACATTGATCTTAAACGAATCCCCTCCTTTTTTCCACACTGGATTCCTGACAAAATAATCACAAACTTTCCGGTGCAAGGCTGTGGGAACAATTGAATGAGGATTAACCCGCCTAGTCCAGGCTGCTCAGCGATACTCTGCAGGGTGAGAGGGCACCCTGTAGTTTTAGCCCGCAAATTTGAGGATGTTTCACTGATTAGCAAGCTGTGAATTTTGCAAAGATCAAATGAAGTCGCTGCTTGGCTCTTTGCCAGGATGAGAGATCCACCTCATCAAAACCAAACATGTCCATAAAAGTTACCAGAACAGTGTTTAGAAAGAAAAAAGATTGAAAAAAAATTAGAGGGGCAAATGTTTCGGTTCTTGCAGGACCTTTCTCAAAGGCAATATAATGGCAGAAGTACAGAACAAAGTACCATAGGGACACACAAGCAGGCATGGGTGGAAGGGAAAAAACACATAGGGATAGGAGGGATAGGAGGGATTAGGCAGGGGGAAGGACCTACATGTAAGGAGTGTGGCAGAATATACTAAGTAAGATCAAAGGGGATGAAAAGAGGGGATGGGGCAAGGCAAGGAAAACAGGAGTGTGTCAATGGATTATAGTACATGTACATTAGATAAAAAAGGGGGTAATAGGAGGTGATAATTAGGCAGGGGGGAGGAACAAAGAAGGGTGACCAAAAAAATCGATGTGGGATGCCCAGAGGGATACAAGGCCCTTCCGCCATCCCCACCCCTATATGCTGTATAATACTTCATACGCCGCTGAGGTCTAACGCACTGCCGACGTAACGCGTACCACACAAACTAGGCCTTACGTAGCGATAGCCCGGTGCCCATTTTTCATCAATTTTTTTATCCGTTGGTAAATGGCATCCGTCACATTCTGAATGATGAATACAGTCAGCTACAAAACACGTACTGTCCCATTTTCCAGTCTTATTTATTCTTGATGTCTGAGAAATATTAACTAGAAAATGTTCACCTAAATCGCCCATGGATGCAAAATGTACGATAAGAATGGTGGAAGAGACGTTGTGTGGAACGTGACGTCACACTTCTACGGCATATTAGTCTAGTGACGTGTTCAGTGCTATACAAAACCCACATGTGATGGGCGATCAGGCAAGGAACGGACACCGTAATTTCAACATTGGATTGGTGTACAGATGTAGATGAATCGGGCACGTGATCATCGTACACTCACGAGGCCCCCTTCAATGGAGAAACCATTGTGCATGCTAGTGCCAAAAGAAACTAAGCCCTGTGACAGATTATCTGAACAATAGCTAGCACAATGCTTTCACCATGGAGGGTTTCCATAGAAATGATAGCATGGCTGATGAGGCCTACTACTACATTTGTACATCACTATTTACATGTAAGACAAGTGACACTCCCAATATCCAAAAAGATTGTAATTCTGTACTGTCATTTTATTGTAAACTCAACTGTATGGTCAAACTAAAATGTCTTCTCCACACACGCATGGCAAGACTTGATAAACATAAACATAAACTTTGAACAAAAGTTCCCCTTTTATGAGAAGACTCAGATTTACACGTCATTTTCCACACTTTATGTTGAATTGATGAAGATTACAAAATAAATGGAGTGACAATTTTACAATCAGATTTAACTGTGAGAATATTTTCGTCATCCAAATTACGACAATATGGTTCTACGTACTTGATGGCAATAGTCTTGTGATCCTACCTTCATAAAAAGCGAGCCGCATCGGATCAAAGCATGGCAACAGCTGGGTATAAGTCAGTGTCTCCATAGTCATGCTTTGCAAAAACATCCACGACACAAATTTCGACAAGACGGCTCCAAAGAAAAGTTCTCGCTTCACAAAGCCAGGAATTGTCAATTTTTACTTTTAATCTCACTTTCTAGGAGTTCGATTGGCAAATTTACAAGGACAGATTCTTGGTATCCAGCAGATGACAACATTTAAACCCACAAGCAGACACTTGCTTCAGCTGTCTCTGGATCAAGTCCATGCAGTCTGTGGTCGCACCACGCACAGGTTGTTGATGCAATAAAACCCTCCATTTCCTCCCAGAGCACACTGCCATGGAAAATACAGGCCTGGACCGCCTTGACCAATCCGGTCGCAGCACACATGACCACCAACCACACGCACCAGCCAATCAGGGCATCCGTAACAACCCCACTACCGGGCATGTTTGGATAACTATGCAAATTGGTATCTCTGGAATGCCGGCTATGCAGCCTGGGGCGTGTGTAGCATTTCAACAGGCATGGGCTGTTATTCGCATCATACAGTCAAGCCCTGGGGGGATTTTTGTTCTCAGCATTTCTGCTAAAGAAATTATGGGAAAATAATGAGAAGATGCATCAAAGACAGACTTAATTTTTTGTGACTTTGAGCAGTTGGGAAAATGGATTTTTTGTCCATGATTTATTCCCATGCTTTGGAACTCGGTATAAAGTGCAGTTTTGTTTCTGATCGAGCGCTGTAGGCTGAAGTTTCTCAATGCAACACCCTTCTTTGTTCTGTGTGATACGAGTCATACATATGCATTGAGATCTTTCAAAGCTTTTGAATTCTTTCAACATTGTTAGGAAGTTAATCATAACTGAGACAACAAGTAACGTTTCGTTTGGTATCGCTGTTACTGTTGCTAAATTAAAATAACAAAGAGCACCCTCTGATAATCCCGCAACACATAAGGTCTATTGAGCATTGCAACAATGTAAAACATTTTTTTCCACTTGCCACATGCAATTTTTAATCAATAACACGTCACGTCAAAAATATTAAACGAAAGATATCAATTTCATGCATTCCTCACACGATGGAGCATTTCCCTGGCTAACAATTCCTACTTGTGCACCCGTTAAAGATAATTAAACAACTTTTGCTGTTGCTGTAATTTTTAGAAATGGACGGATTTGGGGGTTAGTATTTTGCAGTAAAAATATCGTTCCACTGACCTGTTTAAAGTTTTGTGTTCATGATGGATGCCAGGAAATACAAGAATAAATGCTGCTCTTGTAATCTGCTTCAGACGAAACAGGACAATTTATAAACATCAGGGAATTGTCAGGTCAGGGAACCAGACTAGCTGGCCCATTCCCGGATATATATGTCACCAATTGCAAACAAAATGTGGACTAAATTTGGACAATTGGGGGTGGCATTTTGAAGGAAAAAAAGCCAGGTTTGTTTTTTTCAACAGTGGTTGTATGAACCATCGTTGGAAAATGATGCAAAACTCAACTTTTCTTGAAAATGACAGCATACCAAGCGCAAGGATTTGGTAGTTTCATTTTTTTTTCACATTTGCAAAATGTTGTACATTACCTTTAACCCACACCCATCCCAATACCCCCCTCCCCCCCCCCAACACACACACAAGTCCATTCATATTTCAGCCAGTCAGCCCCAGCTATACACAGGTTCATTAGCGGGAAATTCTGGGGCCTGCCAAATATTTTGGCATATTTGCACAATATGTGAACATGTATTGGGAGACGATATGTCATACATGTAGCATGCACCTGGCCGGCTTGACAAAACTTGGCCAGATGCCAAAGAGACAGCGTGAAGATATGTACTTTCCAGTAAGCCTAAGACTGAGCCCACAATGCCATGCACAATGTGCACACAATGGACGTGTTGGAAAAAAGCTGCTCTATCGTGCATAGTTTGCAAATAAATATGGCCATATTTGAAGAATCTGTTTTCAGTGAATTCTTTTGCCATTTTAGATTGTCATTGTGAGTAAAGTTCAATATTGAGTTTTGCCCTTCGATGATATATCTTCTAAACACTTCACGTAAAAAAAGTCAGCGTTAAGCAAGAGCTTGTGAATTTGAGAACCAATTTACAAGCTTATAATGTCGGTTCACAAAAAAAGAGTACGAGAGTACAAAAATGTATGTACATCTGCTGTGATTACCATCAAGCAAGGCTTTCCCTCGCCCGCTATGCGGGGGAGGCAGCTTCAACGCCTGTTGCCCGCTTCACGGGCGAGAGGGCCAGCTTCGATGGTCAGCCGACCATCATTGGAAATTGATACAAAAATGTCACTTTTCTTGAAAATGACAGCACACCAGGTGCCATGATTTCTAAGGATGCTTGAGACTTTTATTCACTTACGGTCAATTGAGGTATTTCATTTTTTCAATTTTGATAGTTTTGGGTTTTTTGGACGTTTGCAAATGTATATCACCTTTAAGCCCAAATTGTGACTGCCGAATGCATAAGAAAATAAGAACGATAAATATTCATGCAAAAAGAAAATGAGCACCCAGATGGATCAGCTTGAAGTTGAAACAGATGAGCAATAAAACCAAAGCGAAGGAGAGGATCTGTGCTATTTTGGCCAACTCATAAATCATGGAGATAACCAGGCGTTTAATTCTTCAGTCTCACTTTATGCCAACCTTCCTGCATTTTACGTCTGCAATGAAATGTGAGTTGTTTCCTGTGAGTTATATTCATTCACCCTCGGATAAAAAACAGAGCTGCTGTGTGTAAAGAGCACAGCAAACATGCTAAATCATCATCCTGTTGGCGGAATCATGTCTTTTGGAAAATATGCTGCCACAAATAGAATCCAAAATTGTTTGCTTTGAACAGCGCTACCAAGGCACCAATAGTCAGATGCCTCCAGCAACACCCCCCCCCCCCTTTTTTTTAAATTTCCATCGGCTGGGTGATCAGAAGAAAAAAAATCCTGGCTACCTTCAAAACAAAAACAAAAACATTTGAGGCCATTCTTTTTTTTGGGGGGGGGGAAAAATACTCATCCCCACCACACTTCCCCCAAGACCCCAAGACCCCAAACCGGGATGCTACTGCCCCTATTTCACTAAAAACGTGCCACAAATATCTACACCTTCAACGCACCAGACCAAGTTGGATCATTTTAAGATGTCGAAATTATTCGGAGCATCACTGGAAGCCAAAGAATTCCCTGTGACTTGCTCACTCACCAAGACACAGCATATCAGTTCCTATTTTTTTTTCTCAACTTGACAGTGGGAGAAAACACATTCATCACATTTGTCCACAAGGTGTTTATTTTCACAGACTGGTTCCTTCTGACTGTAAGAAGACTAAGCTGGTGCAGATGAGGTGGACCTGAAAATCTTGAGACATACTCCGTGACTCAGTCAGTCAGTCCAAAGAGCAAGTCAGTAAGTCACTCAGTCCAGCAAAAAGCATGGATAGACCATCGACGAGAGTCCCAAAACTTAAAGTAGTGAAACATGCAACACAAGAAAATAGACTGGCACATGAAACAACCAGTCCAACACTCCTTTAGTACTGCATCAATCAACTGTGTCAAACATGTCAAAAGAAACATCTGGTACCTAGTCTCTGTTTCTACACATTCTCTCCTTAGTCATCAGGTCATGCCACCAGACTATTGAAGGGTCAATCTTTTCAAAAAGTTGGACATATGTACCAGTCTAGCGTAAGGGTTTAAATTGAAATCACTCGGCTTCACTCTCAAATCACTTGGCTTCACTCTCAGGTGCAAAATGTTGAAGAAAAGTCTTCTTTAAAAATGGAATTGAGACCTCAAATTTGGCTGGCCGGACCTTGTCTTTGAACATTTTGGAGAATTTTGTCGGCTAACCAGTGACTAAAGATGGCCTGATTTTGTTTTGCATGTTTCTCTGCACTCAAGGTCTCAGTCTGGGATATAATAGACCAATGCCAGGGAAATGACAATCTGAAGAACCACAAATTATAACTCCATCTACTGTACATGTATATTTGTGTTTAGGATTGAACATCCACTCAAAATGTCCAATAAATACTTTTACACATTTTATTGATTGTGCACAATACAGAAGCTTCAAAGTAAACACTAAATAAATACATTTCATGTATACAAAGTGAAATTTAATACATTTCATATACAAAGTGAAATTTAATACATTTTATATACAATGTGCAACTATTTAAGAAAAAGTTTTCAATAATTCTTCATATATATATACTTTTGCATTGGGTCAGAAGACTGGATTATGGTAGGTATCTGAAACTGTCCTCAACATCTCTTATTTGGTACAGGTCAATTATCCACAGTGCATGTAGCAACCTATGCAATTCAAACCTGTAGGCTGGGAAGGAGGGCTGGGTTGGCTTGGGAGTTTGAAAGCACCCCTCAACACACTCAAGGTGTAAATAGGAGGGGGGGTATGGAGTGCTTGAGGTGTGCCCCTATGCCCCAACCCCCTGTGTATGCCCCGAGCCCATGTGTGCCCCCACCCCCTGTGTATGCCCTGAGCCCCTGTGTGCCCCCACTCCCTGTGTGTGCCCCGACCCCCTGTGCATGCCCCGACCCCATGAGTGCCCCCACTCCCTGCGTGTGCCCCGAGCCCCTGCGTATGCCCCGAGCCCCTGTGTGCCCCCACTCCCGTGTGTGCCCCCACTCCCGTGTGTGCCCCCACTCCCTGTGTGCCCCCACTCCCTGTGTGTGCCCCTACCCCCTGTGCATGCCCCGAGCTCCTGTGTGTGCCCCAAGCCCCGTGTGTGCCCCCACCCCCTGTGCATTCCCCCACACCCTGTGTGCGATCCCGCCTGTCTTTTTCTCATTTGGAACTTGAGGGGGAAGACAATTTTAGCTTTGTATTATTTGAACTATATATAGGACCAAACCAAACATTCATTTCAATTGGCTTATATTTTTATCCTATTAAGACATTTTGTAACTTGAGGCACACTTGACATGAAATGATCTTGAGGTATTAGGGTACAGCTTATCTGATACAGACATCTTAAAATAAAAAAAACTCCCACATCTATTCATCTGCAGGTGCCCTCAAATATGGAAGTAAAACAGTTCTTCTTTATCATGTAGTTGATGTTCCTCCCAAGAGGTTGGCCACACCATGGCCACACTGACACCATCTACATGGCAGAATGAGCAGGGTCCTTTCCAGACATTATCACATTCCCCCTGACTAAGACTTGCTTTGAAATCAAACTTGCCCTTCAAAAGGCAGTGGAAATTTGCCACGTCACTGTCTAGTCTGTGAAAGTAAATTGAACCAGACATGGTCCACATGCTTTGCTTTAAAGGGTTCCTTTCTAGGGGTGGGGCGGCTGAACACCCTTTTTGGGGAGGGGTGATCGATTGAAAGCGGCAAGGTACATGTAAATGTATTGCAGGCTTCAGGTTTCTGTAACACCGACAATTAAGGTGACTTTGAAAAGATAATGAAAACGTCCCATTTCTTTCTTTTGTCTGCAAAAAAAAATTAAATATATTTTCTTGGCAACTGCACATAATGTGAATTCCGAAAAGGAATCCAATGTGAATGTGTATATTGTACCTACAAGTAAACTCTTGAAAAAAACAATAGAATTTTAAAATAGTAAAAAAGTAAATTGAACGCCTTCCAGCTGTGTTTAATCTTCTAGGAGAGCATTCTGGGGGTGCATTGGGAGCACTGAAGGCAACTGATTTGTTGTTTTTATGCAATTCAAGAATATAAGTGGGGGGACCCGAGGGGGGGGGGGGACTTATGCTGGGGGGGGGGGGGGGGGCAGAGGGCACGTGTCCCCGACCCCTTCATGCCTTTTTTAAGGATATAATCCTATTCATTTATTTGATTATAAGGGCTTACAAAATTCTTGTGAAGCATCACTTTAGCATAATAAATACTTGATAGTGAGATCCCACTCCTGCAATATTACCATGATAAAACGCTAATGGTCAAGGGGTCATGTGTGTCCACTGATTAGTATCCACTTGACACACACAGATTGTGACCACAGAGATACTTTTTATCAAAAATCATCACCAAATTCAACTTTTTTTTAGAAATTCTCAAAACAGACAAATAAGGGCATATCACTTTAATGACGAACTAGAGATATCATCTTCCGACTTTGACAACGTTTTGAGACAAAGAATCTGCGTTGCTTGTGCATTTTCCAGGTGTGGAGAAAATCTAATAATAATTTGCACAAAAATCCTTTACACCAACAGAGGGCGCCATGCCAAGATAATAGGCAGTCAGAATTTGCACACAGACCCAGGGAAGCCAATAGTGCATAGCTGCATGTACATCATATGGCCAACAACTTGACCCCTACTGACCCCACTCATACCTCGCATACCAACGAGGGCCGCCTGTTACCCATTGTACCAGGGTAGCAATTTTTTCTCCCTCGTCCTTTTTCAAATATTGGTGTTTAGTTGATAATGAACGCGGTGAGATATTAACCCTAACCGCCCTGAATCCTCCAAAATCCTTTTTGCAAATTGGAGGAATTTGCAGGATTGAGGTTACATGGCAAAAGTGCGTTGCTGATTTCGGAGTACGCACTGTGTCAAGGTCTTGGGCCGGACCTTGTGTTGTTTATGCTCAGCCGTGCATAAATTTAGTCCTTGATTATACTTGACATCCTCCGCACTGCTCCAGGATGTCACTGCCTCTGCCTCAGCCTATTGACAGTCATAGCCGGAGGATTTTGCAGGATTCAGGCAGTGGTCATCCCTCCATGGACCATATTCAAGAAATAACGGAGGAATTTGCAGGATTGAGGCTATATGCTATTTTTCCATGAGGCCAACTGGAGGATTTTGCAGGATTGAGGCTACATCCTAGCAAAAAGGCCTAGGGAGTTAGGGTTAAGGTATTAATTCAGCCACTGCGCCCGTTTTATGGCACCTGATCCATGCCTGCATTGTCAACGATTGTGGTACATTTCTGACATTTTTGAGGTTAATAATTAACCTGTTGGATTGTGGTAATGCATGCATTGTAATATAATGGATTGAATTTAAGCTCGTTTTACACCTCATACAATTCCTGTTAAAGGAAGAGAGGACCTAGAAAAAATAGAAGAAAAAGCAGTCCAGTGGACAGATATCCCCCCACCCCCTCCCCCCCCCCCCCCCCCAAAAAAATCTGGAAATTGTTTTCTTTAAAGGGAAGATACAACATTTGCAAACATCAAAAAACGAAATGATCAAATTATCACGAAATACCTTACTGAATTGTTAGGGACTGACATTCTAAAGCATCCTTCAAAATCGTGGAACCTGGTGTGCTGACATTTTCAAGAAAAACTGTGTTTTTCCAACGCTGGTCGGCCGACCAACGTTGGAGAAAACTGGCCTTTTTCAACAACTGTTCCTAATCTTTCGTATTTAGTTATTCTGACTTTTCTTTGCAGTTGATTACACACCTGTGAAGGGATACAAGCCTGCTAGACTGATTCTCTGACCTTACAATTCCTCAAAGTGTATTAATTGCTCCGTTTCATCTTAAGTGGGGTCAGGGAACCAGACTACAAGAACATGATAGGTTTTCTTGGTTTTTCCAGCATCTACAAGCCCAAAACGTGAAATAAGTAAGTTTAACAATATTTTCTATTACATACTAATCCTCCAAATCCATTTATTTCTACAAATTGCAGCAAAAGCAAATGTTGTACATTCCCTTTAAGAATGACAACTAAAATGTTACCCCCAAAATCGCAATGGTCCCTCAGCAATACAATTGGCTATATCACACAGCACACTATAATAAATTCTCTTCACAAACCAACCGAAGGTGTAACAGGCTATAGGCATGATAGGGCATTTTTTTTAAGGTGGGGGGGGGGGGTCCTTTCATAATTGAAAATCTTCAGTCCATGTATGTGAGGTGCGTGCGGAGGACAATTATTATTGAATTATTCCCTTTAGGAAGCAACGTTTTTATTTAAGAAAAATAGAACGGGTAGTCAGCTGAGCACATACCATTTACAGAAAAGTTGTACAACATTTTCCACTTTTGAATGATTACCTGAGCATGTTCTATTCTATTGCACATACTGAAGTTCAAAGAAAACATCAAAACTTGACATAAGGAACTGGTCTAGACCAAAATTGTAGCTAAGCATATGGTTAAAGAGGTTGTGGAATGCTCAAAGACATTTCCGTTATTTTTCGGGTATATGTAGCCTAAGGTATGATGAAATAAAAACGACTATTGTGTCTGTCATGAAATGAGTACAAAAGGTACTTTTGAGAGCTGTTTTTCAGGTCCTGTTTCGACCCGAACGTGTAATTTGTGTAAAAGTCGTCGTTGAGGGCAGCAAACAAAACATAGTAAATCGTGATGTAATAAACAGGACTCGTTTATACTACGCTGCATCGGGAGTCCTGTTTATTACGTCACGATTTACTATGTTTTGTTTGCTGCCCTCAACGACGACTTTTACACAAATTGTACGTTCGGGTCGAAACAGGACCTGAAAAACAGCTCTCAAAAGTACCTTTTGTACTCATTTCATGACAGACACAATAGTCGTTTTTATTTCATCACACCTTAGGCTACATATACCCGAAAAATGACGGAAATGTCTTCGAGCATTCCACAACCTCTTTAAAAGGATGGTTGCAGCATCTCAGTAACTGTGAATTTTAACAAATCAATAAGTGACCAATTTGGAATTGTCTGTGTCTCCTAAAAATGCTGACAGAAAAAAAAGAGCTTTATGGTATTACATGTAAATGCATGTAGCTTGATAGTTGCTAATGTGAACTTGCTTTGAACAGTGAACATGCACATTGCTTGCCACAGCATTCAGCTTTTGAAAGTTTCAAACTTTCTGCTGAAGAAGTATCTGCCCTATCGATTCTATGGCACACGATTAGTAAATACTGACAAAGAATTGAGATCTTACACAAGCACATACATGTACTGTACATGTATTGTACAAGTGTGCGCACCAAAATAATGGCGTTTGAGGTTGAGGGGAGGGGGGCAGAGAAGGTATGAGTTAGGTGGAGCGGGGGCTTTAAACGGGAAGAAGGTCAGGTATTTTGGGTCAACAACTCCCTGATATCTAGACAAGGGCGTCAACTTGGGCGGTAATGGGTTGTAATATGGCTTCCTTCCCACGGCGGGAGGCGCCAGCGACTAGTGTCTGTGCGCCGCCCGGCGCGGCTGGCCAGACAGAGGGGCCTTGCAGTCACCGACTCCTCGTCCACGCTGTAATTAAAAGCTATTAAACGCTGGCATTAACAAACTTGGGAGCCCGCTAGACATCTAGAGGAGGGCAGGATGTCTTGCACGCGATGTTTGCGTGTGATAACTGCTTATAACCTTCACCTATGCTTTCATTTTTTTCCTGTTTTTTAATTCAATCTCTGACTTTGGCTGATGACTTCCTGAGTATTGACAAAAAACTGAAATATAATGACATACTTGTTTTTTATCCACACAAGGCTCACATCAATCCCATCGTATATCAAATGAAATAATCAAGACAGTTCACTTATTAATTTTTTGTTGCTAAATAACTCTCGGACATCTTCAGAAAGTATAATTTCAGGATTGAAGGAATTTCCTCGTAATCAAGACAGTTTACTGATTAATTTTTTGTTGCTAAATAACTCTCGGACATCTTCGGAAAGTATAATTTCAGGACAGCATCACAAAAGCCATCTCCATAGTCAGATATATATGTATTAAAAAAAAAAAAATCCTGACATTTTCTGTTCCGAAAATGTTTCAAAAAGCAGAAGGAAATTGGAAACAAAGATGGTCCTGTACTGTGCATCACACAATCTTGCAACTCATCCATTACAGAAAGTTACTTCCGCTATTTGGAGGGTCCTAGAAGCATAAAAGAATATACCTTTTAACATATAACTCTGAAATAGTCTGTCATTTTACTTCTACCACCATTATTATATACAACCAGATTTCCAAGGATCACAAGCAAGCCCTGTTCATGAAAATATGCAACATCATGTAGAATATAACATGTGTTTAGAACCTGTCTATTTTGATGCTTTTGAAATTTGGCAATGCTTCAAAATAAATCACACAGTTAAAAGTTGTGCCTATGAAGATCACGGACAAGTGGACTTTTTCCCCTTGCTTCTTCAGTACATATCTGTCAGGACAACGGACATCTTAATGAAGGGTTGGCCAGACTTAATGAAGGGTTGTGAATCAGCTTCCTGAATTGCCCAATCCAGGGATGAGCTATGCCTCTAATTCCTAAAGTCATCCATTTCAAATCCAACTTCAGAGCACAGAACAAGATTTAAGTATTTCCTCTAGCAACAAAGGGATGTACTCCAGGCCTGGTGGGCATCAAGTAGGCCTAATGGATTCGATTCGAGAAAAAAAAAAACCTGCAATACTCTAAAAGCCAATAAAAGACTTCCAATTAAAATGCAGTTGGTTGAATTATGCATGAGGGCAATTCCACGGTTACTCACGTTACATTTTGGATGTATTTTTGAGTTTCCTTGGGCTGTAATTACCTTACTGAAAAGGTTTAATAACTGTTATCCCCATGGTAGATAGAGTAGACCTAGACCTACCTAAGCACCAAAGATGACATCCAGAAAAACGTGTCATGTATGATAAACAAGATGCACAATATCGGTTACTCACGTTACATTTTCGTAACGCGAGTAACCGATTTTGTGCGTCTTGTTTATCATACATAACACATTTTTCTACCATGGGGATAACAGTTATTAAACTTTTCAGTAAGGTTCTTACAGCCCAAGGAAACTCAAAAATACATCAAAAATGTAACGTGAGTAACCGTGGAATTGCCCATGAGATGTCTTACAGTTTGCAAAGTACAGTGTTGCTGTTATTTTGTGCAAAAATACTCGTGTTTGAGGAACCGCGCTTCCTTTAAAAAAACCTTCGTTTTTTTCTCATGACATAAAGATCTTCAAGTTCACTTTATGACAATTATCACAAGCTACTTCGTGTTCCCACACTTGGCACAGCTTCAAAAATCTGCATAAATGAAGATATTCCCCCTTTTTTTCCCTTTTTTTTTTGAGCCGTGCCTCCGTAATGAAAAAACCAAATCTACAGGCTTGGCGGCAACAACCAACTAATTGTAAACCGGGGTGAGGATATGACCAATTCACGAAGGAATTGAAATCACTGACAAAATGATCACTTTTTTTTGGGGGGGGGGGGGGTGTCAACAAAGCCCTCGGAAAAAAAACATCTGTAAAGTGGGGAATCTTAACAAGGAAAGAATTGTAACATGCTCTGTGTATGCCAGTCGGTGGTTCTTTCAATCCGCGAGTTTAAGTTTGAATATTCTATTTATTTCTTTTGGGGACAGTTTTGCAGATGGTTATAAGATATGTAGGTCACATGTTTGACTGGCTGATTTCCAATCAAGGTAGGAAAAAAGAACGAACACCAGAAAAAACAGTCAACACCAGTATTAATATGACTCACAGTCACGCACATTTAAATACATTACAGACACGAAAATGCCAGACCATAAAGTCTGGATAAACAATGTGTTAGCATGAAAATCTTGGACTTGGATGTGTTTACATTGCATGTATACTAGGTGTGTGCTATTAAAAGATATATCCCCCTGCATGGTACTGTATACATAGAAAATTATAAATGTATCGCACATGAGTTAATAGCATCTCTGTACACTGGAGATTTGGTTAAAAAAATCAACAACATCTGATAACGAACGGGTAACAAAGTTGCTCTTTGCTGCATTCATGGTTGCGTTTATCACAGCCAGCGTCTGGTGCATATTTTAACATAATCTACTCATTATTATGCGCTGGTCAGATGGTTACACATGTACAGCATGTACAACTATGCACGATGTATGGATATCAAATGGTACAAGGTACGGTACACGTACATGTATGTAATCTAATACATCCATACGATGCAGTTGCTTTTTCGATGTGGCACAATGCACGCGCATCAAACTAGATATAAATTACAAATTATAGGCATTGCATTTATGATAATGAAAATTAATTACCAGGTCTGCATAGAATTACAATGTATATAGATGGTAACCATAAGGGGTATGGCCTCTGTTGCTTTGGTTTTGTCCTTGGCGCACTCTTCCCCCCCCCCCCCCCCCCTTCTATAATAGATGTATGGAAGTGAACTGTGCTCTTTCCAAAAGGACAAATGACCTTGCTACTTCAAATGATACAAATTAACGGAGGACAAAAATGGAGTGTAGTGACATGATAAACATGCTTCCATACCAGTGACGGATCCAGTATTTACAGAAAGGTGGGGGGGGTGCCCAAAATGGAAGCAAAAACCCGAACATACTCAAGCGAGGCATATACAAAATGTATGGGTGAAAATTTTTGCCTTGAAATCTTGAAGTGATTAAATAACCAGTTTACAGCAGAAGAAACAGGGAAAAATGACAAGACATAAAATGAGGGGGGGGGGGGGGCGCCAGCTGCGTCCCCCTCTAGATCTGCTACTATATGAGCCTTCATACTGATGCATTCAAATTTTAATAATTGAACATTTATGTCCCATTCTAACTTTCAAGTTGAGCAACCCGAAAACTATATTGCATGTTCTTTTTTTTTTATTTACATCACAGACAGCTTTTAAAACAATGCTTTTTTTGGCCTGAATTTCATTTAGTATAATGCTTGTATTAACAAAAAATTATCGGGAGCATTTGCTCTTCAACCCAGGAGTTCTCAACTTTGAGATGGATGAACAGTAAACTAATACTCAAGGTAAGGCCCAAAAAAAAAAATAGTCGGTCTCTATGCCAAGCGCGTCAATCTTTTTTTTTTCAAAAATGTTCCGCGGTAACTCCAAAGAGCACCAAGGAATGGGAAATTGCACCAAGGCAAATGATTGAGGGCACTAAGGCAAATTATGCAGGACACCAATGTACATGAGGACACCCAAAAAAAGCAAAATAGTACCCCACCTTGTCTGTACAATCCAAGCTTGAAAAAAAAAAATGAGGACACCCAAAAAAAGCAAAATAGTACCCCACCTTGTCTGTACAATCCAAGCTTGAAAAAAAAAAAAAAGCCAAAAAAAAAAAGCCGCGTCGCCGCATCAATTCCAGAACTTTGGTCTGACCAGAGACCGAGTATTTTCTTTTTTTTGGGCCTAATACCACAAATATAATATTTTCTATCTTGCAATGTAAACATTATTTTAAACGTGTTATACACCTGTTGGATAGAGAATGACATGTATAAATTTATACTTTTTTAAAAAATCAACCACTGTATATAGATTTTGTTGCGCATTCCTTTCAATGTGTACCCAAAAAAAATACAAAAGCAGAATTATGCCAAGCATGGATTGCCATGTGGAATGTTGTTTTATTGATGCCCTAGGTTTATAAAATGATCTCGACTCAAGGCCTATCATGCCTGGAATTGAAGGCTATCTCGGACACAATAGCATTGGAATGTCAGTCCTGTCTACACTAAAGTAAAGCACCTTTTTTTTTTAGTAATTCACAATAGCAATCCGTGGTGTGCCTTAATCTTTTGAAATATATGCTTGCTGTGGCTACGTTATTTTTCGGGGTGGGGAAAATAAGGCGCAAAAATATAGTACTTACTGCCTGCAGGCCGGTCTGTTTCGACCATGGTTGCTGCGCGAGAGAGCACATCCAATGGAGTTTCCATACCGCGGGAATTTGTTGGCAACACACGACAACGATGACGAGGGTAAATCGATCAGATCTCCCGGCAGCTCGAACGTACGTACGTTGGTTACCTATTGGGAAAAATCCGCAGCAACGCAAGGTGTCATTCACTGCCGCATTTCACCACCGAAAAACAACCGTTCATCTGCCCTAAAAAGCCGGGGAAATGCGAGCGATTGATAAAGGGGTCGATTCCGATGACGTTTCCTCCCTGGCCGGTGTCCGATCGCCGTTTTTTGCCTGGGTCTGCACAGGAGAAATTCGGTAGTTATTGCGGCTCCCGTGGTGAGGTTCGATCGCCTCATGCGCCGATCAAACAAGTTGCAATGAATGGAAAAAATGTTAGGAATGAAGGTATGCACCTCAGGTGGAACGTTCTATTCCGCGCAGGGATGCTCGGTATAAACGACTTTGAGAGATTATCAATTAGCCGGTAATCGTGACAATTTTGGGAATATCATGCAAAGTGAAATCGATTACCAGATATAAATCGATCGATTTGATTTAACTTAAGTAGATTTTTTTTGGTAAGTGTGATGAAGTTGTCCGCTGTTGACGGGACGTTAAAAACCTTCATCGCAAATGACGACCCATTCCAGAATGGTACAGGCTTTTAGCTGTTATAAAAAGAGCGAAGGGTAAATCACAAGGGCCTCCCGAAAGAAAAAAATTCCAATGCTGAACTTTTGTATTGACCCAATGAGCGCAGAATGTGCGTTGCACCTGCCCTAATCTGTTCTTATTCCTCCATGAATCTACTATCCGCCCTGCTACTGCTGATATACACGATGCCTTTGTTGGGCAAAATGCTCGATATTAAGGTGTGCATTTCTTTAATATTAATCACTTACGCAAGCAAAGCATTTGCGTCATGACTTTTTGTCAAAATATAAAAGCATTCGGTGTCTTTTGCATGCACGTCTATGACATAGTTTATGAGGGTAATAAGCACTACCTTTTGGGTGGACACATATTTACTCAATCCTAAACAAAAATTGCAAATATATTTATAAAACTTTTGCATTTTCCATGTATGGTTCTTTTTGTTGTTGAAATACCGTTCGTTTTCCTTTTTATTTAATTTTAAAAATTCCCCGTGCGCCGAACCTATTCAAGAGCATGGTGATGGTTGTGAAGGAAACGCAAAGCCTTGTGGGTAACCAATTTCTGCGATCGATTTTTTTTACCATTAATGGATTACCATATAGTCTTATTTAAAAAAAAAATCATGTTTTCGGATACGGTGTAAGTCACGACTCGACAAGAATACATAGGGCCTAATAGCCCCGCTCTACACTACATGATTTCTCGATCTCCCACTCTGACCCGATAATGAAAAACAAGCCTTGAACACAATGAACGAACAAACGAATTTTCACATTTCCACTTTATTCAGACAAAGTTGCGAATCTACACCAAACAAGGACGTACAATCAGTTCACATGGACTACAACTTTGGGTCCATTTTTGTGAATCTATACTATACGAATGGTATGGTAAATATTAGCTAAAACCTGACCCTGAATAATAAAAAATGAAAAGGAAAAAGGAAACCCAAATGGCGCCCCCTATTTTTGTTAAGGAAGTTCTGCGTGCAGCGCTTTCCAGATCTGTGAAAGCCCAATTAATAAAGTTAACTTTCTTTTAGGAAAAGAATCATTCAAATCACTAATGTACTTTTCCAGTTATGGAATTTTGAACACAAACACAGTTTTACACGTTTGACCACGGATCACATTTTAAGGTACGTGATATTTCAGTAAAATGAAATCATGTCGTATCATGAAAACGATGTCAGAATAATCCCATAAGTCTCCGGGGTAGCCAAGTAGAAGCCCGGGCAAGACTATAAAATAAGCAGAGGGTGTTTAAATAAAGGTTATGATAAGTGCCAGTTATCATGGTTATGGAGAGTGTTCTGATGTGTTTTATTCATATTTGAATTATCTTCGTTTTGCTGAAATATCACTTACTTTTTTGTGATCCGTGGACAAACTTATAAAACTCTGTTTGTGTTTAAAAGTCCGTAACTGAGAAAAATACATGAGCGATGTAAGTGATTCTTTTACTAAAAGAAAGCTTCTTACTTGAGCTTTCACATCCTAGATCTTGAACGCGCTACATGTAATAGGCCCTACTTCCTCAAAAAAAATACGGACGACATTTGGGGTTCTTTTTTACTCGCTCTGTATTTCTTCCGAAATGAGGGCGCTCTTGGTTGCAGACCAGTAAATAGACTGCAATAGACCTCAGTGACAATTAGGCGCACTTCCCAATATTATTTTTACAAAAAATACTCACAACTCTCCAAGGTGTTTGAGACATCAAGCAAATTAAAGCTTATTTCATCGTCTTTCGTTTCTTGTTCAATTTTTGGTGAGTTAAGCAACGAATTTTGGGAGAAACTTCCATCCAAAGATGATCACCCCTAAAAGTATAGTCCTGAAGCCCATCGCCATTTTGAAAAAGGATGCCTACGCTCCCTTGCAAAATAGAGCCATTTTAGGTCCTAATTTCACCCAAATTTCACAGAAATACGAGCTCGCAGTCCTCTGCACGGCTTCCACTTTTTTTTTTAAACAAATCCTCAAGTTCACGGCCCTCAAAATGCTCTAATACCGGAAAATTTAAATAGTGATTTGGCCGGCGCAGGCAATTTCGGGCCAATTGACCGGTCTGCACCCGTCAATAACTACAGCTTGAAGCTGTTCGCTCGAGTTCGTGAAATTCCATTCGTGATTCTATACAGATCTATATCTCAGCACTGCACTGGTAGTCTCAGGTCAATACTGTATTTGATTCCCCTGTTTCATGTATATTTTGCAACCAGTCCCGTGACAAACCTATACGCGGTAATTGCCGCGGGGTGGAGGTCTCTATCAACAAGGTAAGTCAAATTCAGTCTTGGCAATATAGGCAGCGCTACCCAGGAAGTTCCGAGCATAGGCCCTACCCCCACGCGCATGCATTAGCTTGAATACAGCGCACTTGAGGTATGCTCTGAATTTCCTGGGTAGCGCTGCCAATATTGCCAAAGACTAAATTCGATTAGCGATCTCCTTGTCACGGACCGGCTGTAAGGGGAATAACATCCAAATCCAGTCTTGGACCGAGACCAGTAGGGGGCCTACATGGGGGGCCACACGGGGGCCACATCCTCCCCTCCTCCCCCCTCCCCCGCCTCACCGGGCTTTTATCAAGAGAAGTAAAGACGACCGTTCGACCCCCACCCCCACCCCCACCCCAAAAAAAACCCACATGCTTTACGACGTTTAATATTAAAGACAAATTAACACGCGGAGAACACGGTTCGGCTTTGCTGTCGAATCTATTTACATTCTAGAATCTTCTCCACAAAAGACTGAATTTTAATGATGTCCATAATTGCGACTTTCCCCCATTGCTGCTGTTTTGTTATTTGTCGTGTACTCGAATCCACGATCACTGGTGTAGACGTAGTTTACCGCTTGATGACCGAGCTGCGCTTGTCGGGAGGGGGGGGGGGCGGAGAAGTCGGCCGGGTTCGAATCGAATGAAACAGCAGCTGGCACGGAACCACTATCAATGAATTCCATGCAGTACTGACCATGGATACGATATGTTATTACCATTCAGTTTGAGGCAGTCCTTAAAGGGAATATACAACATTTGCAAACATCGAAAAATAAAACTACCAAGTTTTTACGAAATACCTTACTAGGATGTTGGTAAATGACAGTCTCAAGCATCTTGTAAAATTATGGCACCTGGTGTGAAGTCATTTTCAAGAAAATGGTATTTTTGTATACATTTCCAACAGTGGTCGGCCGACCAGCGTTGGAAAAACCTAACTTTTTTTCAACTACTGCTCCAAATTTACCTTTTTTTTCAGTCCAAATTTTGTTTGCTATTGGTTATATGTTCATGAACGGGTGCAGGCCAGCTAGACTGGTTCCCTTGCCTTACAATATTCCATCATCTATAAATTGATCCATTTTATCTTTTGTGGAGTCAGGGAACCAGACTACTGGAACATTTTTGTTTTTTTTCTTGGTTTTTCCAACCTTTTCGAACACAAAACTTCAAAAATGTCAGTGTAACAACATTTGATCTATTATACTAACCCCTCAAATTAATAGTTCATTTCTGAAAATTACAGCAAAAGCCAATGATGTACATTTCCTTTAATCTTCATTCTCTCTTTTCTCACCTGCTGTGGCATGGTATGGGACCAAACTTTATGTCTAGAAAAATAATTATCTCATTCATTAATTGACAGTAAAGTGACGAGAATGACAGGGTCATTACGGAAACGGTGGTTGAAGCAATCTACCACTCAGTTAGCGGAAAGTACAGTCCAAGTGAAGCAGGCGGGAAACGGCTTCAATGTTAAGTTCAATACTTGGCCAGAATCGGCTTCAGACTTGCAGGGCTGAAACTTCCTTGAACATGACGTTCAGAAAATATGTTTCACTATTTCGGAAAGGAGACATTTTGAAGATTTTTTTTGCTGGGAGGGGTGGATGGGGTTGTGTGGGGAGAACCTCCCAAACGACCGAGTCAAGTCAATAATGGACGGTTTAAAAAGCAGCGTAACTAGCTACGGGCGCACGGGCGCTCATACCGTACCACTCCTCTCCCCATCGGAGGTCCGTGCCCCCGGGTGCCTCTTCCCCCCCCCCCCCCCCCCATTTGAAATCTTGAATTGCACATCCACGTACAAAATATAGTTGCCCTCAGTGCCCCCTTGAAAAATTGGTGCACCCCATGTGGTGCCCACCAGCAGCTTAACTCCTAGTTACGCCGCTGATGCATCCCAATTATATTTAGAGTTTCAGCCCGAAACTAGCTATTTTCCTATAGAGACACTGACAAGTTAGTCACTTTTGAATGAGACAACGAAAAAATCTTTACAAAATTCGAATTATTTTCCCAATAATTGGGCTCTCAGCTTTAATACAGGGCGGGCTAATTTTTCGTTCGTACCCCCCGCCCTGTTTGCAGGGCGGGGGTACTCAGTCGAAGGTTCGTTATTTTGTGCGCAAAATGAAAATTCCTTTTTCAGAGGGTTGCAGGCGCCCAAAATCGATCGGAGTAAAGCTTTTTTTTTTTGTTACAAAAAATAGGTACACATTCCCTAAATTCGTTGGGGAGAAAAATCCATTTTTGGGGGGAAGAGCACTTTTGAGTTGGCAAATCCCACAGACATTACAGTTCAGTCGTTTTCCTAGTTCCAGATAGCAAACGTCATTCAGACTGCTTTCGGCTCAACTGATCCACGAATTAAAGGGAAGATACAACATTTGCAAACATCACAAAACGAAATGATCAGATTATCATGAAATACCTTACTGGATTGACAGTCTAAAGCATCCTGTTAAATCGTGGCTCCTGGTGTGCTATCATTCTCAAGAAAAATTGTATTTTTCCAACGCTGGTCGGCCGACCAGCGTTGGAAAAAACTGGCTTTTTTCAAAACCTGCTTCTAATTTTTCATAATTAGTTATTCATTGTTTTCTTTGCAATTGATTGCACACCTGTGAAGGGGTACAAGCCTGCTAGACTGATTCTCTGACTTTACAATTCCCAAAAGTCTATAAATTGCTCCGTTTCATCTTAAGTGGGGTTCGGGGAACCAGACTACAAGAACATGATTGTTTTTTTTTGGTTTTTCCAGCAACTACAAGCCCAAAACGTGAAACAAGTCATTTTAACAATATTTGCTATAACATACTAAGGCCCCAAAAAAGAAGTCTCCGGTTTCTGGTATATGCGCGCGCGTCGCCGTAGCCATGCGCGTCGGCAAAATGAAAAAGTTTTTTTTTTCAATGAAAGATGATGTCTCAAAACCGCCAAACTCACTGGTTTGACTGGAATCCTGCTGCTGCACAATTTCAACGTGTTTTAATATGTGTTTATGATAGAGAATAAGCTTTATGTGGCCTCTCTGGACTCCCATATATTTGCACTAAGTTTAGTCGGGCACCGTTTGCAGTCATCAGCTGACATTTGGAGCAAAAAAAAACAAAAAAAAAAAAAAGCCGCCTCGCCGCACCACTTTTTGGGCAAGCTCCATACCAGAAACCGGAGCCTTTTTTTTTGCCTAATCCTCCAAACCCATTTATTTCTGAAAATTGCAGCAAAAGCAAATGTTGTACATTCCCTTTAAAGCTACATTGGTTAATTTACAAACTTTACCTTGAGTGATGGAGATACTACGAAATAATGTTCCCAATTTAAGCTCTTTTAATTTAGACTTTGCGGCGTCAAAAGTACCAATGCCACTTTTTCTAGTTCCAAATCGGTTTTTGTAATCAGTTCCGAAATCAAGCGGTCCGAGTGGTGTACCGAGGAGAAAATTTATCGTCGATTCGCGGTTCCCGTGATTTTCTACAAACCGTCCAAACATGTCAAAAGTGCGAGTCGGAAATCTGGTCAAAATTCCTTTTGTGGAGATTTGTCGAAAAAATCTTTGTGTATCAAGAAGCTTACATTTTCCTTTTCAAAATGCAATTCGTCAGAACAAAAATAGTAGTGGAGACCAATTCAAAAGAGGTAGGTTTTATTTGAAGCGATCCTGGAAAAGACACCTGTCCCAGGAAAACTATTGCCCACTTTTTAATGAAATAGCGCCCTCTGTTGTCCTGAACGTTGACAGCCGTTTTAAAACCCACTGGTATTCAAACCCTTTTCATTTCGTTAGTACCACAATGGTGTGTGCCACCAACGTACGTCAATACCTTGCATTGCTGTACGTACAATGAATGTGCTCACCGAATTGGTATGCGGATTTTACTACGACTACTATACGAGTACGACAAAACTCCGAGTTTACGTACGTGCAATGCGAAACGCATTGTAACTTGATTTGTCTATTTGGAAAATAACAAACTTTTCTCCACAATTTCAACGATGAACAACATTGAAAATGTCTAGATGTAGGGACTTTGAGAGGAAGATTTATTGTAAATAACTGTAGGCCATTCAAACTGAAACGGAAGGTTCCAACAGGCCGTCAAGCAAGGTAAGTAACTTCGCCGTAATCGTGTAAGAAAATGAACTGACCAACTCCAGTACAACACGATCACTGCACTGACGTTTTGTATCAGGTTTGTCATGGTTAAAATGGTTGGGGATGATGTTCAAGTTTAAGCAAAGTTTAGATGATTTGAGCTTTTGGTGAACTCTAACTTCCTCCTACCTTTTACATCACGTCATGCAAATTATCTTATTGAGAATTGAACAAATTTCATAAATTTTCAAATTCTCTTGAACTTGAAGTTGAAGATGAGCATATTTGCCATCTTTAAAAGCAGTCTCGCTCTCACTTCTCAGCCTTGTTGGTCTGAGTATTATTATTAAACTTGAAGTACAAATCTCCTTAGAACTACAACTACTTTCCAGATTTACTCATATTTGTAATCCTTGATATGTCTAATACTCATAATTTCATATGTTAAATATATACACAGGGTTCTCCCCAGGATTTTTTCAAACCTGTGGGGGAAGTTTTGTTGTGATTCACCAACCTGCGAAGCCATGGCGTGGGGTTCGGGGCCCGCTTAAGGGCCCCGAAAAATTTTGAACTTTAGAGGCTCTCTGGTGCATTTTAGAGCAAATCTGGGGAGTCTTTGAGGAAGATTTTCCCTTAAAATTTAGAGGAGATCATGTGATATTTTTTGTAATTAAAGAAAAAAATATATCAAAATTTTTAACTTAAAAAAAAAAATCAATATTTCAAAACCTGTGTTAAAACTTCCTGATCTAGAAAGTATGAATTATATTAACAAGCAAGTTTCAAATTAAGAAATTAAGGTGAAGAAAAATATCACTTTTGCTTCCGATTACATGCCTTTCAAAATAGCGTCGGTAAGTCGGAAAAATTATTTCGCCAATTTTTTGGGCTGCTGATTGAATCATGGAGGAATAAAAACACTTGATTGAATGGAGCATATTGAACAAGGAATCATGTAGTTTTGTGCCTGGATTATTTTCCTTTGCACCACGAAAATTATCAAGACTGACCATCAAAAGTGATTAAAACTTGCCTCACCTAATTAAAAATATATTTGAGGTAGTTGATTCCACAATATGTTTAACGTACATCATGGCCCCTGGCGCCGTCAACATTCAGTCTGGCCGGCTGTACATGGCGCTGTGCTCACGGCGCAGCATCAGTGTGCATTACTGAACTGTGTATGGCCCATCCCATGTGGCTGAAAATTTTGCACCACTGCTTCTGAGAAGCATGCTACGCGTACGATGTTTCGCCATACGTTCGAGCTTTGCAATCTCGTCATTTTAATGGAAAATACATACACAGAAAATAGAGATCACGTTCTGTGAATTAATTTGCAGAAATTCTCTTTCTCCATCGATGTTTGTTTGGTGTTTTGACGATCCAACTTCGGCCGAAATCATCATGTATGCACGTACAAGGCAGTAGTCACTGGTTCCGGTCCTTCATCATAGCATTGATACTGTTAGCACGCGAAGGGAACCAGTGTACCATGCTGAATGCGCTAATATATAGCTGGGTGCTGGCGGTTGTCGCGGAAGACCCGTCATCGTGTGCATTTTGATCACACATGCAGCATCAGAAATACGGGATTTTTGTCAAGATTTTGAATGTCAAGATGAAATAATGGCGTATGAAACGATAATGTTGTGCATTTTAATGGCTTGTGTAATAAATTATATTGTGTGTATCGGGGGCTGAAAAATGTGATCGGCATTTTTGTCGGCGTATCGGGCCACAATTCCAGCGTATCGGGCCGATACGCACGTTTGTACGTGGGGAGAACCCTGATACATGTATTTAGTATAACAATGTTCTTAAGGAAAATCAATCTTTCATCATATTCACGAATACAAAACTCAAAACTTTAATGGCCGGCCTTTTTCTTAGTGTTTTACTTTTTTGGCATGTTGATAAATGCTTTACACAGCCATAACTTGTAAGCAGTATTGTAATGTAAAGAAGAGTTTTATTCTCGTAATATGTAGTCCCGCAAACCCTCATCCCCAGTTCTGTCACAGGTTGTATAAAATTTCAGTTACTGAATTGCAGTCTTTCAATTTACAAACTGAGAAAATGGTGACCGCTCTATGTTCCGACACCCCTATATTCCGACACCCGTATGTTCCGACACCCCTATGTTCCGACACCCTATGTCCCGACACCCCTATGTTTGGACAACCCGCACATAAGATTGTGTTACTCCCGGTTAGGGTTAGGGTTAGGAGTAGGAATATGTGCAGTCTGAACATAGGGGTGTCAGAACATGGGGGTGTTGGAACATAGTGTTACCACAAAACATATGCACAAGGATGTGGGAACTAGTTATTACTTGTTACAACATCTTTTTCCAGGTTTTTTTTCCCAGAAAAGATTGCCTTCAGTTAGGCGAAGTAAAAAAAAAAACATGTTTAGCGTCCCCGCCCGCTTCCTTTTTAGAGGCCGCCTCCTTTTTTTTTTTTTTTTTTTTTAAAGACAAAAATTGATAAATTTTAACGATCTCTGACAAAAGAAATCGTATTTTTAGACTGTTATACCGTGTATAAAGCTGTGGAAATAGTCAATGAGTCCAAGTGGCGGCCATTTTGAAAAAAGCTGGTAACCATCTTGAAAAATAGCCCGGCCGCGTTGTCTTGAAAAATGTGTCGGGCGGCCATTTTGAAGAAAAAGAAAAAGAAAAAAAAAGGGCCTCCTCCTTCCTTTTTGTCAAAGAGGCAGGACGCTAAACATGTTTTTTTTTTTATTTTCCCTAAACCACATGTTTGTATGCACAGTAATACATAAAAGGCATTGTCATAATTCGGTGAACTTTGAGTTTGACAGTGCTGATCAATGATGTCAATGGACCTCTTTCAAAAAAAAAGTGGTGAACCACAATAAAAGTAACAATGGTTTCCTCCTCCAGGAAAGTGACATCTGAACAGCTACATAATTCAGGTGGGTGACCATGCGATAATGCAAACCTACCCAAAGGCATCTCTTGCTTGGCTGGACCTTTTGTTCGCTACACTGCAATATTTCAGCTCGCACTAGTGGTACAAGTTTCCAGGAATTTTTGTTCCCCCGGAAATTTGTGATTTTGCAATCAGTGTCAACTGTACTGTGGGTAGCGGTTACAGTGTTTGACTTGCGTGCCGTGGTACGTGGGTCCGAACCCTGACGGGGAACATGGTGCTTGTGTTCTTGGGCAAGACACTTTACAACGATTGCCTCTTTCCACCCAGGAGAGTATAAATGGGCACCTGTGAAGGTAGAGACCAGATTTTCGAGCTGCTACAAAAAATGGTCTCATGGCCTGATGAACAGGGGTAATAATTGTGAAGTGCTTTGAGACATTATTATGTAAACTGTCATTTTACTTTTCTTGTTTTGTTGAATTGTTTACATTTGTTTTTCAATGTGAATTTTTAAAACCACTTTCGGTTAATTGGTTAAAACAAAACCTCTTCAAACTACATGTACGAGGTGGTTGAAATGTTGATAAAAGATAATTACAATGTAGTGCTTGTTGCATGGTTATACATGTACTGGGAAGGTGCCAAAAATGAACAAGGCAGAATTTTTTTTGGCCAGGAACCTACATGTACTATGTTACCTGAAACCTCATATGATAATATCCACTAGTGTGTAGAGAACTTGCTAACATTAGCCCTCATGTTAAATCGGAGGGCTATTTTCTAATGAAAGCGAAAATTTGAATTGATCGTAAGGCTTACATGTAGTAAACAAAATAAATAGTTTCTCTTCAGACTTCCTGGCTTTTCTTAAGAAATGAAGGAGGCAGAAACTTTTTTTGTTCTTTTTTTTTTTCTCCCAAAATGGCATATTTTCGAAGATGACGTTGGATTTTTCCATTATCTCAACTATTTTGCCGATCAATACAAAATTATGTGCAAAGCCCTTTCTGCATTAAGCTACAATTTTGTTGGGAACAAATAAAAACACAGTATACAATGTAGTGACAATATGCAAGATATATTGCAAATGTACATTGTATGAATTTAAAACAAAAAAAGGAGGCTGGCGGGTAAAAGGAAGCAGGTGGGAACGAGAAACTAATTTATTTTTTTAAATTGGCCTTAAGCGAGTAACAGTACATGTTGTATAGGCCTATTTGTTTTTGTTTTAAAAAATGCTTTAAAAAACCCAGATGACTTGAGAATGTTGGGCAGCAATACAACATGCACTTTGAAACAAGTGCTAAACACCTTCAGTACATTGTACTGTTGTGTGTGTGCAGATGTTACATTGACTCTGTGAGTTACACCTTGGTGATGCGGAGGAATTGTCCTCCCTCGATGCCTCCTAGTTGGAAAGATGACGCACGCCTGACAATTTCACGGCTCCCTGCTGTGGGACCAAGATGAGATAGACAAGTGATGGAGTGTACGCTGATGATACTCCGTGTTGGTCGAGTCAGCCCTGCGCAGCGCTGTGTCACATTGAATGCGTTTTGTCGTTTCGTTGACCTTGCATGCTGTGGCATTTTGAGGGTTCTTTTTCACCAGTTGCATGAATAATACCTATGTATACATACATTATACATGCACACGTACTCTGTACTTGCATGTTACATGTACGTGTCAGTTTAGGGGGAATGCCGTAGGCCTGTACTCAATAGATGATGGCGCTAAGCATGTGATGTTATACACGTTTAAACATTTTAACGAAAACAATGCTAAACGTCGTTTACAAATTTTCCAGAAACGTTTAAATAAAAACGGAATTCTTAAAAAGGTGCAAAAACTGTACCTACTTTCTCGGGTAATGTATGTATAATGTAAATTGTTTTACTCAGTTTGACTTCTTGGAATGTGATTGTACAAATAATGCAATTTATAAACAATAATTGAAACTGAAAGCAAACAAGCTTTAGAGGAAAAGAATACCCGCCAACAATCAGATCAAAATAGTTTTTGTGAAGCACGCCCACTCATTCCAAACCAAATGTTGCCGTATCAGTTATTAATTATTATTGATTTCAAAACGAGCGACAAATTTCTATTTGCATCACTGAGCGATAATGTGCATTGGCCAGCTGTGATTTATTGTTGACATAGTATTACAGTGTAAAAGCTCAACTTGTGTGTTCTGCTTGACACAAAACAGGAATCGCTCTTCTTTATGTTTTTTTTTAAATGCCGACTTTCTGACGTCAAGAGGTATATTTGTTTTTCCGGAACATGCAGAAATGTACTTCAGTCCACAAAGACTGCACTCGACAATCCTTCCGAAACTCGCACGGTATCTGTGCGAACTTTGCTCTGTCAATCTGAAGTTTGCTGGCTGTTTTCTGAACACACTTTGGAAATAATGTACTTAGTGCGGTGTTTGGACTTTTGTGGTTCCAGAATTGTTTGTTGTTGCCAGTCTGTGGCTGTGGTTTAAATGCCTACTACGTTGAATTTGCCTGGCCGTTCTTTATGGGAGAGTTTGTGTAGCAATCCATCATAATGGGCGTTTGAATTGGTCCTTCAACTTGTTTTACCACGGTGCAGTATGGAATATGAACGTGATATCCTTGGCCCTCTGCTGAGAGTAAGTCGGTAGCCAGTAAACTGAGTTTTTAAGAAATTATAGAATAACTAAATTGGTACATATGTGTAGGTACAATGTACAAAATGTACACGTAGTGTAAACTGTTGTGTATGCGCTGTACATGTACCGGTTCTTTACTGTAACACTAACTGGGCCCAATTTCATAGAGCTGCTTAAGCAGAAAATTTGCTTAAGCACGAAAAAACATTGCTTAGTAAAATTAGGTTACCGGCCAAATCTCCATGTGATGTACATTGCTTGTGACTGGTATTTAGCTGTTGTTTACTTAGCATAACAATCGCATGGAGTTTTGGCCGGTAACCTGATTTGATTAAGCAAGACGTTTTGTGCTTAAGCAAATTTTGTGCTTAAGCAGCTCTATGAAATTGGCCCAGTTAGCAGTGATAAATTTGTTTAGACATGTTTCATGATGTGGGGGTACAAGTACAGTTAACTTTCCCCTATACAAAATTTATTGTTATTTCTTTTTTTTTGTAAGTAAACCAAGGATTACTTCATTGTGCCCGACTGTATTTGTACTAGCATGCAAACCTAAAGAAACCTGTATTTAAGAAAACACTGAAGAAATGTATAGAAAAAAACATTTGTTACTCAATTTGCGTGATGCATACATGTGCGTAGTTTGTACATCACCTTCATACATTCGTATGGTGTACTAAAGTACTGACCAACGGATTTAGGTAGCTGATTTGGTTTTTCTCAAATTCTTTTTAGCTTTTTTGAGAATTTGTGGAAGTACCAGAATATGAAAGTATTCATAAGATGGAATTTGTGGCTGGATGCTGTACATTTGTAAATACACATTTGGGTTTTAGCCATCAATGACATTTATTTTGTTGATAAACACTGTACACTCGCAAAAATTCGTGACAACTTTTAGTAGACAGTGTTTATAAAATACATTTGTGAATGGCAAAACCCAATATCATAAATTGATTCAGTAACTGTTCATAAGGCCCTTTTTTTTTGGGGGGGGGGAGAATTTGTATGCATACTTTTTAAACTGGGGCGGGGGGGGGGGGGGGGGTGTTTCCTGCCTTTAGAATATTCCTCAGACTTAAGCAGATGTAAACAGTAATTTGTTTTCTCATTTGAGAATTTAACTTTTTTTATATACACAATTTAAATAAAAAGATAATAAAAACCAATGTACATGTATACAATGTACAATGTTTGTAACATTGTTTGTAAGCATGATGTCATCTCTGTAACAGCTTGTCCTTTGTTGAACTTTTGTTATTGTTTGAGTCAAGTTTGCACAGAAATAACACAAGAATTCCTGAGTGAGAAGGTCATTTAGACGTCAGCATACATTCATGACTCCATGCAAAGTCTGTCTGTAGCTGAAGGACTTGTTGGCAGTGCTTACAAACTGTTGCTCAATACAACATGATTTGCATCCTGACAATTCCACGGCCATGAGACTTACAAATGTACGTGACTCACAGCTGTTCACAAACCAATCGATGCCACATGTTATATGTATGCAGATTTGGAAAGGGCGTACATCTGCATTTCGGTAAACCTGAAAAGGTTCAACCTGCTTGCTGCTTGTTTTTAAAATTGCATTACAGAAAATGTACATTTGAAAGATACCAGTAATACGTGCACAACATTTGCTTTTGCTGTACTTTTCAGAAATGGATGGGTTTGGGGGTTAGTATTTTACAGCAAATATTATAACACTGACCTGTTTAAAACTCTGTGTTCATACATGTAGATGCTGGGGAAAAAAACCACCCAAGGAGAAAATGCTGTTTTTTAGTCTGGTTCCCTGGCTTCAGACTTGTAAACGGAGCAAATTATGGATGTCGGGGAATTGTCAGTTCAGGGAACCAGACTTTGCTGGCTTGCACCCATTCACGAATGTGTAACCGATTGCCAACAAAATGTGGACTAACTAAATGTGGTACATTGGGGGCAGTATTTGAACAGTTTTCCAAAGATGATCGGCTGTCCATCGTTGGAAACTGATACAAAATTCCACTTTTCTTGAAAATGACAGCACACCAGGTGCCATGATTTCACAGGATGCTTGAGACACTGACATGTACAGTCAAGTAAGGTATTGCATAATAACTTGGTAGTTTTGTTTTTTTGATGTTTGTAAATGTTGTATAATTATTACCTTTAAGGCCATTGTGAACTTATAGAGCTCCTTCTCAAACAGGGGAGAGATGTAAATGCATTTGAATTTTTCTAAAGGGTAGGCTCAAACTGTAGGGCTACGTAATTTTCTGCTTTAATTAAAGTGGAAAATGGCTGACATCTTTATATGTATTTAAAGCCAAGAGAAAAATTGGTTGACACTTAACAGTAAATTTTGTTTAGCCTTATTTTACCATTCACTACTATCTGCTGATGACTTCCGTACTTTAGTTCCCTTTTGTGCAACCGTCTGCCACTCAAGATGCAGACCTATTGACTTCTTAATTATGTACTACGTAGTAAGAGGAGACAATTGTTGTGTAACAGTTCATTTGTTTCTCATGAATTTCATTAGTAGGGGAAATTGAATTGAATTGATTGTATTGTATGAGATAGACAAGGATTAAGGTGCTGTCTGTAAGATATGTAAATTTTGAATACAAGTGTTGTGCACCAATTTTTACTGTTGTACAGTGGCTGTATCTTTCAAGGGAAATTTTAATTTGTCCCAAAAGTTAAGTAAAGATTTACCCAATTCACACTGTTCAAAATCTTGTAGTTGGACACTGATTTTATCTACCGATAAAACTGCAAGTTGTTAACTGAAAAAGAAAATGTTTTAATGCAGTTGAAACTGAGATCCTGGTGTGTTATTTAACCACTTGCCGCCAGGATTATTTTTGGCAAAAAAACACCTTGTGATATTGGCCAAATTTTTAAAATAAAGTTAAACACCACAAATACTGAACCCCGAGGGTCATTTGTACAATATATGTATGGTAATTTTCACCCCAAGTAACTTCATATTTTGCGTCACTCCAAGGCACCGCAACGTAGCGATATTTGCTATGATGACAGATCTTGTACAACGGCCAAGTTCAAGTACAAGACACGGTGTGTACAAAACCAAGTGGGAACCACTGACGTGTATATTACACGCCCACGATTGAACCCGTCACCCGCCTTTGCGAATATACATTGCCAGATCGTGTTTACACGTCCTCCGGTGTTAACTGGTTAGAGGTGATTTCTTAACTATGATAAACCCCGTCTACAAAACCTTGCTGAATCTGCTTGATTAATTTCATTGAAATTTTGGTTGACTTGATCATTTCAGATGGCTGATGGGCGGCGCACCCAGGTTGTGCTCCTGGATGACAAGCGAGTGGACCTCGTTGTGCAGGTATAAACTAAAGAATTCATCTTATTTCCCTCCAAAAGCCTAATAATACAAAGCATACTTAATTTCATTTATTGCCATGAGATGAGAGGTGAGATAAGTTGAGATGCTGACAATCCATTTGGTCTTGTACAATTCTTGACCATTTCACAATGGCGGGGTGTACCACACCCCAAATTACCTGTATAGGCATAGACAGCAAAGACTAACTGCCATTATGGATCAATCTGGGCACGCCAGAAATTCTATCACGAAGGCCCCCTTCAATGATGAAAGCATTGTAACTAGCTACCGGTATTGTTCAGAAAAATCTTCACAGGGCACTTGCTTTGTATGTTAGCTAGCACAATGGTTTCTCCATTGAAGGGGGCCTCGTGAGTGTACATTGACCACGTGCTTGGATTCGTTGATAGAAGTGAGAAAGCAAAGCACAGGATGTCCACTGTCTACTTTGGACACAGTTGTCTGGGTCTGAAAGTCCCCAGTTACGTGCCATCACGGTACCTCAAAAGTAAACCGAGTCAGTGTAGTACACTGCCTTAACAAAGTGATTTGATTTCAGCTTACATGTAGGCACGTACACGTACTTGGATGCTATACTTAACACAGTTGTCTTTTTATCCTTAACCCAAACTCCCTACTGGCTTTCACTATACTGTACCAAGTCCCACATGCCCAAGTCCATCATACTCCATCAATATTTAGTCACACCAGGCCTGCAGGACCAGTCCCCCAAAATCCACCACAATGGGGGGATGGATTTTGATGGAGTTGGGGAGGTAAGGGTTAATGGATTGTCGAAATCAGTGTACTTTTTATTGGGGGAGGGGGAGGTGGGGGGGGGGGGAAAATAGGCATAAAATTGTATCTTGATAATAATCCAGTAGTTTGGGTCAACCAAACAATGGACCTACATTGTGTAATCTGAAGTCAGGGATCTGACGACTTGCATCAAGTATTAGCCATCCTTCATCCTTGATGTGGCTTTCTTGAAAGTTTACAGGTGTGAATCTCTGCATACAGGGATTGTCAGGACAGATAAAATGCAATTCGAGCTTTTGATTGCAGTCTAGGAGACAGCTATTAAGTGGTGTTACTCTGTCTGGGTTGACTAGAAATTGCATTCAGGGAAAACTAGGTAACGAGGCTGACTGGGCCAGTATGCATTGTTAGTTGTTTATAGGAGTATTGGGAATTGTACAGTGCTGTGTTGTGGACTAGCCAAGTACTGCAGCTTTGTGGCTAATAGGGGTGACTTTCCAAGGGCGAGATGCAATCACCCTTTCAGCTTTATGGAGGGAAACCTTTCTGTCAAGAAAGTGAATCACCGCACATTAGCCTCAATTTGAAAGCACTTACAAAAACTCAAAGAGAGTTTGACATTGGCAGGCAGAATTGGATGCTTTTAGGTCTGGTTATCATACATGTACATAAGTGCATGTGTACATGTACCCGGTACATATGATATGCACATGTTGGCTGGTGTACATGTATGATGTACAGTACATACATGTACACGTAAACTTGTACACATGTATGCATGAACATATGCACATATTGGCTAGTGTACATGTACATGATATGCACATGTTGGCTGTCTTCCATCAGCGTATTCCCACATGGGATAGCTCATCCATCACGTCATTAAATCCTATTAATTCATTCCGTTTCTACACATACCTGTAATGTATCCCCCTGCTAGGTCCCTGTTGAGATTTCTCTTGTATGATTCAGGAAGTGATACCTTGTATTCTCAAGGTGCATGTATGATGTATGGAACATGTAATGGTGCATTTGCATTGAATTATGTTTTGTTTTTGGCAGTGCACTGTTTCAAGCATTAGGGCTGTCCCTAATCAATTGCATATATTTGAATAGCTTTTTGCCGGTTTGAATGTATTCGAGAGAAAAAAAAATTACTCGCATACACACACGATTGTGGTGTTATTGTAGCGTTAAGTTTTGGTGCTTTAATTGTCAGGTGCCACTTTTTTGCCGACTGTAACTTTTTTGTCGACAGCGGTTCATTGTTCACATCCTTTTAGCAGGTTAAAGCCTTTTCACAGTTATAAAAGAAAAATACTTACTACAAACATACCAATATTAAACTTGACCTTACATCTAGACACCAACCACTCTCACTTTCTGTTTATTTTTGGGGCATTTACTTTTGGATGATTTTTCTCTATACAAAGACGATCACCCCTAAAAGTAGTCCTAATAAGTCCATCGCCTTTTTGAAAAAAAAAAAATATCCCTGCAAAATGGAACCAATCCTCGGGTATGTCTTCATCCCAAATGTCTTAGAAATATCGGTACAAGTGAAAAGACTTGTTCAGAGCAGGAATCCTTCATTGCAACGGAGCCTCAAGTGTAACGGGTCACTGTAACAGGTCACAGTATTGCCAGTACTTATACGAATCATGATTTGGTTGGCTTAATTTTGGGTCCCATTACTGGCCTTCAACCTTCATACGTGGGTCATTCCACCAGGTTGGGGAACAATGTGTGACATATATGTATGACCATATTAAGAAAAGCATGAATGCTTTTCTAGCAGTTGCTCTACATAATATTTGTTGTAGGGTGTTTCACTACTGCAGAAAGTTTGAAATCATTTCAATGTATTTTGCCAAAAATATGAGCAAAAAATTTCGTTTTGGACGTAACATTTACACCGTGTCAGTACGTCCAAATATGACATTTGTACCTTTTCTTTAAATTTCTGCGAAACATTACCCAAATTCACTTTGCGTACTTCTTACTATAATAAGAAGTAGCTTTTGCTACTGTAGTCAGCTTTCAAATGGACCAGAAATGATAGCTTGGTTGTGTGGACGTAACATTGACACGGTGTAAAACCCAAATGTCACACTTCCATTGAGTGATTTTTTACACCGTTACATCTACACTTGAGGTATTGTTTCTGCTATATTTGAACCCTGACTATACCAAACCAAAAGCTTTTCTTGGTGCTTAGGTGTCCAGTTGTAAATATGCAATGTCAGTTTGGGTAATATTTTACATACGTGTAAAAAATGGCAAAAAAAGAATATTTGGATGTACGGTAACATTGACACGCTGTCAATGTTACGTCCAAATTAATACATTTTTGCTCATATTTTTGTCAAACTATTTTCAAATGATATCAAACTTTCTCAAGTATTGAAACACCCTAAGACAAATATTATGTTGAGCAATTGTTTAGAATGCATTGATAAGTTTAATAACCAAATATATGGATGTAACATGCACTGTTTCCCAACCCGGTGGAATGACCCATGTACAAGCACTGGTACCGGTACAGTACTCATAATTTCATAGCATGGTACATATACGCGTACTGCATGTATGGTACCGTAGCTCCGTCAGGCTACCCAGTAACCGTTGATCTGCTCTTTTGTGTACTAATCGCACATTGATCATTCGACAAATTTGGGGCCCACTTTTTTCGTGTCCTATACTAGCTACATGTATACATGTACATGTACATCTGACATCTGTGATTTTATAATTCTGGATGCACTCCTTAATGCTGTCGTCCTCCAAGAGTGATAATGAATAGCGAACTACCTAGCCAACTAATAAAAAAAATGTTTGAAGTCAATTTTAATGATACTTGAATGGCATATTACGAAGTACCAAGGTAACAGGTACTGGAAAAATGTCACACTTTGGACCCTAAATTTATACTAGAATGACCATATATACTTGTATAGATATCGATGATAAAAAACATCTGCCATTTCATTTAGTGTAGCGTCCAGGTGTTGCTGAACAATCCAGGATTAAGAATACATTGAATTCCCCACCCCAGCCCTCTGCGATAACCCGGGGGAATCTGTGGAATGTCTTGTAGCTTGCTAGTTCACTAAAATGTTATGATTTATGAGTTACCCTGGTATGGCTTTGGATGGTACTAGTGTACACTAAGTATCATATTCAGTCACACAGCTCATCATTTATTCAGTTGGGGGAATGTCATACAGGTACGGGGTGCATATTGGAAAAATAATAATAACCCCCCCCCCAAAAAAAAGAAGATGAAGAAAAGAAGTGAAAGTATATTTGAAGTTCTTAAAACATCCACATACAGGGCGTACATGCTTTCCCATAGGTGTGTGATTTCATCAAACAAGAATGCCTGTGTTAAAGCTATAGTCCATCATTTGCAGCCATCCGAAAAAGTAACTGGGGTAATTAGTGTTGAAAAACATACTGGTTGAAAGATAGTAAGTGGAAACTCCCTGGATCTTTCTGGCAAGCTATCATTTTGAAGTATTCAACGAAAGAAGGCCTTTCCAACGGTGCGTCTTAAGACGAACCGTAGAAAAATTTAAATTAGTAGTTGGTTTTGTTATTCGGCGCAGCGCGCGCAAGCATTGGCACGACGCACAGGCGCGCGCGGTTGCTATAATTCGTCGGATCGGTGCGCGACATCGCGTATAGCTGCAATTCAAAACAATTCAAAACATGATTCAGCAACTTTTGATTTGAAATTGAGATCCTAGAATGCCGTTTTTCTCGGAATATACAGCTGAAGCTGAGCTGAAACTTCATCAGGTTCGTTGTTCAGTACCCTTCTTTAGATTTTGAACACTATTGTTGCTTCAAACGAACAAAATGCACAAATTACAAATGATGGACTATATCTTTAATAGTGGAGACTGGTGTTTCACAACACTAGTGGTGCAAGTTTTTTAAAACTATGTACACCACAGAGTTTTGTTAGCTCTTTGAACTGGTATGAATAGAGTTGGCACTTTTTAAAAAGTTGTTCAAACTCCACAATTCCAGGATTTCAAGTTTTGCAAATGACCGTGCACAGGGTGTTGTATAAACACAAGCCAGATGTGCCTGTTCATGTGTGCCTTCTATAACATCAACAGTCCCCAAGTCCAAGGCCCTGTGTGCACGCACCGCACCCTGTCAATTACAGCAGCCGCTGGTTTGATTGATGGCGGTCTCTGTTCAGGGTTGTTTCCTACAGGGTGTCATCTGATTTGTTCATGTCAGTGTTGATATACCAACGACATCTTTGGTTAACTCAGTGATCTCGGGTTACATGTACATTTGTATGTTAGGGATTTTGTACGAATGCACATCTACATGTAATGTTTGTTCAGAAACATACTGTACATGGGATAACTCAGCAGTTTGTAACTGGTATCCCTTACGCACAAAATTTGACGTTAAATAACTATACAACATTGAAAGACAAGACATTTATTAACACTCCTCCTGTGTCGTCACACTATTGCTGTTTCTCGCCATTATTCTGTGCACACCAATGGAGCACAGCGCCACCATTTGGCATTTTACCAATGGTGTGCTTCGCGCATATTTTTTTTTTCCCGTAGGAGGGTGAAGCCACTTATGCATAACTCATTAATTTCATCGAATCACAGCAAGACACTTACGTTTCCGTTCTACTTTTTCCCCTTAACTGTCAATGAAGTTGGAGCAGAAAAATAGTCATTGGAAAAATGGACATAGCAGGATTCGAACCAGGGATCTTTCAATCCATAGTTCATCTCGTTAACGACAAGGTTACTGTGGCAGCTCAACGACTGTCGTTCTTTTAAATGCTTTAAATGTAACTAAGTGACTAAATAATGACAATGATGTGACGTCATTGTTCTCTTCTCATGAGTAAACATAATTTTCCCATTTCAACAAATTCAACAATGAAGATGTACAGAGGCCTTCGTTCAAGCAATAGGCCTAATGAAGAATTCTTGGAGGGTGTGTTAGTTTTAGGTTAATACACTTGTGTACAGTATTATCCTTAAATGCATAAATTACAATTAAAAACAGCAAAAAGTATGCATGGAAATTATTAAAAATTCACATGAATAAAACTTACTTGTTAAATATATTCGGTCCTTTCGGATCTATTTTTCCCCCTCACAACTACAATTGTGGTTGTCATGGGATCATTCATACTGAAATTATCCACTCATGCACACTGCCGGTACATGACTGAAACTTTCAATAGTGTCAAAAGAATATCTCCGCATAAGAGAGCAACTGTAAAAATATTTTCATTTCAAGACCGAGCAACAAAAGATATTGGAAAGAGATAACTGGCCCATGCTTGAATGACAGACAGGCAGACATTCCTATACACTCAGTCCCAGCATTATAATCCATTCACTGGATTTCTTCTCCCTATTTAGTTTTCGGAAAAAGAAAATAAAAAGATCATAGCCTAGGGGACCAGAGATAAAATCATTATGTTCAGTTCCTTTGGAAGGTTATTTCTTTACCAAGGCCTGTGGGGGGAGTAGTAATCTTGGGAATATATCGCTGACACCGGGCTGCACACAGCTGAGGAGTGATTTACACTACAGAGTAGGCAATCCGGCGAAATTCAATTAAAGTATTTTTTTACTACCAGTTGGGTTCATGGGCCTTTCAAATTTCATGCCATTGCATGCAGTTTCCCTGTGTTTGATCATACTGTTACCAGTAAGTTATTTGTGTGTTAAAACTCAATGCAATGAACTGCATTGAATATATAAATTTGGTCTGATGTTAATAAAGCAAGTGAATGACTTGCAGATTTGGTATACACAGCATTTGTAGAGTTCAGTTCTTGGTCTGTTGCTCAACAACAGTGTCTGCTTGAATTGGCTGCAGAAGTGAAAAGCTATTTTCTAAAAGATTATGCACAAACGTGCGTGACTCGGACATCAGTGAGGGCAAATGTTTTATTCTCTGGAGGAACAAACAGCCATAAAGCCATAAAAGAGTTTTTTTGGAAAGGAGCTCAAGATAAGGTGATGAAGCTCGCTATCACGTACTTATATAACACAAAAATTACTTCAACATATTTCTTGTGTTTTCATCATCGTTTCAGAATCATGTTAGGCATTTTGTTTTGTTTACATTGTACATATGAATTTGTCGTGCACAAAATTGTATTCGGACTAAATTTCCCATATAAAATATATGCACACATATATGCGCGCCCTCCACACATGGCCACAATCTTGTGTGATCAATATCGGCAGTTCTACGTTTTAAAGAGAAGTTTTGATTTGACAAGAAATAGTTATTGCCCAAATGCCGGTGGTTAACATTGACCAATCGCAATGTATTTTGGAACAGTGATAGGCAAGGGTTGGTAATGTGTATCACCGCGCGAACGGAATGTTTTGACACAGCGGCTGCTGAGTTAGGAGAGAACACAGAGTACGATTGCAAGACGTTTCCAGGCACATTCTGTGCGTAGAACACGGAAGTATACAGGGGAAAAACGCTTTTCTTTTAAATTTTCACTAAATGCCGAGGACAAATTTAGTTTCAAAAACATCAAATTTATATGATAAAATAAAGTACAAATCAAACTGTCTGAGGGAGAACGAATGAAAATATTAGCATAAGTGGTTGATCTGTCCATTCACGATCAGATTTTTAAAAAAAAAGTGGCCTATTGGTACATGTGTATTTCTAACATTTCCTTGTTGCTTCGCTCGCGTCCTGTGTGTGCGGGCATGCGGTTGTTAAGTTCCCCCAGGGAATTCATATGATGAGAGATGTACCAGTACCGGTATGTCCTCCTGCAATTGTCTGATTTCATGCTTTTTGAACAGTAAATACAGTAGATCATGTGGCACTTTACAGATTACATTGTGTACATGTACTGGTATGTACTTCAAATTTATTTCAAGCAAAATGTCCGAGTCCTCTTACATCCCCGGTATATGCTTTTGTACATTGTACTGCGAACTTGCATAGTATGAAGACAATTTCACAATTTGAGATTTACCACATCTGTTGAAGCCAGAGCAGTGCTGTTGCCCATATGCTCAGACCTCAGACCAGTTAGTTATTTTACTCCCTTTGGAGCCTGCACAATATAACAGTGAAATTAGATCAAAGCAACCTGGCCGTTGGTCTCCAGAGGTGCTGGGCTGTTTTTCTGCACCAGTGCGCTCAAGTCCACACATGATCCCAATCCAGTTATGGGCCTTGGATTTCCAATTACAAAAGGCTGTTACTGCTAGCCTGGGTCTCATACCGAACCCATCATCTCGGTTCTCGGTGCAGTATTCAGGGTTCCCCAGTCGTGGGAAAACCTTAAAAATCCTTGTGTTTTAAAGGGAAAATTATACAACATTTGCAAACATGGAAAAATGAAACTACCAAGTTGTTACGAAATACCTTGCTAGGATGTTGGTAAATGACAGTCTAAAGCATCCTGTAAAATTAGGGCACCTGGTGTGAAGTCATTTTCAAGAAAAATTGTACTTTTGTATACATTTTCAAAGGTGGTCGGCTGACCACCATTTCATTTCATTTCATTTCATATTGGTTTATTTCAATCCATTATCGCAGTTAAAAACTGAATTGCAATGGATTTAATAAAATAATAAATTATTTAACACCAAATCAACAAATTATTTGACAACAATCACCATTACAATTTACACACACAAACAAAAAACCATTAAAACATGAACAATGACTTTTACAGTTCACGCATACAAAGCATACTGTTAAAAATATGTCCATTGCAATTTACATATTGAAAAATTAAAATTATTGTGACCTTAAAAATTTCAATCCCATATGACCTTGAAGATTTCAATCCCTTATAAAAATGTGGCATGATAAAAAGCCTAACTGTTTTTCAACTACTGATCCAAATTTACTGGTTTTTTTTCCAGTCCAAATTTTGTTTGCTGTTGGTTCCATGTTCATGAACGGGTGCAGGCCAGCTAGACTGGTTCCCTTACCTTACAATTTTCTGGAATTTTTTATCCATTTCATCTTTCGTGGAGTCAGGGAACCAGACTACTTGAACATTTTTGTTTTTCTTAGTTTTCCAGCGTTTTCGAACACAAAACTTCAAACATGTCAGTGTAACAATACCGGTATTTAATCTATTATACTAACCCCCCAAATAGTTCATTTCTGAAAATTACAGCGAAAGCCAATAATGTACATTCCCTTTAAAGCTATCATGGAAAGTCAAGGAACAGTCACTTAATTTTTTATTTTGCAAGGAGTTATGGAAAGTTGATATTCCAAGAAAGACGTCATGGAAAACTCATATCCTGCACAACCCATGATGCTGCGTAATAATGCTTAAAGTTTAGCAGTCTGCAGTTTGCATTCCGGTTTACTAATACTATTTCTCAAGGCCTTTTCACACTGTCCAAATTCTCCAGGTTGGAACCAGTTCCAACCCCGAGATTTTTTCCAACCCTTTTCCCACTTCTAAAATTTCAACCCGGTTCTGACCCAGGTAGAATGCTCTAGCCGGAAAAATGCAATTTCTGATCCAGATCTAGATTTCTAACCCTCGTCCCTGCCAGGGTTAGAAATCTAGATCTGGATCAGAAATTGCATTTTTCGGCGTGAACCGTGTCGAAAATGATAGTGTGAACCGCCCCGAGTTGAGTTCGCTCTCGGCCGATCCGTATTGAGTTGAGGCACGACCTTCTACCCAAAATCTGACACGCAGTACGTATTTCCTTGCCACCATACCCATCATCCCCATCACAAACACCAGTCGATCACAAGACAATCGCTCCCTCATTATCATCCAAAAACGTCTCCGAGTATGGAGCATCCTTTGCCAAGTCTGGGCTTGTATTTACGCAAAATGTACCAATTTTTTTGTAAATTTTCAACATTAAATAGAACAAATTGTGTAACGGAATGAGCGGAGCCATTTTGGAAATATGTTGCACATGTGGTGTCATATGAAAATCAGACTCCTTTCTAAATGTTATTATTGGTCAAACCCTCTCACGTGATCCCTGTCCCACCGTTATTTATCATACCTAAGAATGCGCAATTGTACCAACGAGTCCGTATTTCACAGAGTAGTAAATTCACGCTGTACACCTGTTGGTTAGCAGCGTGGGTCGCAATGCATTATGGGATCAAGAAAATAATCACAGCGCCATGCCGAATGCAATCGATCCGTGTTAGGAATTTGTTGTGTGATACACAGGGGCCATAGCCGGGTTGAATGTTACACGGTTTACTAGTGGCCGGTTCGTGTAAAGAACAGTGTGAACGTTGCGTCTCCCCGATCCGTGTCGAAAACCTATGAAATTTCAAAGAGAAGGATGGCCTATTGGTTGTTAACGTACAATGTATGTGTACATTGTACATTCAACTGTATATGTTCATGATTGAGCTTGATTATCAATATGGGTTGGTTCGAAGTATTGTGAGTATGAACACAATCAGTCAAAACGCTCTAGAGGTTCAACACTCACACCCAACCTAGAGATTTGATACAGTGTGCAAAGGGCCCCCACTGCACGGGACCAAAAACATCTTCATTGCAACCTCTTGTAACCCATTAGACCCCAAATTCATCTTAAAACTGCACTCCAACACATGTACATACATTTGTACATCTCAAGGTGTACTTGACCACCATATGACGAGCCACGGGGAAATATCATTCATCTGATGAAATTCTATTCTACCCCTTCTTGCTTTCGCCCTGCTAGCAAGCCAGCCTGGCATGCCACACGCTCTCACGTGAACCACGTACTGCCTCACGGCTCTCAGAGAACTCGGAAAGATTTTAATATTGATACAGATTGCTCCAAGGGATTCCACCATGCTGCACGTACATGTTCTCGCCATAAAAGATGGGCCGCCATTATTCTTGATAACAGTTTCAGTTTTTGATATGTACATGTAGATCTCTTACTTTATTTTTTACAGTGCCTCTAGCATATGATCCATTTGTTGTATTTTTTTTTTTTGCAGGGGTAGTGTATTGCGATGTCTAATTTTAGGTGAAATTGAATTTAGAAAATGCTTTCACACACAGGCTAAAATTAAGTTAAAAAAATTGTTGGCCAGCTGTCACTAGTTTTAGTTTTGATTTGGTATTTTTATACATTGTAGAATTTTTCATGTGGGGGGGACCATGGATTGTAAAGTTGTCGTGAACGCATGTTGTCTGAGCTGTAACTTAAGGTGTAAAAATAATTTGAGTTTACTGTAACCTGACCTTCCGGTACATGCTTGGATTTTTTAAGGCCAAATTGCCAACCTCAATTTTTTTTTTATATCTATAGCCACATTTGGCCAACAAATTTTAAATCACTTATATTTTTTTAGAATAAAAAGTCTTCCCAATACCGTAAAAGTGGTTTTGTGTGTGTGAGTTATTGTTCAATTAATTTAATTAAATTGGTAATTAAACACAATACTGTTTAGGTATACATGTACATGTACATGTTTATCCTGAAGTAAACAAAGTAAGTATAAAGGATGGACAGACAAACATACATGTACAACAGTTACAAAATAATAATATTTTTCCTACCTACATGTACCTACCTAGAAAAGTTGTAGGGCAATGACTTCAAACTAATTTTTATTTGGGTAGGTCATTTGCTTCACAAAATCACTCAGGACTCAGGAGGAAGAATACATGAAGGAGTGCATCTAGAATTACAAAATCGTAGATGTCAGATGAAACAGGGACAGGAAAACAGTGAACACCAAATTTATAGAATGACCCATGAACCAGTACTGTAGCAAATGAAAAAAATCCCATAAATCTGCCAAGAATTTAACAAGTGTGCAGCCCTGTAGCCTGAGCTGTATATTTCCATTACTAATTAGCAGGTGTGTATACCAGGAACAGTGGATCCATTACCAGTAGCCCTGTATGGAATATAGCTTTGCCCTAATGCCTGCCCCACCGCATTGTTTTAGTATTCATTACCATAGTGAACTCAAGGAGAGTGCATTTCTGACAAGAGTGAAACAGTAGCTTCATCCTGGATAACTGTGAAATGAATAGGAGTCTTAATTTTTTTTTCTTCTGATGTGATGAACTGTTGCTTGGTAACAAAAAGCTCAGTGTCTACTTGTAGAACGGATTTATGGACAAAATTGAAAGTTGTATTTATAGTGCGTATCATGTTTTATCTCAGTGCACTGTACTTGAGAAGTGCAAGTGCTTTGAAGATGTTCCACACTGCGATTCAATATACATCAAGCCTTATCACATTACTCAGGATGTGCTATGTGATAGAATTACTGAAAGAATGCATGGGCATATGTAACCGATGTGATAAAACATTGCATCCGACAGAGCGATGAAAAGACAAATGTAATTGTCAGTTAATACATAAGTACAACATGTACGTGTACATGTATGGACATACGTACAGCACATTCCCATTCAACTTCAATAGAGAACACACATCTCACCTTACCATTGGGTCTTGAAATTGGCAATAAAAAATTTCAAAGAAAAATGTACAAGCCTTTGGATACGCTTGTACAAATTCACATTGCTATAAAGAAAACCCCAATCAATATTGCTTTATGGGTACATTGCACTTCAAAAACCTCTGAACGGTTTGCCGGAGATCCAATTGAAGTAAAGTTTTGTTCTTTGTAGCATACATGTACCTTTAACCCTAAAGGCTCCCGGGGTTTGGCAGGATTTTGTAGAATTAAAGCAGACTGAGCCCAGCCACAGTTATTTTGATGCTCCTTGAAAGTTTAAAGGTACACTGTACGTACAAAAAATATAAAAATGTAGGAACATTTGCAATAAACCCGGAAACGTACCGACCAATTTAACGAGAAACTTTATCCTTGCTCAAAGTGTAGATGGAACTTGTATCAAATACCCTGTGAAGTCATTCCACCTGAAATGGTATCACTCCCAAGAAAACAGTCATTGAATGTACAGTGTATCGGTAGTTAAAGGGAATGTGCCTGCAGTGCATAGAAATCAGCAACAGAATCCAGTTAGGAGACCCAAACAAATTGTGCATGTTATACATGTACATGTACGTTTTCTCTGTTTTTCTCAAAATGTGCATCATACATGTACCTGTACATGCTGAGCTGGATCTTCAACAAGTTAATAGTCGTTATAATGCACCCTTCTTAACTCTTTCAGTGCCAAACTCGTACATGTACATGTATGAGGTATATTTGTTAGTACAAAAGCGCCAACCTCGTACATGTACGAGGTAATGTTCGTACTTAAAATTGCCAAACCTCGTACATGTATGAGGTATATTTGTTAGTACAAAAGCGCCAACCTCGTACATGTACGAGGTAATGTTCGTACTTAAAATTGCCAAACCTCGTACATGTATGAGGTATATTTGTTAGTACAAAAGCGCCAACCTCGTACATGTACGAGGTAATGTTCGTACTTAAAATTGCCAAACCTCGTACATGTACGAGGTATATTTGTTAGTACAAAAGCGCCAACCTCGTACATGTACGAGGTAATGTTTGTACTTAAAATTGCCAAACCTCGTACATGTACGAGGTAGAGTAAATATGTTATCAAAAGGGGGCGCTCTCGCTCTTTCTAATGGTACCATTTTCATGCATGTACGACCTGTATTTATTTTTTCATTCGAGTTCTTGCGAGAGGGCGCAGCACTAAATCTCGTATTTTCTGCAAAAAGTGTGGAATTCCCCTGTGTTCAGGCCAGTGTTTCAGGGTGTATCACTATGTTTGTGACTTCTTTTGACTTTCCAATATATCAAGGATATACCAGAGAGCAACAACAACAAATTTAGTGGGTAAAACTTTATTTACTTTTTTTTTTACAGAATGTCGAACAATTAACAAAAACGCTCGAAGTTGGGCACTTTAGGGTTAAACTTTTCAAATTTTGCGGGCACTGAAAGAGTTAAGATTGTGATCAAGTTTGTTGCTTCAAAAAGTGAATGTTCCTACCGGTACATGTAATGTACCGGTACCTTTAAACACAAAGAATGTTGCATTTGGTTCTTGCACAGTGGTGGATTTTGGAGGATCAAGAAATGATCTTAGCACATAATTGCGTACATGTATGTGTACAGGTAGTTCTTGCAAATTGTCACATTTGTTTTTTAGCAAGTTGTAATAATGAGAATTTATCAGTGATCCTTTTCCCCCTCGTCCTGTTTCTTTTCTGCAGTCCAAACTGCTCGCCGGGGACCTCCTGGATCTAGTCGTGTCCTACTTCAGTCTGAAGGAGAAGGAATACTTTGGCCTTGCTTGTGCCGATGAAACGTGAGTATCAAGCAGGACACACACACACTAGCTCAGTCCTTGTCTTTTCATGAACCTTTCACTACATTCAGTTAAATACTTAAGTACCTATACTCAGGTACACTTTAGGTGTAGGTGTAGGTGATATGCAAGCAAAGTAGTATGCCCCTTCAAATCTGTGTTGTAATATTTGTACTTGAGTAAAATGTTTCTGTACCGTATCATTTGTATATAATGTTCATGTTGCATACAGCCTCACTCCTGCAAAATCCTCCGTTGTTTCTCGAATGTGGTCCTTGGAGGGGTGACCACTGCCTCAATCCTGCAAAATCCTCCAGCAATCACTGTCAATATGTTGAGGCAGAGCCAGTGACATCCTGGAGCAGTGCAGAGGATTTCACATATATACAAAATGTAGATAGGCCTAAATTTATGCACGGCTGAGCATAAACAACACAAAGACCTAGACAGCCTCAATCCTGCAAACTCCTCCGTTTTGCAAAGAGGAGTTTGTAGGATTTGGGAAGGTTAGGGTTAGGCACTTGTCAATGATCATTTTTTATGTTGAAAAACTGAGAAAAACACCATCCCTTCATTTGGAAACTAATAACACCCATAGCATGCCAACTTCACCTCCGCACGAAGCCAGACAATTACAGCGCCGAGACCCGCACAGTAACCTGAGGAATAAATGCATGTCATCTAAATAAATGAGAATATAAAGTTACACTTCTTTTTATTCAACGTGCCCCGGGCGGCGCTGGCAAAAGGTGTGCATATTTTACTGCGGGGTCCTTGGCTGGGCACAAAGCAGGCACAAATCAGAATAAAGTGACTCACGATGATGAGTATTGGAATTCGAGGGTTGACATTTAGGCCTGGGCTCAGCACTTGTGGATGTAGATAGGGAAGAGAACTGAACATTACTGACAACTCATTACCTGGGGGGGGGGGGTTGTCAGGTTTAGAGAGGTGATGAAGTCAAGTCACCTTAGACAGTGTTGACCTGGTTAAAACTCTCTTGAGGTTGTGCGAGTTCTTAAAGGGTTGATGCGATGAATTTTTCTTAGGAACACATTTTGTACAACTTCAGGAATTTTAAATGTTTAATACTCATCTGAAATGCATGAAAACTATTTTGGCATCCCTTTTTGGTTAATTTTATTGAATAGGGTACTTCTTTTAAACATTTCAAATTGTCCATGCTTTTTCGGACAACTGAGGACACTTGTTGCTGTGATGCCATTTCAGGAAGACACGGTTCAGTTTAGGGGTTTTCTGTTCAAATTGTGAACCTAAAATTTGCTCATTGAAACCATACTTTGTGAAAAAGGGTTGATCATTTGCTTACCGCCATATACTTACAATTACACAACAAAGAATCACCAAAGAAAAGGAACTTTACGACGGCAAAATATCCAAAAATCAAGCAGCTTTTTGTGCTGAAATAGCTGTCACATTAAGGTTTCTGCCCGGAATGACATCACAGTTTTGCTCATGAATATGGAATTTGGTATTGATAGCATAAAAACCAAAAAGGAACCAAAAAGGCACCAAAATACCCTTTTGGGCAATTCCATGGTTACTCACGTTACATTTTCGTAACGTGAGTAACCGATTTTGTGCGCCTTGTTTATCATACATAACACATTTTTCTGGATGTCATCTTTGGTGCTTAGGTAGGTCTAGGTCTACTCTATCTACCATGGGGATAACAGTTATTAAACCTTTTCAGTAAGGTAATTACAGCCCAAGGAAACTCTATGTAACGTGAGTAACCGTGGAATTGCCCTTTGGTGCATTTTCAAGGATAGCATTTAAAAAAATACATTGCATGACCCTTTAATCCTTAACCAGACTCAATTTTTCTTTTTTTGCTGCAGTTTATCCTTAAGCCAGTATTTTCGGCACGGGTAATTCTATCTTAATAAATAACATGCTACAATTGAAACACAAACACAAGCTGTTGCCCTACTCATACTGTACACATGTAATTTTCATCATAGTGCAGACTAAGTACAACTGGAGAAAATGTAAGAAATTCACATCCATGTTTTCAGACGGAATTGGAATAGTGTAGACTCCGCTGTATTCTTTTGTATCGTTTGTTTTTGTAGAAATAATACCAGACTTCAGTTCTGCTAGGATTAAAATTGTTCCAAGGCACAGATTCTCGTAATCACCACTGCTCACATACCGGGGTGCTTGTATGACATGTAGGTCTGCATGTATTCTGATGTTGTTATTGCCTGATCCTAGTGTGTCGGAATTTGTTGTTCCCGAGCAATCGATAATTTCTCAAATTAATTTTATGTATCTGGGGTGGCTGACGTCGTCATCAGCTTAGTAGTGAAGTTGTTCAGCTGTACCCGTAGGGGTTTTCCCCGCATAATTTGGAGAATGAATGAAAATGGAGAATGTTCTCTTGAGGGTTTTTGTTTTTAGTTTGGGGAGTTCGGGCCAGAGCTGATGAAATTAGGGGGGGGGGGGAAGGGGGTTGGGGGAAGGGGCGCTACTTAAATGCAGCAAGAAATACAACTCATAGGACTTGCCTCCCTGCCCGTTACCGGCATACACGTACATCTGATGTGTATCACATTCTTCCCTAAGGCTAGGACTTGGAAAAATTCCTGAAGGATTATTCCCTCGTACTGCTTCTCTCAATCATTGGAACTCTGTACTATGGGTAGAATCAGGCTTTCTTTCTGCATTAAGTCTTTCGTGAAATGTGAATAGATACTTTCTTTCTGTCTCTGTTCTTTCTAGTTTGTAGCCCACACCTTTGCGAGGCCTTAGCCTTGTGTTTTGGGCAATACCCATTAAAAAAAATTGGATGAACTTGAAGGCGGCAGCAATTTGATGGTGGTGGTTGGCTGTTGCAAATTTTTTTTTTTTTTTTTAAATTTAGCCAGGTGTTTTCTTAAAAAAATATATTGAATATGTTTTAATGTCCCTTCCCTTCCTACATGTACGTGTTACTTTCTTGTGTGCCCCTGTGCTTATGTACATAAACAGCAAGAGGATCTAAAGAGCCTTCACCGAAATCTCCTAAACACGTGGATCCCCACAGAGCGATCACCACAGTCCTTGTTGATGCTTATTCCGTGTAATTCATTCACGATTTTGTCCCCACGTTTGACCAAAATGTCAATGGGCATCGTGTACGTGACTCAGACCAACTTAGAACTGCTTCACTGGGCACTGGTCTTAAAACCAGGAGATTTTTCTCTTGTTTATATTGGACCAACTGACCCCATTTCAGGCTTTATTGCCCATTTGGGCACCTCAGGATTATTCAGATATGGCCATATTGACATCTTCACAAGTCTTGGGATATCAATCAGTTGGCAGTGTCTCTCATAGACACACAGAGAGAGAGTTGTACTGCCCAGCATCTTGACTTCGTCTTGATGTGCCAGGGTGATATGTTTGTGTAGAACGGCTGGGATGATTTGTAGTTGCATCTTAGTCATCTACGATTACCAACGGACCACTCGCTAGACGGATACACCATTATTATTGAACTTGAAACTACGCAGGCCTTTGCCTATTTTATGTATATGCTGGGACTGTCATTAAATTGCTGGAAGAAGATGGAAATTTGGCTCAGTGCATTTTATTGAAAATGTGGTACAACTGTAATACAACGGTTTACAACCCAAAATGTGTTCATTTGTAGTAAGTTGAAATACATCTAACACATTGTATTTAAAACATTTGCAGCAAAAATCTCACCGATTTCATGGAATGTCAAAATTGACAATTTTTTCGATTTCGAGTGTTTTTCACTATTTTGCTTTAAAACATGGTACTTAAGCATTCTGACATGTTTCCGTAAGCAAAACATCATTAATTCCTGAATAACATTCATGACGTCAGGGGCAGGCATCTCGATAATTACATTTTGCAATTTCACGAAGAGACGTGAACATGCCTGCCCCTGTGAACACGTTCAAAACGTATTGCACGGAAAGGCGGTAAAAGTAGGTCAACGGAGATTTTCTTTTTCACGAAGGGACAGGCATCTTTGTTACATTCTCTGTGGAACAGTTGGATTTTCACTTTCACGAACGGACGGGCATCTTTACTAATTACTTTTGGCTAATTAACCACTCTATTAATTACAATTACTTGGTTCAAGTTAAAGTTTACCTATCAAAGAATTACGTCAAGGTTTCCTTATTGCATAAAGTTTTTGCAAAGTAGTAGTTTCACTTTTTGCAGTTTTAAAAACGGAGAAACTTCTCTTGCGATTATCTCGAAAACGGTTTTTCTTCAAAATCCACATGCCCGTCCCTTCGTGAAACCGGTGACGAAATGATTAATTTTTATCAAGGAGAATTTGTTAACTAACTTGAAATTACTCTTTTAGGTATCCATCCAGCGAGTGATCCGTTGTAGATGCACATGGTACATGTACATTATGCACATGGTATTGTCATGTTCTTTATTCACCAAGTCACTGCAGAAATATTGAAAAAAAAATTGAGAATGTTAGGCCAAGTAAAAAAATAAACCAGTTTCTCGTCCCCGCCTGCTTTTGTTTTTTTCCCCCACCTTCTAGTTATTTTATTTTTTATGTTTTTTAATTCATTTGCAATATACTTTGTAAATGTATTGTCAATATTGTCTTTTTATTTGTTTCTAACAAAATGGTAGCTATAAAACTATGTACATGTAGAAAGGGTTATGGTTATGGAAGAATCAATCTGCCATATTGGGGGAAAAAGAGGGGGGGGGAAGCGTTTGCCTCCTTTATTTTACCAAAAAGCCCAGATGAGAAACTAATTAGAGTTTTTTTACTGCGTGCTTGCGGCTGCTATGTGTAGCTACAGTATGATATTGTAAAAAAAAAAAAAAAAACCAGCTTAACTAAAACCTGAAAAGACTGGTTTGGAAAAATAAAACAGCTGAACTAAAACCTAAAAAGACTGTTTTTTTTTATGTACATCCTTGAAATTTGGAAAGAAAATGTGATGCAAATATGGTTTTTTTTGCCATTTAGAGATTAGATATTTTCTTTGGTCATTTACATACTGGATCCCATTTAAGTTAATTTGCATGCACTTTTGTATCCAGAATTCATGATCGCAATTAATGTACTAGTATCTACATGTATGTATACATATGATAACTACGGTACAGTTTCCAAGGAGAAATGTCTGCATGAATCGCCACATGAAATCGAGAATGAAAAGATCACATCTTCAATTGGAAGTGAGCCCTCTGTTGCCTGAAAAATCAGTCCGTTTTTTCTGATGGATTGCTTTCTGCAGATTGGCCATGGCGCCCTCTGTTGAGAGCCAAAATAATCTTGTGTTCGATGCTTGCTAATGCAGTGCATGAGTACATGTGTGTACGGTATGTGTACGTGTATCTTACATTTGTAACCTGTCATCGTGAAATGGGCTTAAAGTTGGAAAATGACATTTGCAGTACAATGGGACAAAGCCAAAATTTGAAGGTGTGGTCGATTATTTTGTTTTCTGGTGTACCTCAATCTGTAAAGTCCTGTTTACCATGTTTACATGTACCTTTCCCTAATTGGTTTTTGTTCAATCAAACATCTTTAAAACCAACTTTATATTACTTGACTGTTCATTCGCTGTAACACAACGGCAGGATTTTTAAATTATGCCATTTTCTCAGAAAGTACTTGTACACTTGAATTTATTCGGCAGTGTATGTTTCTGTTACTGAACTCAGTACTCCAAAAATGTTATACATTGCATACCATAGAAGAAGAGTTCTTGTTCTGTAGAATCCAGAAAATATCTCAAAATATCTTGAGTCAATATGCGTCAAGTATAAAGAGCAGCTTTTTTGTAAAACCTGTGTACATACTCCAGAATTACTGTATGTTTGTCTAGCATGTTGAATCTTTTACATGTACAGTGGAATCTCGATAAGACGAATCTCGGGGGAATCGGCTCAAATTTTGAGTTAAGCAGAGTTTTGAGTTATCCAATGGATTTTCTATTCGGCAACAATTGACAGGAATACATTTTTACTTTGAGTTACAAGGGCTTTTTGATTTAACAGGTTTTGCCTCATCTAGATTTCACATGTATATCACTGTCCCATCACACATGGTTATCATATGTGATTACATACTTTGTATAAAAATTATTTCCAACTGTCAGTTGTAAGAAAAAAACATTGATTAGGCCAAAACAAAAAATACTCGGTCTCTGGTCAGGCCAAAGTTCCGGAATTGATGCGGCGACTCGGCTTTTTTTCTTTTTCAAGCTTGGATTGTACAGACAAGGTGGGGTACTACCGGTACATTGTATTTTTCTTTTTTTTGCGTCCTCATGTACATTGGTGTCCTCCATAATTTGCCTTGGTGCACTCGATCATTTGCCTTGGGTGCAATTTCCCATTCCTTGGTGCTCTTTGGTAAAAAAAAATTGAGGAGGTGCGGCAATAGAGGGCGCTGTTGGAGCTACGGCGGAACATTTTGGGGAAAAAAAAGGTTGACTCGCATGATTAAAATCGACGCGCGCGCTGACCAGAGACCGACTTATTTATTTTTTTTGGCCTTATGTCTGAGAGGTTTTGCATTGCACATTGTAAATGAGAGGCACAGTAAAAGGAACAGTGCACAAGAAGTTAGCTTTTTAAAGAATATACCTACCGATACGTACATGTAGATGTAGATGTGGCATATTACACAATGTATCTATACTACGTGTTCATCAAACCAAATTCTAATTGAATTTTGACATTTAAACATCTTTCTGAAAACCTACAAATCAGTAATCCAACAAATAGACTGTGTCTGTGGTTTTACTACAGCGCTTTGGAGTTAAATGTCAAGAGCTTGCAATCCAATCACTGTCGTTAAATATTGGATATGCTGGGTCCTTTCCTGTGCTATGTTGAACACGTCGTGGAAGCTAGAGCCATGCTGGCACATTGCGTATGTGTGTGTGAATTTGCTTAGAAATGTTTGCTGACTTGAGTCAGTGTTGTTTTAAGCACACCGTGCATTGCATGATGTCAGTGGGACAAAATACTCCAGCCTTTGCTTGCATTTCCTGCTTGGTAAAGGTTATTTGTACTAGGCCATATATTTTTAGACCGGATAAAATTCGAGTACATGTGGACGGGAGGAGGCCAATTTTGAAAAAAATCTTAATATAACAGTTACCGGTACTTGTTGGAGTAACTAGAAAAAATAACAATACAAAGATCAAATGTATTGGCAACAAAAGCTTAAATATGTATTTTTCTTTACAAACATAGTAGTTTACCAGTTACGCTGTATGTATGCACAACAGCAAACTGATATTTCGGCTCAAACTGGCGCCCCCTTGAGGCGGCATCCAATTATGTCAGCTTACATGTCATAGAGCATTGTTTTAATTTTGTGTAATCAGTGCAACTGCAATCAGAGAGAGTTAAGAGATAGTGTTTATGCCACAACAACTGCTGTCAGACTATCGTCTCGCCTACCTGTGTTGAAACACTGGTCCACTGTAAACAGGGTACTATTAAGCACGGGTAGGCAAGGCATGCCATTCACACTCGTGGGCATGAGTCAGTTGTAGATTACAGACTCATGTAGAATCTGTGTTGGTTTCTTGCTATTGTGAACGGTGTTCCTGAAATGTCCGCGTTGGACCCAGATCCAACTGGGAGATTCTGGACAGTGTGAAAGGCCCTTTTGAAAAGTACTGTACAAGCAAAGCACTGTGAGACATTCGCATATCACCATGTGATTTATTAAAGAAAAAAAGACGGTCCTTAATAATTCTTTTAGATCATCTAATAATGATGTTTATCTTCCTCTTGTTTTAGTGGTCACTATAATTGGCTGCAGCTTGACCGCAAGGTTCTAGACCACGAGTTCCTGCAGAGAACCGGAACCCTCATCCTATACTTTCAAGTTCAGTTCTTCTGTGAGAGTATAGCGCATCTCAGGGACAGCATCACCATCGAACTGTTTTATCTTCAAGCCAAGGCCTCCATCTACAAGGTGAGTCTATTGGCACATTGGGGCGAGGACAATAAGAAGACCAGTGGTTGAAATCGTGATGTAGTGCACTAATAGCGATGTGCCAACGCTGGTCAAAACGTAATCACAAATTGTCGTGTTCCTGGCTCCCTGCTGTGCATTATGATGCCCGTATCATTGGTAACCAGTGGTCCTATTCCAATTGTCAACTAGAGTAGTCTTGTGGGGCAGATAGGGGAAATATTTGGGGGAATTGTGCCTTTGATGATACAGGCATGGCATTTGGCACACGGTCAGAGTATAGGTAGAATAACAAGCAATGGCAGCCATTTTGAACATTTTGAAAATTGCTTGTTATTCTACTGATATTTGCAATGGCCTTTATAGCCAAATATCTTTCTCATGACATACTCTGACTGTGTGCCAAATGCCATGCTTGTATCATCAAAGGCACAATCCCATCTCTGTCTGCCGTAGTAGTCCAACCATCCTGTGTTGGAGTGAAGGAAGTCAAACTATGGTTAACAATTTACCATTTTTTTTTTATGTTGGAGCAGTTTGAAGTATAATAACCTTTTGACCTTTACTTTTGACCTTGAATATCACATGACCGTGAGATGGGCGGTAGCGCGAAAACCGATGGTCCAATGGCGCCAAAACTGGCGCCAAAAATAAGCTTTTTCAGACTCAATCACCCCATGTACTAAATATGAACCAATTTGAAGGGGGTGGGGTTTGAACTTCCAATTTTTTGGGGGGTGATTTGACAAGGAATGACCGTAACGCTAGTCGTGGTCCAAGTTTCCTGAAAATGACCCAGTGTTCCTTTATTGATTGACTTTGAAAGGACAACTTGGCACAGAATGTATGTTTGCATAGGAGGGTTAATGCCTACCGGTACATGTACATTGTATGCCATTAATTGAGGGTTTGCTCAGAAAGGATGAAACTTTTGTTACATAAATCCTAAAAAATGAGTGAAACTGACCAGATTCAGTTTGAAACAACACTACATGTAGGTTGAACATCAAATAAGTATGACGCTTTTTTTCTGTGGCAAGTGTCATTTCTCTTCCATTTGTACAACTGTACTACTACTTTCACCACCCTATTCTCATTCATTGATGAGAACAAATTAATACAAATTAGTACATCATTGAAACTTGCAGATTCACTACCATGTTAAAGTGAAAGTGATGCCACACAAAGTGAAATCACTCACAAAGAAAGAAATACAGGATATAAACTGATGAAAAGGAACAGGAAATTTGGAACCGAAAGAAAAACAACTGTGTAAGGGAAGGGAGGAAGAGGGGAAAAGAATGAACAAAACCCTATTATATAACCGACAAACAGATCCTTGTCATTTGATTGGTGGAAATCACATCACGTGACATTCGTTATTGCTCCCATTCACGCCGCGGCTCAAAAAGTCCCATTCGCCCATTGGGAATGGGAAATACTATTCAACAGTTAGGATCATTCTTGTTCCATGACGTGGTATTTGTGTGCAAATGCATGCCGGTGTGCGCATTCAGCGTTGCGCGTAGCGTGTATTGTTCCAAAGAGCCAGCGCTACAGAGATGGGTTCAAACATTTTCGTGAACGGGTTGTTTGGAAGAGAGAAATAAATTTTCCACCAATTTTGTAGTGAAATAAAAATTCAAATATTTTAAATGACAAGGATCTATATATGTCCGTTGTAAAACAAATATTGAGTGGCTTTAAATTGTGAAATGTGAAGAATATTATCGCTCGGTTAAATCTGGACTTTTCCAGTTCACTCGGCTTCGCCTCGTGAAATGGAAAAGCCCAGATTTTACCTTGTGATAATATTCCTCCCATTCCACGCTGAGCCACTCAATATTTGTATAATGGTACTTTGTAAAATATAACAGTAATTTGGCATTTGAAGACTGTTTTCATAAGGCTGTTTTGTCTTCATCAGTTCTTGATGAATTATTCATGTAATCTACCCCTGTACAATTGTGTGAAACAAACAACATGTATGAATGTTTACTTTTCCTGTTTGTGTAAAACTTTGATGAAATCAAATTTGTCTTGAATTTGCACGTGGGAACACGTACATGCAGACTCTAGAGTTCCGGCCCTCGTCATCCATTGTCGGAAATTAAAAACATGAATATAAAAAACCCAATTGAAACCGTGAATAAAAGCGAGCATGTTTTGCTTGCGCCTGATTGTTTGGTGAGTAAATATTGGCGAAAAAAATAAGAGACTGGATTTTTCTTGTTGTTTGATCAAATGCCGGGGGACAAATGGAAACATTCTGGTTCAGGGAAAGAAAAGCAACGTTTTGTAAAGAGCAGCGACAAAATCCTACTCTAACGATGCAATGTACACGTACACGTATGTACGGTACATGCATTTTGTAGTAATGCCCCATGGCAGTGAAACGTGAATGGCCTCATAACTAGTGTTTGAAGCTTGTTTTTTTAAGTAATTCCAGGAGAATTCTTGTATTTTGGGACTGGTAAATTTATTAGTCTTCAAACTTTCTTTCTGTCAGTTTTTTTTTTTGAAAAAAAGAAGAGTTTGTTAGAAATGTATGATTTGCACGTGAGAATAAGAAAATTTAATATCTGTCGGGAATTCTCAAAGCTTACCCGGTATGTCTATACGTGGTTGTTTAGAGTATCGAAGTCTCACGCCAGTTGTCTTTGTTCTGGTTTGTGCGCTTGTTCATGTGCTGATGTCTTCGCACACTTCAGCTATAGTTCAGCTATGCGCATGAGCCAGAATACGTGGCACACTTTGTATTCTATAGTAACATGTACTCTAAAACCGCTTTTTCGTGTGCAAGTTTCAATTTCTTTTGTGTCTGTTGCATAGTACATGTAAGGCAGACCTAGGCCGTTAACGTGTACAGTACACAATGGACACGCAAAAAAACGCATGTGGAAAGGCAGCTTAGCTTTAAGAAAACAAGATGAGGAATCTAAAGTCCTGTGTGTGTTTTTCATTGTTGTGATGAAAAAGTTTCTGTAAACTTTTTAATTTGATTACATATCTCTGCGTTGTCAGTTTGTGATGGAGTGTTTTTAACAGGGTCTTAGCCTTGTTGCCATTTTAACAGCAGCTGCATGCATATGTATTCAGTTAAGTATGTATGTGAAGCCTAGTTTAAATTCTTTCAAGGATTTTATATTTTCACTTCCTTTTTGGGGCTGGGGTTTCAATCGGACTGTTGTTGATGGATTGATGAAGGCATGAGTAACTAAGCAACTAATTCGCACAGAAAACAACAAGCGCGCTGGGGTCACTCAATAGTGCACAACATGCTGGCGTAGTCTTGGGGCCAGACTAAAAAAAACATAGACTCTTGGGTCTTGTAACCTGACTTGCTCCCACCACCTTCCATCCAGCTACAAGTGCTAATTACCGAGCGCAGGTGGATATCGGCCAACGGCCTTCCCTGTGCTGGGGCTGCAAATCCCTGCAAGGTTTGCATTAATTGAGTCGGACTGCTGCGAGATCCCGGGGGAGTTTATTCAGGCAAGGTCGGGCTGAGGTCATCTGAAGCTAGATTGTAGCGTTTCAAAAACAGGAACAGTGTTTTCCCTTGTCCCAGTTTGTCTAAGTTGTCCTTTAAATTAATTTTTGCTTCCCACTTATTGTTCAAGATTTGTTACAAACAACTTCCCTTTTGGCCAGTTGTTTTTATACCCATTGAACATCTTGTTTTAGGAATTTCGTCAACCTACATGTACCTGTTATACTAGATATTATAAGGGGAATAGTTTTTTTTCTATCAAATGAAGCAAACAACAAAGTAAAACAAATGAAAGGTTTCAGAGAAAACTTTGGATTTCTTGAAAATAACGACTGCATAAAAGTGGTTTCGTCCACAAATGTCGACAGTTGGTGACATGTACTCATAATAGATTTCCAATAAATGAAAATTTACCATACCTGCCTCTGATGGGAACTAGAGTATATCTTATGTTGGAAACATGCCCATCCCCCCCCCCCCCCCCGAAAAAATAGCAGATTGCAGTTCGCTACTGGTAGCTTAATACCAGTGTTAGTTCAAACCTTGGGAAATCAATAAACCCCAGCTCAAGCACAAAAGAACAGAACCCAAGCGCAGCAGGCAGCCTGGTGAGGAATAGAAAGACTTGTTTATTCAGAAGCAACTGGGGCAATAACCGTGTTGGTGGTAACAATGATACAACATTTTTATCCAATAATTGCACCCTATTCCTATAATTTCAGCTGCTAATCAGAGGCTGAAAATAATCATGGAAGGGTTTTACCGTGTATAATCTAATTTTAGAAAATTCGTAACCCAATTTAAATTTTTTTTATTTCCAATGCATTGTGGGGTGCTGTGGTCCAGTGGTGCTGTTGTCCAGTGGTTACCATGGTTACGGCGTTGTGGTCCAGTGGGGTGCTGTGGTCCAGTGGTTACGGTGTTTTACTTGTGTGCCGTGGTACATGGGTTCGAATCCTGACCGTGGGAACATGGTACTTGTGCTCTTGAGCAAGGCACTTTACCATTATTGCTTCGTCCTTCGGATGGGACGTTAAAGCCGTAGATCCAGTGTGTTGGGTAATGCACATTAAAGAACCCAGTAACACTTATTGCTAAGAGAAGGGGTTTGCCCTGGTGTTTCTGGCAGTGGCTGCAATATGCGCCACAGCATCTTGTAAACCATTATAAGGTGCTACATAATGGGTCTCATATTTCTCATAAACTTGATTTACCTTTCTTTAATAATAGACATATCTCCAGCGCCTTGAGTACCTAATTGTTGGTAGATACGTGCGCTATATAAAACTCCGATATTGTTATTATTATTATATTGTCTTGTAACATTAAACCTGTGTTGTAGTCAAGTCCATCACAAGTCCATGTTTTGTTCTGTAACTTGGAGTACGAGTCTATGTAGACCTTAAGCGTGGCATCCATCTTAGAGGGCAATCCCTTTGTTTTGCTGGGATGCATAAGTGAACCACCAGTGCATTACAAAAGAAGCCCTCTAAGATGGCTGCTACGCATAAGGTCAATTAAAGACAGATGCTTCAAGTCTTGGTTTTAATTGGTGTCTCGACTTCAGTGGCGTAGCAAGGTGGGGGCGTTAACCAAAAAGGGGGAAACGGGAGGGGGAAAGAATGGGGAAGCCTGAAGGGGAGTAGAGGCACATCTGATCAATGCCCTGAACGCACCCTCTCCACATGGCCAGCGTGCTATATGCGGATGTGGTTTAAACCATCAGCCATTTGGTAACCCTCAAGCCTCACTTGAAAAATCCTCACTTCACTTCTGCTTGACTTCGTCTTACAGATCTACAACATTGCTGTCAATACGGAATAAGCTTTGGTGTGAAAGTCCAAATACATCATTTTTAATCACAGTGAACTTGAGCTTTGTTTAAAACTTACATTTATTTGTTCTTTCTAGAGTTTCCTATTCTAATCTTGTTTGTTTCCTTCACCTCTTGGGAGAAGGGTATGTAGATAAGAAATATTTAAAAGAGTAGACTTTTTTTAGCTTTGTTTGCAAAGTCACAGGAATTGTGTCAAGGAAATGACATGCTTGCTGTCGTAATGTCAAGTTGATAAAGTTGTACCTCTTGTTGACCACATCCTTGGTGTCGTTTATTTATTGTTACCTGATATATATATTTTATGACCACCATGACATCCACCCCCTATTCAGCAGATTTTTGTAAAAACATCCTTGAAAACAAATAACTTGCTTCAGTTTTATCAAAATAAAACAAGTCAACGGAAATAAAAACCAAAACAAACAAAAAACAGAAATAAAAACAACAAACATTGACTTGCGAGATACCTTTTAAAAGCTGATTCAGCGAAAGGCAAACCCTTCCATCGATTGTGAACAAAACACTCCAACGCCATCTCCCGCAAACTGAATCAATTCTTAGCCCACCTTCTTAATCTCTACGACAACAACACCTTTGAAACCTTGAAGAAAAACAAAACACTTAAATGAACTGTTCCTTTTTTGGACATTCTTGAACTATACAAACCTGGATTTGTTTTTTTTTATTAAGTGGAAGACCAAAAAAAAAAGCCCACGAGAGTGTTTTGCAGAGCGGATGTTTTGTGGTCTCGAGTTTCTCCTCCCAGGAAAATATCCTGATGAATTCCTTGTGTGGGCGGACACTCCGAGACGCTTGTTGGACTTGCCGCAGCTCTTGTTGTCGCAGCTTCAAAGAAATGGAACAGATTTTTTGTTGTGCTGCTGAACTAGTTGTTTTTTTTGCTGGTGTCAACTTCAGATATTTCCCCAAGTGTTTATGAAAGGTGTTTCCTGAAATGAATCCAAGTGTTTCAATGAGGAATGTGTGCCAGTGGATAGTGTAACGATTTTGTTATTTTATTTTTTCTTTTGAATATGAAATGTATGTCCTTTTTCCTGATCTCAGCTTAAAGGTATACAGGGTGAGTAAAAAAAAAACCCGAAACCCAAATGGTAGGACCAAATTTTGAATAAAATTTTGCCTGTAGCACTTCCAAGATCCAGGATATGAAAGCCCAATAAATGACCTTTCTTTAGTACAAGAATCATTCAAATCACTCATGTACTTTTCAAGTTACGGAATTGTGGACACAAACACTGTTTTGAGGTTCTGTCCATGGATCACAAAAAAAGTAAGTGTTCTTTCGGCAAAACGAAAACAATTCTCCTAAGGATGCATATGTGAATTTTAAAACATATGTAAAACTTTAAAAACAGTGTTTGTGTTCAAAATTTTGTAACTTGAAAAGTACATAAGTGATTTGAATGATTCTTGTGCTAAAAGAAAGCTCATTGATTGTGCTTTCATATCCTAGATGTTGAAAGTGCTACAGGCAAAACTTCATTCAAAAATTGGTCCTGCCATTTGGGTTTCGTTTTTTCTTTTTACTCACCCTGTATGCAGTCATAAAAAAAATGTCCCCTTGCTAACAACTTATCAAATTAGGTTTTGCCCTTCACCGACATTTAAACACTGTATACTCAGTGTGTTACCTCCCGAGTGAAAGTTGGAAAAAAATCACTCGGGTGGGACTCGAACCCACGACCTCCTGCTTTCTAGTGCAGATGTCTTACCACTCGAACACCGACCTAACGGGATCGGTCGGCATGTACATCAGATTCGAACCAGCCAACCGATCCCGTTAGCTCGGTGGTCGAGTGGTAAGACATCTGCACTAGAAAGCAGGAGGTCGTGGGTTCGAGTCCCACCCGAGTCATTTTTTCCAACTTTCACTCTGGAGGTAACACACTGAGTATACAGTGTTTAAACGTCGGTGAAGGGCAAAAACCTAATTTGATTTATATCACCCCGACGCAAAAATGCCATCTTATAAATTGCTAACAACTTATCATTGGAAAATTACTCACATTTTGTCTTTTTTTTAATAATGTTTTCACTTTTCATTGAGTTATTTGAGTTAAAAAAAAAGGAAAATATTTTAAAAAGCCAACCTCTACAGTTTCGTTCTTGTTTGTGTGTCTGTGTTAAATCATCTTGTTTGCATCCCGTCAAGTAGACCTGTTGTCTAATTTTTTTTCAAAAGTATGTTATATAGGAAGGGGCCAATATTTCAACTTGGAAACGGTATCCTGCTCATACTCAGAACTTTAATAATACAAAAAACCAAAAAAAACCAGTGAGCAAATAAGACATATCTCGTTCGGATTTAAATTTGCTCCCAGCTCACTCAAATGCCTTGAAGTACATGTATGAAGTTGACTTGATAAATCATTAAAAAAAAATAGTTGAACAAAACAAATTGACCTTTTCTAGCGGAAATTTACTTTTTTTAAGTAAATGTGATGATCACCAGGATAGTTTCGTGATACTTCAATCTTCTAAATTTGAATTTGCAATTTCAAATACGAATTTTGTTCCAGGCAGCAATTCCAACCAAATCCAAGCACAACTTAACTGTTTTTTCCCCTCCTTGTGGCATTACATGTCTATAAAACAAGAATAATAGTCTGTCTTCATCGGTAACCAATTAAAATTTGCAATTTGAAGCTGCGACAACAAGGGCAGTAAATCCAACCAAGTCAAAGTGGAAGTCGACTGGTTTTTTTTTCTTCGATTGTGGCGTTACATCCATAACAAGAAGAATAGCCGGTGATCCGTCTTCATTGGTAACCAAATTGACTTGTCTTATTAAATGCCGGATCTCTTGTCTTTACTCTTCTCCAGGGTGATATTGAGGTAGACAGCGAAACCGTGTTTGAGTTAGCCGCCTACGTACTGCAAGCTACAGAGGGTGATTTTATAAGGTAAGGTCTTTCATTTTTCTTTAAGGGCTGATAATATTTTACAGCCCTGTAGAAACGCTGGCTTTGCTGTTGATTTTTATTTGATTGATTAATTTGGGGATTTTTTTGTTTTCAACCTTTAATATTCAGGAATTATATACAGGAAGAAATCATTTAAAGTGTAAGCAATTTGGTATTGCGTAAATTACATGTAGCCCAGGGTACTGCACACGAAGCATGTTCAGAAACTGCTCACATTCAAATTACGTACATTGATGGGAGCTAGCAAATTTCAAAAAATGAAGAAAGAGCGCTAGTACATGTAGGTCTACAGCTGATGGTCAGGGGTGAAAGTTGTCGCCGACAACTTGTCGGGATTTTTCCTGATAATGGTGCCAAGTGGAGTATCATATTGAACAATAGGTGACACCTTTCAACCGGCAAATTTACCAACAGGGACACGATTTTGCTAACGAAAACGATTAATGAGAGGGGCGGGGGGTGTTTTGACCCCCCAGTGACGCCCGTGACCATTCATGCACCTCTTACACCCTTGTCTAACCCCCTAACCCCCACCCCCTAACCCCCACCAGACAGGATATGACGTACCCTTAGCCCTCGAGTCATTGACTCTCTGTAATCTCAATGAAGCCATGCTCTTACACTAGTTACAGCGTACCGTACATGAAGCTTGTTGATCCGCTTCAGATGAAGGGAGACCTCCCAAGAGGAGTGACTGGATTTAGGGGATGCCGTCTGGCTGCATGTAGTTTGGATTATGGATCTCACGATGGAGATTTTTTTTTAGATTGAGGCTGATATGACATTGTCGCTTTTGCACTTTGTATTGTTATGGGGGATTTGATGTACATGTACGTACATGTTGGAATAACTTGTATGGAAACTATTTTTGCTCGTACACAAAAGTTTAAAACATTTGCAAGGCGGGTGAGTGACCGAAGACCCGATATAGAAAGCGCCCGCTGATTGGTCAAAATCTAGGAGGTCAAGAGGCGGGGTCTTGCCTACATGTAATTAATCAGCGAATCTGCTCACATATCATAGACTACCCGTCCCCCCCCCCCCCTCTACAATTCAAATGTTTTGCCAGAAACCAGTCTTTACCACGCCCATTGCATACCAATGAAATAGAATCATTGCGTGCACGATATGTATACAAAGAACATTATACTTAGGAGGACATTTTTGTAATACAAAAAAGCATTAAATTAAAAAAGTGCTTTCAATAAAAACGGGTAAACACGTCAATTACTGCAATGATTAATGTCTTTACAATGTAATCGGAGTGGTGATACGGCAGACGGCGACCTCATTTCAAACAACCGATGAGCTATCCAGATATTTGTCTACATGGATTCATTTGTGACTGACTCTCCACCAAGTATTCGATCATGACTACTGACAACAGAGCATACACTGTGCGTGAAGTTTATTGGAGATCCATTCAAGATGGCATTTTGAAATGTTAACGATGCTACAAAGCTGTGCGGTAATGAGGACGTTCTGGATGTACCGGGTACATGGTACAGGATTGTCTCCATGTGTTTCCCCTGCAACCAAAGAGAGATGTCACAATGATTTAATTAGGACTTGGCAGCAGACCAGACCCAGATACCGGACATTGCCAACATCATCCTGTGTGGAGAAACTTGGCAGAGAGAATATTGCTTGAAGGCCGGTTCATGCAACACAAGTGTGAGGGTGCAGCAAATTTCATGAGTTCAACAATTTCAACAATGATTTTGCATTACTACGCTTAAAATACCCCCTTCTCTGGTTGACAAATTCTGCTACGCCATCACAGCAGTCAAAATCAATCAATCGCCTTTTTTTTTTACTTGGCTCGGAGAATACTGCTTGAAGGCCGGTTCATGCAACACAAGTGTGAGGGTGCAACAAATTTCATGAGTTCAACAATTTTAACAATGATTTTGCATTACTACGCTTAAAATACCCCCTTCTCTGGTTGACAAATTCAGCTACGCCATCACAGCAGTCAAAATCCATCAATTGCCTTTTTTTTAACTTGGCTCGGAGAATACTGCTTGAAGGCCGGTTCATGCAACACAAGTGTGAAGGTGCAGCAAATGTCATGATGTCAACATTTTTAACAATGATTGTGCATTACTAATCTTAAAATCCCTCCTCTGTGGTTGAAAAATTCTGCTACGCCATCACAGCAGTCAAAATCAATCAAGTGACTTTTTTAACAGTTAAGAGTTCAAGGTCAACATTTTTAACAATGATTTTGTATTAGTACTCTTAAAATCCCCTCTCTTTTGGTTTACAAATTCTGCTACGTCATCACAGCAGTCAAAATCAATCAAGTGACTTATTTTAACTGTTAAAGAGTTCCCTTGTTTATTTGATATAGCCATGCTGTACCTACCGGTACCAGTTTCTTTTTTTGTCTGTTGACGGAATTTACATAGTCACAATGTTTACAGGAATGTGATATGACTGGGTTTTTTTACTGTATACAATTGCATAGCAGGGGAAGTGGAAGTAATTTTTGACTGTCTACCATGACTGATCAAACAATGGGAGGATTTAATGTGCGTGTAACATTTGTCCATGCACAATGCCTGTTATTACCAGTGTGAAAGGGGGAAAAATTGATGTCATAAACATACAATGGGAACTGAAGATTTTTCCACAACTTAAAAATTAGTTTGCATTGGTTGCATTGTGACATACTTATCATACATTGTAAATGTGCACATTAACCCTCACCAATTTTGGGGATTTTGGTAGGCAAGCCATGAGTACCGAGTCCATCAAAATCCACCTATAGTAGTGGTAGTCTTGTGGTGGATTTCAGAAGAATTGGTCCTGAAGCATTATGTGAAGCAGGGTCAATGATGGACTTTGGCGGACTTGGTCCAGTACAAGTTTAGTAAAAGACACTAGGGAGTTAGGGTTAATATGGTACCGGTTTAAAATGTTATCTTCAAGTAAAGTCGTATCCTTGATTCTGATTGGTCGATCCATGGCAACAAGATGAGGCTGCATTGCACGGTCCATATCGCACCCTGCGTATTGCGCTATTCCAAGATGCGAGCGACATTCCAGCTGCATGCGCTGAAACTGTTGAAATGTTCATGTAAAGCGTGCTACTGCGCGTCAAGTTTGCTTGAAGATAAATTCGTTATCACACTTGCGCACATGGAACATGGAAAATTTAGTGCGTCTGTGTCCCACTTACCACTCGGCCTTCGGCCTCGTGGTATGTGGGACACAGATGCACTACATTATTCCGTGTTCCTCTCGCGCTCGCGGGATAACTTATAATATACATGACACCACACCGCACACATTTTTTTCACCGTTGAATATTTCATTCTTCTTTGATGAAAATCTCAGGCCCCTTTCAATTTACATACACGTATACATGTACCTGGTACCTGGTCACATGCATTGAACAGCAGTTTGCACCAGTTCAGTATTTGACAATGTACCCGGTACCTGTACTCTCTGTACAGCGATTTAGTGCACTAGGCAGTGCACGTGACTTGATTGGTCAGTGAATGATTTTGACAAGCAGCCACATTACTGTGCTCATATGAATCCTACACGTGGGCCATTCCAGCATTAAGCCATGTCTGTGAAAGAGCTTTTAAGAGCTCAGTGAATAAACCTAAAAATGAATTTTTTCAAATTTTGTATCCATCATCTACCGTATAGCAATGGTCGAGGAGATTACAGTCCAGGAGTTTTGGGGCATTTCTCTGAATCATTCATAAGATGTAATGGTTAATAGGCTCTATTACCAGGTATGCAACTTTTTCTCAGATCCGCTGATTTCCTCGTTTTTTCACTTTGCAGGAAGGCCATTACCAATTGAAAAACACTGTACAAAGTCTTTTGTGGTTTGGAGTTTCCTTGTTTTTTCTAAATTCCCAGTTGCATGCCTGTATTACAAACATCTCACTTCCTTTCATAAATCACTGGTATTTGCCCATGTCCGTAATAGTTTGCCAGGTGACTCAATTATCCCCTTACTAAATTATCACTTTACTAAATTATCACTTTAACATCGGAATCAGAGAATGAATCAATTAAGATTAATAACTGAGCAGGGACAGGTAATTGTCATCTGCCCTTTCCAGTCTCCAACGTAATCAACGTAATTTATCTTTTCTGCTTCCCGTTAACAACCCCCCCCCCCCCACCTCATCTGCAGTGACTCCAAGACACGGAACGACCTCAAGACACTCCCCGTACTACCTCACAGCACACTCAGGGAGCACCCATCACTGCCTTACTGCGAGGAGAAGATCATCTTCTATTACCGGCAACTGGGAGGCCTCAGCCGCGGACAGGCAATCATTTGGTGAGTCTTGCGTTCATTATCAAACGACAAAACTCACAGACTATAATACAATCTTGATCTTTGACAGACTTTGGCATTTGTGGATGTCTGAATGATTGTGCCGTGCCTTTTTTTGCAGATGTACACATGTAATTGGCAATTTATACATCATGCCATCAGGGGCCAATTTCACTGCGCTGCTAAGCACAAAAATTTGCTTAGCACAAAAACAGTCTGGCTTATAGTAAAAGCAGTTACCAGCCAAAACTCCACGTGATATATTGCTTGTGATTAGTATTCAGCTGTTGTTTGCTTTATAGCATGAAAATCACATGGAGTTTTGGCTGATAACCTGCTTTTACAAGCCAGACTTTTTTGTGCTAAGCAAATGTTTGTGCTTAGCAGCGCCGTGAAATTGGGCCCTGCAGGGTTGTGAGAAATAACCCCTCAGAGAAGAGTTTGGGTTGGACTGGAGTACAGGACCCCTGCTTACTAGTGCAGACGTCTTAGCCTATAAAATATTCTACTTAACCTTACCTGATGTTACTTCGGCCTTTCAGTTAGAATGGCCAGTTTACAAAATGTATGTACAAGTACCGTATACTGGTCCATTACTGGAGCATACCGGTACTTGTGTCATAATGTCCATGGCAACCTACTTGCATCACTTTTTAAACAAGACCGCACATATGGGCTCTGTGTGCAAACAAGAGAGGGCGCTTTTTTACCCCATTTCGAGGGCCCCATTGACGGAACACTTCACGTGTGCGTATCATCATCATCATGTCGGTTTTAAGGCCGTTGTCCAGTCTGTTCTGGGTTGGCCTCGTACTGGTTCGTATCGTGCACAATATGCACGACGTACTTTAATCTGAATGTGTACGGTACACAAGGCCATAATGTCTTCGTGTGAGCATCAGGCATCGTCAGCAATGCGTTCAAATGTCTCGCCAAGTGGTCTCCCCCGAACTATCCTTTTCTTAACGGTAAAGGGGTACATGTGTACTTGTGCACGGAGCCCATACATGTAGATTATGCTGAAGTTTTCCTCAGCTTGACAGTCCCTGCAGAGAAATCAGACATTTTTAGTTATCTGAAGTAAAGATTGTCTGATCAAATAACGGGAAAAAGAATTCTTTCTCTGTTCTTTTTTGTCTCATCTTAAAAAAATAATTTAAACATTAACTACAAGTTGCTGGTACTTCTGTGTGTCTTGACTGATGCCTACGCTCTGTCATCATATAGCGATTGTCATCTGAAGCAATGCTCCCCCAAACAATAATAAAATAAACAAAAAAACTACCGATGCATTGGTAAAGACAGACTTCCAATTTTGGATGATGACAGAAACCAAAACTAAAGATTCCAGACTGAGATAGCATCCATATAAGGGACTGCCCTGAAAAAAAGGATGAAAAAGATTGGGATTTCATGATAGGTCATGACGAATGACGATGGCATTAAGAAAAAAGGCCGTCTCACATATTTCTGCACTCTCAGCGTGCAGTTTAAGAGCCTCCGCTGAGAAACACGGAGGCGGCAATTTATTCCTGAAATTGCCGATCGTGTGTCCCGGGGAATGCAGACAAACCTGTGTGAGATAAATTACCTGGGCATGCTGGACGGCACACCCCTCGACACTTGGTTGCATGCGTGGGATGGTCTGGTCACAGTCTGAGAAGATAAAGATTTATAAAATGCTGAAGTGCATTCTACATGTACATACCGGTGCATGTAAGATTGGGCCGTCGTTATTGATTGAAAAATTCAAAAGAGGCTAACATTGTATCTAGTAAGGCCTAAATCGCCTATCATGCATTCTTTGCATACATCATTCTATAGTACATTGTATAAGATTGGGGATACTTTTGTTCTCCTGTCCCTGTTGAATAAATCTGACATCTTTGATTTCATAATTCTGATGCACTCCTTAATGCAGTCATCCTCCAAGAGTGATTATGAATAGCAAACTACCTACCCAACAAATACAAATTTGTTTGAGTCATTCCGGTACTTGAATGGCAAATTACAAAGTACCAAGGTACATGTAACAGGGACAGAGAAAAAGTCACACTTTGGACCCTAAATGTATAGAATGACCAATATGTTCACATAGGCTTAATGTCATCGTCACAGAAAACAAAATTCCGGCAATTTTAAATCAAATTCCCTGCTTACTTGATGTACATGTTGATACAGGATGTATAATGCCAAAATTATCATTTGGTTTGTTTGTTTGTTTGTTTAAAAATGCATTTCAGACAAAAGTATCAAATAGACAAATATCTTATGATAAATGTACATGGAAGCATGTACAATTAAACATCATTCCTAAATTGGGCCACCCAGTTTGTAAGCACAGGAATTTACGTTTCCATTAGCATAATTGTCCTCAATAGATTTGAAGATTTGGATCTTTTGCAGGGCTCGGACGCGATACTGCACGTCTGACTGCCACATCGATCTTCACTGTTCCATTACGCGTCGGGAATAAAAAAAAAATAGCACACACCTACTCTTTTACCTCTTCACACCATGCTCCTATAATGTATTTCTCATGCAGTGGCAGTTGTTTCAAATAGTGTGACCTGTTACAGTACTCGTACAAATGTATGCATTGTCATGTATTCCTTTAAGCATACTGGCTTTCTTGAGGATGTACTTTTGTCTTGCACTGTTACCCTGAGAAGGAAATTTTGATGTGTGTCAGAAAAGTGCGAGTCAAGTATTGTTTAAAAAGTGCTTCATGCTCAAGCTGTGCCAATTATTCTAATATTTTCTTGATCATGGAATATCTAATTTGTTTTTGCTTGATTGGAATATTTGAAAACGAAATGCAGTGAGAGAAAGAGAGAAGACCAATTTTTTTGATTGGTGAATAATTTGTCTTCATTTTACTTGTTGATCCTTGGGTGAAATCATTGCTTGCTACTGGCGTCAAGGCTGTGTATAAAGGTGATTGCTTTTGTTATTTCTATGTTGATCAGATATTCTCCATCCTTTTGCTTTGAATATTTGATCACATGGAAATTTGTGTATTAGACTGTTGAATTGATTGAAAATGGCTCAACCCTAATGTTGTACTTGTACGTGTACCCAGACTTGTCAGGAACACATTGAGACAACAGTGTATAATGTGCTCACAAAAAATGTGTATACATGTGCATGTACCGGTACAGTATGTATGTAATAGCATTAGGTTAGGATGCATCAGAATCTCTTGTCTAGAGCCACTGTCTAGGTCTTTGTCAATTACAACTACATGTATATTGGAATATAGTTTTGGACAAGGCCTTAGACTAATACAGTATGAAACAAGCCCATCTGTTGATCAGGGGACACGATTGATTTTGACGGTGATTCAGTGCGATGAGTTGGCCCAATTCTACTAGAATGTCCGGGGTTATTATGGAAAACTGAGAGCATTGACCAGCTTACGATGAGGATGGTGTCCTAGATGGTACGGTTCTCCTTCCTCTTATCCAATCACGTCGTGGTTATTAACTCTGATCGTTTGTGAGGCTAAGGATTTTGTGGTGATGACCTGCGGTGGGCTTGTGGTTTCGTGGTGAAGTTGCAATGTTTGGCTTGTCATGGTTTTAGATTGGGAAGAAAATTTATTAATTGCATGTAATGTTGAAATGGTGCAACAGGTTGCAGTATTAAAAAAAATAAATCTGATTTAAAAGTTTTGATAGAGGATTGGGGCAGGTACATGTACATGGATTTAAAATCTTTTTATTATTGCTATTCATGATTATTTACATCAACATGTGTAAAGTTGAAATGTGTATTTTTATAATGTAACCAATTTTTTCATGATTGAAATTAAACCTATTCATTATATTAAAGTTTTTTTCTGTTAATGGGATTGACCGAAGCTATAGTAACGTGTATTTCAGAGGTGAAATTGATAGTTGGGCATCAGACATTCACTGACATTTAACTTTGTCCTGAAGAAATTTTGAACTGAAAGATCATTCTTAGTGCATGTGGCAGCTCATAATTGAAACTGCTTGGTCATTTCGTCCGAGCAGTTTTTTTTTACACATAACTTCACCTGCTGGCATTTACAACGTACCAATGCAGCTCTGCGATGTAAACCTCTGCCCAATTTCGCAGCTGGGCCAACAGCCCCATTCCCAAGCTGTTGCCTCAAACCCTGGACGCTTGTCCAACTGCCAAATTACCCCGGTACGGACGGTCCAACTTCGGAAAAGGCGACGGAGCTGCATGCTAACACGAAGCCAATGAAAAGCTGCAACAGCAATTCCCACTTTCCCCGCTTTTCCTATTTGGGATCAGCTGGTAGCTAGTGGAATTTGATTAAATGCTGTTACATTCTGTCGTTAACCTGCAGCGTGGGACATTTGGGTAAATGAATTCCCTATGAAAAAGCCCCCCCCCCCCCTCCCCCGTCCCCACACACTCACACATATACGTACATGAATTCTTGTTCCCTAGTTGTGGGGACATACATTGTACATACTACACTCGTCTCCATGAGGTGTTTGTGGGGACTGAAAACACTGTGGGGACAGCAGAAAGTCCCCATAACTCGGTTATAATTTGCCCAACAATAAAAATCGTCCCCATAAAGTGGTGTAGGCCTACCGGTACCCACCCACTCTTCAAAATTTTATTTTCAAGGTAATGTACAACATTTGCAAACATCACAAAACAAAACTACCAAAGTATTATGAAATAACTTACCACTTGACAGTAAGTGACTAGTCTCAAGCATCATGTGATATCATGGCACCTACCGTGCTGTCATTTTCAAGGAAATTTGAATTTTTATATCAATTTCCAACGATGGTCAGCCGACCATCGTTGGAAAAAACTGACCTTTTTCCCCCCAAACACTGCCCCCAATTTACAAAATTTAGTTTGTCCACATTTTGTTTGCAATCCGTTACACATCCGTGAACGGGTGCAAGCCAGCTAGTCTGGTTCCCTGATCTGACAATTCACTGACGTCTATAAATTGCTCCATTTTGTCTTAAGTAGGGTTAGGGAACCAGACTACAAGAACAGCCATTTTTTTCTTGGTTTTTTCGGCATCAAAACTTAAAGGGAATATACATCATTTGCTTTTGCTGTAATTTTCAGAAATGGATGGAATTGGGGGTTGGAAATATATAGCAAATATAGTTACACTGACTTTTTTGAGGTTTTGGGTTCGAAAATGCTATAAAAACCAAGAAAAACAATCATTTTCCTGTAGTCTGGTTCCCTGACTCCATATAAGAAGAAACAGAGCAGTTTACATACATTGGGGAATTGTAAGGCCAGGGAACCAGTCTAGCTGGCTTGTACCCGTTCATAGGTGTGTAATCGATTGCAAACAAGTGCGATGGTCAATTGGAGCCAGTATTTGAAAAAAAGCCAGTGTTTTCCAACGCTGGTCGGCCGACCAGCGTTGGAAATTGATACAAAAATACCACTTTTCTTGAAAATGACAGTATACCAGGTGCCATGATTTTACAGGATGCTTTACACTGTCATTCACTAACAGTCCAGCAAGGTATTTCAAAATGATTTGGTAGTTTTATTTTTTGATGTTTGCAAATGTTGTATTTTCCCTTTAACACTGGTCATTGTAACAATATTTGCTGTAATATAATGTACTAACCCCCAAATCCATACATTTCTGAAAATTACAGCAGAAGCAAATTACCTTAAAACAAATTTTGAAGTTAAACAAGTTCATTGTTGCTGTAGGTCATACAGTGTGTACATGTACATGTACATGTAAGGTTTTGAATGCATTGCTTTTTGTGATTGTAGTTGCATAAACTTGCAACACATTTTTCAGGTACCAGGTTTAATCTGAAATGTCCATACCTACACAAGGTACGTCGTTCCCCCCCCCCCCCCCCCCAGTACATGTTTAACTTTATCCCCTGCAAATAACAGGGGCCTGCGTGTTGTCGCACCTGAGCCAGAATGTCAAGAGCGTACGGTAAATCGAAATGCATCGCTTTTTTTTCATATAATTGCCCTTTCCAAGACATTTTTAGGTACCTGGTTAACCTGAATTCGCCAGACCTACTCAAGGTACATTCCCCCCACAGGTAAGCCTCACAGATAACGGGGGCCTGCATGTTCGAGTACTTGAGCGAGAATGTCAAGAGTGAGCAGGCCAGCAAATTATCTCTGCCTGGATTCTCTGAAATAAGTCTGAATAATGCATAGAGTTATTCCTTGCAGGTTTATTTTTTGTATAAAATATGGACTAAGATGCTCGCTTGAATACATTTGGGATGGCAAACAACATGCACAGTTCCACGTTGAGTCTGAATATTTTATCGAAGTCAAATCGCATGTGGAGTGCACCTCTCATCAGAGAAGATGGGCATTTTTGCACAGTTTGGACTACCGTTTGTCCTAGAATGAGCCCAATTGACTTATCGTGGCGGAATCGCGTTAGAATCACGTCAATGCAGCTTGTGGAATATTGTCCAATTACATACAAATGGACGCGAAACGTGCGAAATCTGAGACAAGCAAAACTTAGTGTACAAAAACTCCAAAGGGTTGTCTAAGGGGCGTGGCTAACTCACAAACAGCGATAGGTCAATTGGGCTACAAAACGCATTTTAAAGGAAACAATATTAAATGGAAAGAGCATTCAAAAGTAGAATGTTAAACGTCCACACAATCATCCGTTTTTTACAATATTCTTTCAAGAACCAGGCGAGAACAAATTTCGGGGGTCAAAATTTTGTCTCTGAAAAATCGAGCTGTTGACTGCTAGTTGTGAATGCAGTGGTTTGCATTCTGCGGACGTGTAAGTAACAACATTTGTGTTGGTGCTGTGTGTATTATGCGACACACACAACATGTATCGTATGTTGAATGGAAATAACTGGAAATATGCGTATGTCTGCCGTGTCCGATGTAAACGACCCAGTTTTTCGTCTTTTCTCGGGAAAGGTAAGACAATTGGCTAGTGTCCTTTTTACCAGACCTTTAAAGCAGAAAAAGTTAACAGTCTAAAACATGCATTTTTTTAGGGATTTCAGGCTGTAATGCCCCTTTAAAGTATACAAACAATAGTGTTTTAACGGGACATTCACTAATGTAGATGTTGTAGGGTCATTTGCTGAATTCATCTAGACAGCCTGCAAGCTATTCGAAAAAAAATATCATTAATTACCTTAATTTATTAACTTAAAAGACAAAACTGGGACAGTCATACATGTGCTTTGTCAATCCAATATCAGCGCACTTCCTATTAATTTCAACAGATGGGGACCTCTGGTTCCGCACTCCCATGTTTATTTGAATGCCACTCTGTTTGCACGGAATTGAATATTAACTGGAAGAACCCCGTGACATTCAGAAGAGAAAAAAAATACATCCGCTGATGGAGACATCTTAGATCAAAATGTCCACAGTGTCAGGGAGATGGGAAGATATTATGGTGTTCTCTAATGAGTCTGGCAGTGTGTGAGGACAGTAGTGGATATATGGGCAGGTTGAGTGGGGGAGTACAACCCCCCCCCTCCCCCTCCCAAATTGTCTTAGGATGCAGGAGAAATCATCATCTAGTTCAAACTTCTCCAGATCCCTAGCCTTTGGCATGCCTTTACTCAACCCCTCAAGTGCCAGTGTTTTATAAATGTAATTTTACCATTTCAAACAAATAGTTATATTTCTTTGGATGATTCTTTTTCTCCTATTCAAGTTTCATAAGTAATGTGTTAATTATTTTTAATTAATTGTTTTTGTGTTATAACTGTTTTTATCTGTCTGGCTTAAGAATGTGTGCATTCTTTATAATTGTACAGCACTTTGTGATGTCCTTGTGACATGAAAGCATTTTTCAATAATTAATATTATTATAATTCATTTGTGGCGCAGCACGGTCAATTTTATTGGGGTGCTAAATTTTTTTGAAAAGGGCACTTTCACATCCGTGTTGAAATGTAAACAGGGAGGGGCTGGTACCATCTGTCGATGGGGGCGCTGTTCAAAACCGACGATTACCTGTCCGCAAATGGCCAATATATTTTCAGGGCGATACATGTGCGAAATTCAGTAAAAGGCACCCAAAAACAACAGATGCCACAAAAAAGGAACCACTTCTTTTTAAAAAAGGGCACTTGTTCAGAAAAAAAGGGCACTTCTCAAAACAAAACAAAGGCAACTCTTTACAAATTATTGGGGGGGGGGGGTAAGCCTGTTGAAAAAAAGGCCATTTGAATGGAAAAGGCAGTCTTTACAAAATATTGGGGGGGGGGGAGGTAAATACCCCCCCCCCCCTTACCCCCAACCCCCCACTCCACCCCGACGGCTACACCTATGGAGTCGGTCTGTGATGGATTCAAGGAGGAATGCACCCCCTCCCCCATTGATTTCTAGGTTTTCTTTTCCCAATCCCAGTTGAGACAGTCTAGGGTAATTGGGTTGATATAGCCTTCAATCCAATGTGATATTTCCTTCCTCCCAGACAACTCTCTTCCACTTCATATTTTGAACTGCTATAATTGCATTTATTATTTGCCATGTCTGCCAGCTGTAGTCCACATCACATTTCACATGGTCATGTAGTTGGTTATCTAGACAAAAGGTTTTTGAGTGGAGGATAATGAAAAAATCTTTAGGGAAAGTAAAGTGTTCTTAAATTTGAAGTTTGTGGGGAATTTTAAGGTACAGTAGTTTTTTTTGTGCAAAATTCTTATCCAGTTAAACAGGAAAAATCTGACAGTATGTAGAATCCTTCTTTTAACTCATTCATTGGCTCATTTAAGGGTATTGGGCACCATTTGAAGAAAAAAAAATGTATTTTCACCGATTCCAGAAACAAGACAAAAATCTGATGCCGATGATAAAAAAAAAACCTGTTGAAATTTCAGGTCAGTAGATTTACTTTTTGAAAAAAACTGAGAAGACTCACTGCAAATGCATTTTAATTTTTCTGGACGCAAATCAAGGTTTCCGTTGTAAGCCCCAACCCCCTCCTAAAATGTTCATTAATACCTTTTACATGTAACTTGCACCCTCTTGTGATATGATCGGCACTTTGCCACTCCGGAAAAAAATTCTCAGGCACGGAAATTCAACCGAACTGAATTCAGTCAATTGGCGGCAGTATTTGACTTGAGAAAAAAAAAATTCGCAATGGTTTGGTAGTAACCATTGGGAAGAATTGATGGTAATTCCACTTTTCTTGAAAATGACAGCATTCTAGGTGCAATGATGTTGCACCATGCCTGTTACTAATATTAACTTGCAGACAAGTTGGATATTACTATTTTGGCAGTTTCATCGTCAAATGTTTGCAAAAAAAATGGTGTCCATTATCGTTGATGGTTTCAATCAGGATATGATATTCTTCCTTTGCAGTTTATGTTACCAGCGCTTATATTTAGTTGCTCTACAATGTCAAATTTCCACAACAAATGAGAAGTTTGAAAATATCTCCAAGATTAGTCACAACCACAAATTCCTTTCCTGAAACCCGTATCCTGTTTTGTCCTGAGAAACTCCACAAGCCCAAACCTGCAAATTTCAGGAATACACCCAACCAAAAATATTACACACACAGAATCTCTACTAAAAAAGACAGCTAACATTTTGGTTGACTGAATTTTTTGTGTATTAAGTTGACAGATTTGATTTAGCCCAAATACAGTTGTCCCTCCATTCGTTTGTCATCACTAATACTTATTCTGTCAATTCTCAGTGTCCACTCAGTGGACTGTGGGTTTTTCTTACAGCCGTCTTGGGAACAATAATAGCGAAGAGGGTTTGATAAACAAGCAGGCCTTTATTCTACAGTACGCAAGTGTGTGTGAGTCATGGTCACAATGTACATGTAGGTGATAAAAAAAACCAAGCCAGGTTATCTTGTGTGTGTTTTGTTAAAGAACGCTGAATGAAAACTGACATTGGGATGGGATACTGGTGTGACAATGTGGGACTTGACTTTCAAGGTTCAAGGCACTCTGTGTGCTTTTCCCGAGGTGAAAAAAAAATTGTAAAGGATAGAAGGATACATGTACATGCAGGCCAAATTCGACCTGTGAGAACAAGTTAATTGCAATGTCCATGGCCATGTATGTACATGTACATGTATGTACAGCAATTAGTGTGAAAAGGCAAATCTTCTCCACAGGTCGTTTCCTCGGAATCGTACTCTGAGAACACACGTTCTCATTCAGCTTATGCAGCTACGAGATATCACACACTGAATTGACGAATAATAGCAACCGCGCACACGTGTAATGTCAGTGCTTGCGCCCATTCATGGATTCACCCAATCACAAACCAACTACTAAAGGAAATTTCCCGTCTCTGGAATCATCTTTGGAAATGACCTTCTTTAATTGTTCTCTTCAAAATGACAGCATGCCAGAAGAAATAGTTTCACAGGGAGTTTAGTGTCATTACTATCTTTAAACCAAGTAAGCTTTTTAACAATAATTTGGTCAGTCATGTTTTGGATAGCTGCAAATGATCTACTCTGTCTTTAAGTTGTCGAATGGAAACTCGGACTGTTGGACAGTTTGTTTTGTTATAGGAACGGAAACGCATTCAGGGAGAAGCTGTGCAAATATATTGATCTGTTTTGGAGGTGAATTTCTTTCTGTTTTTTTTCCCCTTTATTTTCTCGTTAATCACCCTCTCTGCTCCTAATCTGTTTGTTTCACTCAGCGTGCCAAGGTTTACCAGCCTTGCAAGCAACCCTCAGGAGTATGACTTCCTGTGTCCAGGAAATAATTGGTTTCTATCAGATATTTTTGAACTTCCGTCATGGTAGCTCAACACATCCCATCAAAATATTTCTTTGGATGACTAAATAAAGGGAAAAGTTCAACAGCGGGGAAACGTACAAAAATAACAAATCATGGCGTCGTCTGACCAAACAGTTTTTCATTTCCTCCCCTTTTTGTGTTTTTTCATTGGACACATTTTTGGAATGTTTTCGTGCGTCCAGGAAATAATTGGTTTCTATGAGATATTGTTGAACTTCAGTCGTGGTAACTCAACCGGACAAAACACATCCCATTGTTTTGTTTGGTGACCAAATAAAAGAAAAAGTTCAACTGCAAGGAAATCTACGAAACTTAACAGATCATAGCATCAGCTGACCCAATTTCTCTTTCTGTCGTCTTTTCCATTTTGTTGGGTCTAATGGGGCACATTTTGAGGTAGCTTGGTTTTTTTGGGGTCAAAATGTCTGTCCTCAGAAGTCGGCAGAAAAAGGGACTAAGGCTATGATGTCATTTGCTATTTTGGGAATTAAAAATTTGACCAGAGATTAAACCTGTATGTTTACAGTACATGTACGAAACCACAAAATAAGCCCTTTTATTGAGAGTCACGGGTGGCGTGCTTCATTCATGGGTATGACAAATGACTGCAGTTATTTATGACTACCCAGTACATGTACATAACTTGGCTATACATGATAGGAGCCACACAAATTTCAGATAGATGTTGATTGAATTGTTTGTCTTCAATTTAATATGTTTCATGCAGTGTGTTGTTTTTAGCGAACCGGATAGGCACTTCCTGCCTTATCTTGGCATTATCTACCCCCTCAACAAAAAAACCTCCAAAGAAACACATACCCATATGCCTCGCAATCCTCCAATTGAATAAACTGTGCAACTTACAAGGCAAACTATCTTTGGCTACTTTCCTGGGATATCAGGTACACTACCGTTTGCACAGATTTTCTTCAGAAAAACCAGTAGGTGACAAGCGAATGAACTCTTGACATGTATCTGTTGACTCTATGATACCACTTGACTCATGTACAGCTAAATATATCAGTATTTATTGAGTTATGTAATAGGAGTGTGCATCCATATCATAAGCCGAGTCAGTGATACACGTACATGTACATTTATCAATACACATAATTCACATCATCCGAGGCCCTACACATTTTCCAGTTGGTACTTATGAGGGAAAGCACCCTGGCCATAGTCAGTGCAAATAATTGACTCAAGAAATGCAAATTTCTGGTTTTATGTGCATAGGTGTGGTATTTGGATGTTGTTAACATGTTAGCATTTCATGTGAGTAGTTGGGACTGTGAATATACATGTACAGTGTACACACTTTGGTAAATTAAGAACAAGGAAAATATACTGTTAGAATATAAGGGTAGCATAAGAAGTAGAATATTACATTGTGATGAGCATATTCATTTGGATTGCCATGATCTAACACTGAATGTGGTACAACACTGGAAATGGTACATCAGCCATGAAACCACAAATACCCATGGGTCATTCTATAAATTTGGGGTCCACTTTTTTTCCCGTCCCTGTCTGACATCTATGATTGTATAATTCTGATGCACTCCTTAATGCAGTCATCCTCCAAGAGTGATTATGAATAGCAAACTACCTACCCAACAAATAAACAATCATTTGAAGTCATTATTAATGATGCTTGAATGGCAAATTACAAAGTACCAAGGTAACAGGGACCGGAAAAATGTCACACTTTGGACCCCAAATTTATAGAATGAATTTTTTTGGCAGAGGTGCATAAAGTATGAACCGAGCATTTGGTTGCACTTTTCGCGGAGCCAAATTATCTGTCTGTCACCACATGTCTCCTCATGAAAACAGCGAGGATTTGTCGGACAAATGATAAACTACTAGCCAGGCCCGGTGGCCCACCATAACATCTTCCCTGGAAGGTGGGTGATGTTACCCATTGTCTGCGCCCGCCCAGGCTACACTCCCAGCGACATATCCCAGTGTGTGACTCACGCCTGTTCACCACCAAACGCGGGGCAGACCCCCCTTCCCCGGAGGTTCCCCAATCAATAAAAAATCTGCTCTGTTTGTCAGTGATGGTATACCGTACGGCTGCTCACCCCAGGGCGACGAAAATCACGCTGGCTGCCTACAGACAATCATGTCAGAACCTCATCTTTTTCTGTAGCAGGATTCCCAATCTGTGTAATTATATCACACTTGCCTTTGTTGTTGACAGATCGGGATGGAGGTTGAGCAGTTCTGACATCTCGCTGATTCTTTTTTTTTTTTTTTAAATGAGTGGGCGTGAGCGTATTTGGACATTGCGGCGGTTTATTTATAAATTGTGGGATGATAATGGCGATATCGTCGGCATTTTTGGGAAATTGGCGCGGCGTAGATCTGAGGGACAAATTGAACATTGAACAGGAATCACAATTAGGCATGACAGTCATGCAGCGACACCGAGGAAATCTAGTAAAAAAAACTGAGAGTAGGCCATATGTTATTTAATGTACAAAAGACCATTTCCCCCCTTCTTTTTACAGGCGGAATAAGAATTGTTTTAAGAACTTTCTTTGTTTACAGCAACAATGAAGGCACAAAGAAATGACCAAAAAATATCTACCTACGCATAGGGGTAATTGTGTAAATGTAGGGTGTTACATATTTCCTGTTCCTGTCACGGTTACCTCGGAACTTTGTAATTTGCCAATCAAGTATCATTAAAGCTGTAGTCCAGCATTTGCAACCATCCGAAAAAATAACTGGCGTATTATTGTTGAAAAACATACTTGGTTGAAAGATAGTAAGTGGACTAAACTCCCTGTGAAATGATTCTTTCTGGCACGCTGTCATTTTGAAGTGATCAACGAAAGAAGGCCTTTCCAACGGTGCGTCTTCAGACGCACCGTAGGAAAATTTAAATTAGTAGTTCGTTTCGTTATTCGGCGCAGCGCGCGCAAGCATTTGCACGACGCACAGGCGCACGCAGTTGCTATAATTCGTTGGATCAGTGCGCGACATTGCGTATAGCTGCAATTAAAAACAATTCAAAACATGATTCAGCAACTTTTGATTTGAAATTAAGATCCTAGAATGCTGTTTTTCTCGGAATATACAGCTGAAGCTGAGCTGAAACTTTATCAGGTTAGTTGTTCAGTATTCTTCATTAGATTTTGAACGCTTTTGTTGCTTCAAACGAACAAAATGCACAAATTACAAATGATGGACTATATCTTTAAGAATGACATCAAATGATATTTCATTTGTCGAGTCAGTAGTTTGTAATTCATAATCACTCTCGGAGGACTGCATTAAAGGGAATATATAACATTTGCAAACATCAAAAAACAAAACTACCAAATTATTATGAAATACCGGTACCTTACTGGACTGTTAGTGAAAGACAGTCTAAAGCAACCAGTAAAATTATGGCACCCGGTGTGCTGACATTTTCAAGAAAAGTGGTATTTCTGTATCAATTTCCAACGCTGGTCGGCTGACCAGCGTTGGAAAAAAACTGGGGTTTTTTCCTACTACTGCCCCCAATTTACCATATATTTAGTTAGTCCGCATTTTGCTTGCAATCAATTACACACCTACATGTATGGACAGGTACAATACAGGTAGTGGGGTCAGGGAACCAGACTACAAGAACGTGATTGTTTTTCTTGGTTTTTCCAGCATCTAGGAACACAAAACTTCAAACAAGTCAGTGTAACAATATTTGCTATAAAATGCTTACCCCCCAAATCCATCCTGAAAATTACAGCAAAAACAAATGATGTATATTTATATTCCCTTTAAAAGGAGTGCATCAGAATGATAAAATCAGAAGTGTGAGCTGTAACAGGGACGGGGAAAAAGTGGACTTCAAATTTATAGAATGACCATATCCCTGTAGAACACAATTGTACACACCTCAAGATGGCTTCCATACAAAGGCTCCATTGATTGAACTCGTCGTTTATATTTTTGTTTATAAAATAGTTTATTATTTTGAAATTTCTTGCCATCTGTTTTCCTTTTATCCGAAGAAACCACATCAAGCTTGTACATTGTGTTTCTGCTCTGTCAGTGGACCATCCTTTTTTCAGAATTCAGGATTAATTTCGGTAATTGAACCTGTCCACTTCCCAATTTGGCACACCATATTGTGCAACCCAAGACACGGGTGTGAACACATAATGAGGATTAATTTACCGAAAATATGACGCAGGTCTGTGGTGTATCCGTTCTGTGGACAGCTAGGTTGGCTCTAAATGATGTGAATCTGTCATTTTCTGCATAGTTTATGGTAATGCGACAATCTGTCAGTGTGCCCACTGGACTGACTGTATTGATTATACTTAATAGTTACATTAAGTTGTACAGTACTTTTTCAAGTTCAAACGCCGTAAAAAATATGTGTACAGTATATGGGCAATTCCACGGTTACTCACGTTACATTTTTGATGTACTTATGAGTTTCTTTGGGCTAATTACCTTACTGAAAAGGTTTAATAGCTGTTATCCCCATGGTAGATAGAGTAGACCTAGACCTACCTAAGCACCAAAGATGACATCCAGAAAAATGTGTTATGTATGATAAACAAGATACACAAAATCGGTTACTCACGTTACGAAAATTTAACATGAGTAACCGTGGAATTCCCCATGTATGGTACATGTACCAGTACTTGTAATTTCAGAACAAGAGTGTACTGAATGTTCCAGACATTTATACCGGTAGCCCAATCCTCATTGTTTGTCTTCCCCGACCCCAACAACTGACGACCTTTGTGCACTAATGTTGTGCAAACCTGACCAGAAACCGAAACTGATCTGACCCGAAACCGACTTTGGGTCAGGTCGCGTTGGTTAATCCATCTTGTGAAAAACCTAAAATCAACCGAAATTAACGGAAAACTTTCTTTAGTTAAATGGAATAATTTTCAATCTTCTTTTCAAAATCTGGCCCACATCAGTTGTGTTCCTTAAAAAAAAAAGAGAAAAAAAAAGAAAGCACCCACTTTCCCAAGACATCAACTCTAACTTGACAATGGTCAGACGAATCTCTTTTTGATCCAGTCGGGGAGGATTATTATGGGTGACTCACCCAGCATGGGGATATCATTACAAGATTAGTGGTGTCCGAGTTAAGGTATTAACTGCTAATTCCTGGACCAGAAGACAACAGGATTACAGACATTAGGAGGTTAAACTCTACCGACAGTCATATGAAATGAGTTGTGGTAGATGTGCATGGTGTACTGGGATACTTACATGTAAGACAATGGACTTGTGTTTTGGCAAAGTCATCCCACGTGTATTTTTGGATGAGGGCGGGGTTGTAAAATTGCAATTTGTTACACTAACTGCAAACGATGGTAGAAAGAGGAAAGAGCACTCATTCTTCCGAGGGCTTGAAATTAACCCTTCAAAAATAATACACTGGTGCTTAAACACAAGACTTTTTTTTGGGGGGGGGGGAGGCATTGATGGGTAAGGTGGCTAAAACAGTCCATCCAGCAGACCTGTTTAATTAGCTACATGTACATGTACATGAATATTAGAAAACAAAATTTGAAATTTCCTGTTATGAGATAACGTTCCACATCATTGCAAAACGCAGTTTGTTTCTGACCTCAGTTTGTGCATAGGAGGCCTTTGATCTTGGAATGTGTTGACTTTATTACCTTAGCCAGTGCCCCCCCCCCTTCTCTCCCCCCTCTCCCTCCCCCCCCTCTCTCCCCCCCCTCTCCCTCCCCCCTCTCCCTCCCCCTCCCCCCTCCCCCCCCCCCATATAAAAAAGTCTGCGACCTACCACAGGAATCAGTATTCTTGCATTTACAATCAATATAAGAAATATGATGCACTTTTTTTTTTAACATGTACATGTAGTACTTTGATTACCAAATTTTACTCGCAAAACGAAGGCAGCAGGGTGCATTTTGAATCAGTAGGCTACTACAGTACCACCCCCCCCCCAACACCTACATGTACCATCATTTTTCTGCCTATATACATTGTTGTACATAGTCTTGTTGTGAGTGTTTGATTTCTCTTCAGCAGTTCAGCAGAAACACACAAAAGTTGAGGGGATTACATCAAGGATTCTTTATTTCAGCCAACAATTGAGTTCTTTGTAGCATGTGTTTGTCTACAAAACTACAACGTAGTCAGACTCTGTATTGTTACCTTCATTGATATGAGATCAATGACATTCAACCTTCAACCATGCTTCAACTGATCTTTTCTCTTGCCCCTCAGGGTGTTATTATAATGAACTCAACTTCCCCCTACACCATGCAGCGACCCAGTGCTTTTACATATGGGACTGGATGTGTCCACTGTTTGTGTGGGTGGATTCCAAAGAGGGATGATTAGTCATGCAGTGTACATGTACATGTACTGCCGGCTGCCGGTATCTTGGCAGTGGTGGGTTGTGGTCATTCATTCAGTGGTGCGTGAGCCTGCAGTCGGCTGTCACAGAATACTTCTTATTTGCCGGTACTGTCCTGAGTGATTTAGTTCTCATGTGGAGACAGTTTCCTTCAATTTCTGTTCGTTACTGAACGTCTACATTCAGACTAACCCTCTTTCTTGAACGTCAGCACATTTTGTTCTCTGGTGTCGCCAGCATCTCTCATGCCATGGATTATTAATACCATACACATTTTATTCATGTTATGGAATATATACGCATTGTGTCGGGACTTCAGCTTTTGTGAACTGTTTACGGCAAATCATCTGGTAACGGACATTACTTTTGACGGGAGACATTTAAGCATTAATGCAGGTAATGTTGTTTACTACGCTTTCATTTCTATGACAGGATGATGATTGAATTGTCATGCCAGTTCTTTTTGAAATCAGGGTCCCACTTCTTTCATGTATTTTTTTTGCACCTGTAGTTTTGGCATGATTACTATTGATCTACAGCAAACTGGAGTAATGAGAAAATTGTGTTCTGTTGTTGAATGATCTATTCATTTCAACTTGAAATACATGTACGTTCAGTTTGAGTGTACATGCACTTGTGCATAAGCACACATATATCATGTTATACAGCTTGCGATCACCATGATCACTTGGGATCAGTTGGTGGTATAGACCTTATGCATTAAAGGCGGAGTTGGAGGGCAATTGTTTTTGCATGATTTGATAGGCATGAGTAAACCGTACATGTACATTAATTTACCAAAAGACACCCTCTGCGATATCCGCAATGCATTGCCAGGCGCGCTGTTCTCTTTTGCTTTATTTTACATAAAACTTCATAAAACTTTACATTTTTGTGCACTCAACTAGATTTCTTCAAATCTGTGGGTATTTTAACACCGTAATCGGAACTGCATTTCTCGACCTAGTCTTTGCACAAGATTCCTCCACCCCTCCCCATTCCATAAATCTGTACCATCCTCCCTACACTACACCTGATTAACCACAATTAAGAGATTCCTCCCCGAGTGTTTAGTAGTGGCTTGATGGTGACTCACTCGTTAATCCACCTTATTAAGCCCCATGCCCGGCGGCATACATGTACATGTATGTTGCCCAACAACGTTCAGATGTGTACATGATGTATGTATGTACTGGTACATGAATACAATTAGCTTATCTCTAGCGTACTGATTGCAGTTCAGATATTGGTATGGACAATTATGCATTTCATGATGGTTTACACAAGCTTGAGTTTACAGATTAGTTCCTAAAGCCGTATATGTACCGGTACATTTGAGCAGTCTCTGGTACAAACATGTCGGTACGTACACTTGTACATTTTCCTATGTTTAGCCTATAGCACATACAATATCAGTAGTACATGTATATGCATGGCATTTGTACATACTATTAAATTTCTTTCCCTGGAAGTCGCCAAACAATATTAGCACCAGTTTTGAGGTGGCGCCACATCTGCGCGCATGCCGCATGGGTTCTTAAAGACGAGACGCGTGCAAAATTTGTTAACCCTATATTGGTCGTGGAGCCAGGAGTGCGTGTGTACTACCTGAGCGCGACTCGCTCGAGCCTGGTGCCACTGCAGAAAAGTCATACAGTATCATTGTTAAGATATCATATCACACATTGCTAATATATCAGCTCTTATCCATAATAGATGAACTGACACTGTGCTGAAATTACAATTTCACAACTCCTCTATGCTGCGTGCGTGTACATGTATAATGTAGGGAACAGTACATCGTACCCGGTAGGTTCAGATATCCATCCAACTGTTACATGTACATGTACCGGTACACATACAATGTACAAGGCACAAACGCATGAAATCAAATCTTGAGAAATATTTAACCCAAAAAGAATTTTATTGGGCACTACATGTATGAGCCTTACTGAACCCCCCTTTTCCACCTTGCTGAAAACAGCCGCACATTTATACAGATATCAGTTACTAAATATCAGAATGGGGTTTATAATATTTGCCAGACTATTTATCCTTGAGATTATTGCATCCAAAGGTCGGTGGAATATGATAAATTTCTGTGTAATTCTATAGACTGGTGAATATACTGTATGATGTAGGCCAGAGGCCTACCGGTACATATAATACAGACATGCTCATACAATTAGGCCTTAACAGCAAATTCATCAAATGCAGGCAAAAGTGATTTTTTTTTTCGTAAAATTAAAAAAAAGGAAAAAACGCAGGCATGCAACTTTTCCTCGGTTCAACTGATTCCCTCGTTTTACACTTCCAACTTGTGCCATTGCAAATTGGAAAACACTCTATAAAGTCTAGTAACGCTTGGAAATTCATCGTTGTTTTGGTTAATACTCCAGTTGCATGTCTGAAAAAGGTGGGCCCAAACGGATGACAGTTTACACAGACGGATATATATTCAGGGGCACGTCTGCGTGTACATTCAGATTCCAAGCAATAATAATTATTGAAAATATCACTTCCTGCTTATATTTGTACATTGCCAGTCACACATGAGTTCACAAACAGGTTTTTTTTTTTTTTAAATACAAAGTGCATTGTCAATATACAGTACACTTCTGTACCAGTACATTCCCTCTAATGTTTTCACTATAGACGGGGAATTTCCCTGTCTGTAGGGAAAACATTCATCCAAATTACAGTCATTTTTTAAAGGTAGTTTATGCTTCAAGATAAACCACACATCAAAGTAGCCTCCTAATTTTTTATCCAAAGGGAGTTTCTGCCACAAACATTTTTTTTAAATTGAATGCAAGGATTTTTTTTTCGTTGCGCTTAAATCACCTCATTGTCTGGTTATTCAAAGCCTTGGGTCAATTGTTCAATTTATTTACATTTTGACTTAAAATTTTTCTATACATCCGGAACCAAGCCCGGATATTTGCCCTGTTGACTACAGTTCTGTCTGAGTGTGATATTCTCCATCACAAGAGGCAAATAGGAGCATTTGCATTTGTCCTAAAAGTAACCTTCCAAATTATTATCAAAAAGGCTTCTTGTATTAAACACGTCCTTGAAATTATTCTGTCTGGCTTGCTGTCATTTGGAAGAAATCAAGAAATATAGGTGATATCTACCGGTACGATCAGGCAATTGACTGATTTTTGGAATAAAGAGTTATAATGACGAAATCGTGTTTCGTGATCGAAAGGCTGTGCTTGATTTGGTTCTCACTGTTTTCTCGAACGTGTAAGTTCCACTGAAACATCAACAGGTTACGTTTTGAACATTCTTCTTTGGATTTTGAGTGGTGTTGTAATGGGAAACGAACAAAATGCATGAAAAGCCAATGATCCTATATGCCTTTAAAAAGTTTCAGTCTTGGAACCGGGTACAGAGGAGTCTGTTTTAATTTTCTGTATTTTTTTCTCACCTACATTTACTTGAATCCAATTCTGAGACAAGTATTGTACCGGCATTTAATGAAACCTTAGTTATAGAGTATGAGAATTTCTTCTCTTTCATCTCCCATCTTTTGTTTTCTTTACATTTTCGAAGAATCCTGTTAAGAAATTGAAACCGACCACACTGTGGTCTGGGGTTGCCGCAACAGGCGAATCTGACACCGAAATGTCTGTATTTTTTCCCCATGGGCATGCGGCGGAAACCAATATAATAAATCATACAGCGTTATTGATTTATCACAGCATCTGCACTCTAGACAGATTGCAAAGGCCCTTTTGCCTGTTAGTTTCTGTTGCATTACAGTTGTGTCCAATCAAAGTTAATTTGGCTAGGGGCATGAGTGGAACGGAAAAGGAACTGAGTTTTCTTTTACTTAAAGGGAAAATACAACATTTGCAAACATTAAAAAATAAAACTACCAAATCATTTTGAAATACCTTGCTGGACTGTTAGTGAATGACAGTGTAAAGCATCCTGTAAAATCATGGCACCTGGTATACTGTCATTTTCAAGAAAATTGGTATTTTTGTATCAATTTCCAACGCTGATCGGCCGATCAGCGTTGGAAAAACTGGCTTTTTTTCAAATACTGGCCCCAATTGACCATCGCACTTGTTTGCAATCGATTACACACCAATGAACGGGTACAAGCCAGCTAGACTGGTTCCCTGACCTTACAATTCCCCAATGTATGTAAACTGCTCTGTTTCTTCTTATATGGAGTCAGGGAACCAGACTACAGGAAAATGATTGTTTTTCTTGGTTTTTATAGCATTTTCGAACCCAAAACCTCAAAAAAGTCTGTGTACATGTAACTATATTTGCTATATATTTCCAACCCCCCAATTCCATCCATTTCTGAAAATTACAGCAAAAGCAAATGATGTATATTCCCTTTAAGATTACCCCCCAGCAAAACGTAAGAGCAACAGGCCTATTCCAGACAAATTGAAATGGAATAATCACTGTTGGCAACTGATTCTTTACTTTAAATTGAGTTGGAAATTTACATACATGTTATGCTACATATTTTTGGAGTTACATGCAGCATTTCAAACGGCTACATTGTGTAATGTGCATAATATCTAATGGCTTGATGATCAGTTCTTATTAGAACTGCTTCATTATTTTATATTTGGTACACTATGTGGTTTCCATCAGATTTTGTCCAAAAAGTACCTTATAATAGTAGTCATAAGAATGGATTATATTCATATGGTATTAATTCACTAAATCGATACCAAACCGTACACTCACTCATAACTCAAAACCCCAAAACTTGCATCCTACACTAACACTAACCCCTGAGATATTTGTTTACTACCACCCACTCAAACTTATGAATCATTGTTTTCGATCGCCTTGCTGATGAAAAAAGGAAAAGAGAGAAAGTAAAAGATGAAATCCAACCACTTAAGACACCACAGTAGTTGACCTCCTGGTCTCTGTGTACACTCACCAGACCCATTTAAGCCTGTGGATACATTCCTGACGAGTGACACACATTTCTTGGAGGTGTTTTACAAAGCACTCCAGATGCACCGCTTAGTCTGGACGGCCAGAGTGTACCTGCGGGGCCGGCTGGCGAGTTTGTGCAAATAGAAATGTGGACGGGAGACAGGTTTAGTGGTGTATTTTTGGTAGGAGGGTCGGAAAGATGAAAGAAAACCGGCAGAACTGTTGAGGGTTGTAAAGGCAAACAGGTCGGCAAATCGGCTGTGGATGAAAAGTAGATTTGCACTCGGTCTAGAATTGATCAAATGCACTATGTGCCACTGAGTGATGCATCGTTTCATTGAGTGCTTTTATTTTGAGTTCAAGTATTTAACCATTAGTTGTAAAAGTAAATTTGTTCTCTGGCATAAGTAAAGGTACAAGGACGTGAGTAGATCTACAAGTACCGGTACATGTATTCTGTACAGAAGCATGCTTATTATAGGTATCATATATGTACAGTGCATAGAGTGTATGTCTGCAAGTACATTGTATGTTGTGCATTTACATGAAGTGTGTGTATTCCATGTACATCAAATAAATTGTGGGTACTTTGATTTGGAGAGGATGCATTGAAGAACATGAGTATATTGGGATCTGGGACTTCAGGATGGAATAAAAAAAAATTACAAGACCATCTCAAGTCAGATCACAAGCTATTCAAATGAACTGGGACAAAGGCATTCCCTTGCGACCAGACTTGAGAGTTGACTTGTGATTTTTTATGATGGAGAAACCGGAAGCGAGCAGAGACAGCGGAATTGGGAGGCTACATGTTCATGGGCAACCATGCAATCACTGCTCCACAGGTTAATGAATTTGCCGTCGGACAACCCTCCTGGACTCCTCCTCCATAGAACAGAGGCAGTTTGCATGCACTGCCTGATGACGAGAGTCGGCCGATTTGCATCCTGTACCGGTATGCATCGGTGGGAGTTATCACCCTCCCCTCTATGTGAATGCGGAGACACACAGACGGCCAACCATATACTTGACGACCGCCCCCTGTACTCTCCTCCAAACAGCCAAATTGGACTTGAGTCCCTTCAGCCACCTTCAAGAAGATGGCTGACAAATGGTTGCCCTAATATATGAGCAACTATTCGAAAGAAGTAGTATTTTGATAGACTTGTGATGGACTCAACTATGGTAGGACTCAGACTCTTGACATTTGCCATTAATGCATCCAAGTAGGTTGTGAAAGATCATAGCATCCTACTGTGGCAGCTAGTGGTGGTACATGTGTGCATTCATAGTACATGTACATGTACCATACATGCTGTACACATGCAGCATTCGTTCAGTGAAAAACAGCTGAAAGAATTTCACGAGTTCCATGCATGTGTAAATGGGCAGCTGACGTCAATTGGGCCTGTTTCATATAAACCGCCATACCAATTGCCGGTCAAATCTTTGAGCAATGCAGTCAATGACATTTGATTTAGTGACCGTGCATTTCTATTCCCCCTCTCCATAACTATTTGCACATGGATCAATCTGTGAATAATGTACAAGTGCCGCTGAGCAAATGTGGCATGCCTGATATTTTTATTATCCCCTGCGTATAATCCCGGATTAGAATTCACCCACGGTATCGGATTAAATATTCATGCAAATACATGTAGCTATGCAGGTCTCTGTTTGTATGGTTACATGCTGGTTTCATAATTATGAGTACTTGATTAAATCCTTAAGTAAATAGGATGCCTTGTTAAAGTGCACACAGACTAGCAGACTAGAGTACATGTCTACAGTGTAGTGATAGTCCATCTTTCGGACCCTAGCCCGCCAATTAACTGGTCCGCTGAAAGTCATTTATCGCACAATACCTCCTGTATGACTCATCGGTGGCTTTCTATACTCTGCCCGGGACGTGCTCACGCCCACAATGCTTTGCTTCATTGACCAGGCCCTGGCTCTTTCAATATGCCCAGGACTGTTTTACACAGGGCAGGCCAATATGTGCTTCTTTCACTGTACAAAAAAAATATTAATTTCCTTTTCAAATTATTTGTTAAATATTACCCTCCCTTCCATTGCTTCTATATTATCGCAGCCATTTTACATTCAAGAACGCCATATAAGACACACCTCATCAGTCTCAGCTTCCAAGATTTTTCAGCTCAGGCAGGAGCCTTCTACATGTCACTTGGTGGTCGATCAGTCTGTCCCCCGGAAAATTGACCAAACTAAGCCCCTAAGTTTCCCATTAAATATATCTACCAAATTTTAATTTTCAAAAAAAGAAAACAAAATCAATTAAATACTTTACACAAATTGTTTATAACAATTCAGAAATATTTTTTACGAAAAGTTTGTGGAGGCAAAATATGTGCAGTAATGTTATAGTCACGTGGTATTTATCACAAATCGCTCTATTATAAATCTAAAGTATGGTGTTCCATATGTGCCATCGGCATCGCATTTTGGGGTGTCGCATTGTTAAGCTCTGGCAGGGATCGTTTTGATAGATTTCATGCAAGACTTTCATGCAAGACGGCCAGAGCTAAATTGTGCACTCACACTTGTTTTTTTCCACCAAGATTGTTACATCTTTTGAGTGCAAAGCAACATTTTCAAGTGGATAATGGCATTTGTTCGTTTGTTGGAACGGTACATGACCCTTAGTAAACATCTTTGTCATGACTCAGTGTTTGTTATCCTCCAAGCGTACAGCTCTACTCAAAAGAAATTATGCAGGTGCCGGTATATGACAGAATTACAAGCAATGCTCAGTGCATTCCAAAGTAAATTGGACAATGGAGAATTTTGTTGTTGTTCACATTGTACTTTTGTAGCTACACGTACAAATTCATTGAAGTTGACAAGTGCATAAAATCTGCAGAGTGTAATTTATTATTACGTACCGGTAGATGACATCACGCTTAATTTTTGTTGCAGAAGTACTTTTTTTCTCACTTGATTTCAGTTTTAGAGATCACTGAGTTTAATACGCTTGTAAACTTGCATGTGTCATTCTATAAAATTAGGGTCCATTTTGTGATCAATTTTCCTGTCCCTGTTGCCTCTGAACTTCGTAATTTTGCCTTTCAAGCATCATTATTAATGACTGCAAACAATTCTTCATTTTTGGGTGGGTAGTTTGCTATTCATAATCACTCTTGGAGGACGACTGCATAATTAATAAAGAGTGCATCAGAATTTCAAAATCATAGATGTCAGATGTAACAGGGACAGGAAAATAGTGCATCCCAAATTTATAGAAAGTTATTTGAAGAAATTTCGGGAAGGAGCATAAACCCTTACCCTTGACCCCACAGATTCTAAAAGCATTAAAGTTTCCAACTGCGAGCAGTTTTTTTCTGGATTTCTGATTTTAAGCATTAAGCAAAAAGACACTTTTGTACTAAGCTATCGGATTCTTTTACTAGAAGCATCATGCATTTAGGATCATAAAACAGAAGATTCAAACATCAATTTTTTTTGTATTCATCCTTTTTTTGGCAACCAGAAAATTAATTTCCATTTTCGAGTGCAAGGTTAAGACGTCTGCACTTGAAGGCTGAAAGCTATGAGTTGGAGAGTCCCTATCCCCCAATCCCCACCCCACCCCTATCCCATCCCCATCTCAACCCCATCCCACCCCACCCCCACCTTTCACCCCATCTCCCATCCCCAAGCAAGCTTGTGAAGTTTTCTGGCAAGCTTTCAGTCAGGACTAAATAGACATTCTTGATAACATAATGTCTGTACTTCAGTAAAGGGAAAAATCAAATATCAAAAAAATATCTTGTTAAAAATTCCCATCTAATTTTCCATAATTCTTCGTCTCACCCCGTGCAGTTATATGCAACTAGTGGAGAGTCTCCCCACCTACGGAGTGCACTTCTACGAGCTCAAGGACAAGACTGGTATCCCATGGTGGCTGGGACTCAGCTACAAAGGCATCGGCCAGTACGACATCAAAGATAGACTCACTCCCAGAAAGGTAAAAAAAAAAAGCCGGTTTCCTGCCTACTTTTGGATCACATTAACGTTGGATAAAAACAGCATCAGAAACATTGGTCACAGTTTCGTTGATTCATCTTCCTATATTTGTACTTGTGACATAAGCGTGGGTGTAGTTTTACTAAGTTCTCGGAGCCCAAATATGGCTGTGAAAATCATTTATTGATTAAAACAGAGAGCAGAAGTTTTGTTCTCTGTCATTTTGTTTGATTAACTGTCCATTTTTAGTGGTTGAGTAACAGTGGGTGGGGATTTCAGTTGTGCAAATTTTCCTCGGATAAGCTGATTTGCTTGTTTTGCCATTAAAATTGGAAAACACTGTATAAAGTCTTGTTACGTCCCAGTTGCATGCCAGGGATTGTTGCATATGTAAGACAGTGTCTACTCTACTACACCCTACTTTCCTGTAGAGCCACTACTGATGCATATTTCCCTAGAGGGCTCAATTCATTCGCTAAGAGTTCATACAATAGCCTACCCATCATGTCCTGAGTGTACCCCCCACGTTCTTCGTCTTTTCTCTTAGCGGCGTTCGAAGACGGACGTGATATGTTTCTGTGCGGATTTCCAGTGAAATATCCTAGCCTTTTTCATTTGTCTAAGAGTTTTTGTCGTTTAGAATAAAAGTAGAGTATCTTCAGTCTTCTTGTGTTTGATTTATTTCTTCACGTCGTCATAAACGTGAGTTTTTAACCCTACATGTCTTCAAGAGACAACGGAGTTTGGTGACTCGTAACGTGGAATCAGTGCTATGCACAGCTCCCTCTGTGGGTGAATCTAGGGAGAAATTCTCCTCCCAGACAATATTTAATCCCCAAGTTGGATATCTAGAAGGTATACAAAGAGTATTGAAAGCTTAACATTTATTGAATGATTCTTTCCGCTTTGTTGACTTTTTTCAGCTTTTTATTTTCAACTTTTTATCAACAATTTTTGTGTTAGGTCTTCCAGTGGCGACAGCTACAAAATATCTACTATAGAGATCGGAAATTTTCCATAGAAGTCATCGATCCCAGGAGGTAAGGAGCACTTTTGTCCCCAACAAAATTGCCAGTGAGACACGACTTGATTTGTTGTTCCTAAAATGTTTTTGAGATGTTATCAAATGTAATTTAATAATTTTCCTTTAGTTCCTTTTTTTTTTAACAATGTATGTTTTCATAATATTTTTGTTGATAAGTGATGGTGCATGACTTAACCAACAATTTTTGGTTTTTTGAAGATGTGCATTTTTTCTTTTGTTTCTAGTTTGATTTCATTAGTTGTAAGAAAAAGATAATGTACACTCTACAACTTTGAAACCCAAAATACGATGATACAATTTTGACACAGAATTATTTTGAGTAATTTTGATTCGAAAACTTTTGACTGCTTATTGAATAACATTGCATACTACACCAGATATTTCAAAGGCATTGCAGCCTCAAATTGTTGAGATTTTTTGGTGCAACATTGCAACTGATAATTACACCTGAACGACAAAAACAAATGCATGTACATTTTGTTGGAATACTACATGTATGTGTGGTTACGAGTATCTAATGACACACCATATGAGTATGTAAACGACCAAATATTTTTAACTTGTATTTTAGGAATGTGACTGTTACTAATCAATATGCATGACTGAAATGATTTTGTATTTTGTTTTTTTGAGTTTGTCATGTTATTATTTGTATAATTTGTTCCCTCCCTTGATTTGCATCTTGACCTTTCACCCGACCCGACCTGACCCGACCCGACCCCTCTCCCAGAGTTGTGAACACTTTGAGCAATCTGAACCTGTATGAAGAGTCTTTAGAGGAGGATATATATGATGAGTTGTCGGACGCCATAGCCGACCCAACGACCCAGTAAGTGACCAAGGGCCTCGTCCTTCCTCAGCAGATTTTAAGTTGATTATTTTGTTTTGTGATATTATATTTTGTGACAGTTTGCAATAACAATGTAGCTGACACAATTTTGAATAGACGAATCTGTTTACTACAATTACTGCTGCATGCTGGCATGGGTTTACGTTAACATTGATCAGTCCCTTAGGGGAGGGGGGTTTGGCCCAGTATTTGAAGGGTTTGGCTTTCCGTTGGCTATATATTGTGTCCTTGGGCAAGCCACTTTATCGGTACTTGCCTCTTACCCCCTACTTGCGACTCGGAGTTCAACTTGTCAGTTTTGACAAAATGGTTCACCTGTTATATCCCCAGAGTTAAAAGATTCTAAGCGCTCTTGGCACGCTGGTTTTAACGCTCGTGCGTGCTAAGTGTGTTTAGGTTGTCAGGGAGTAGATTTTTCGCTGTGGGAGTTTTTTCAAACCACAGGGTGCTTGCTCAATAATCCAATTCAGAAAGCACCAAGACATTCTTTTTGTGTGAAAACTTGATTGATCGCAAGCCAGGGGAGTCATCAATCCATCTGATATGATGAGTGATTGGTTGAGTCAACTGATGGAGTATCCTCCAATTCTAATACGATTTTGCACACCCCTTAGGGAGTTAGGGTTGTAAGAAATTTCACCAAATGATCACTTATTAATAATAATAAACTTATTAACAAAGCAACAAGTCATATTATGACTTGTTGCTTTGTTGACTATCGACTGAACCTGTGTTAACCTTAACACCCCCTTTCGCCAATCCTTTAAAATCCACCAAAGATTTTGTTTTAGGATTTTCAGGATTGCAGGAAGGTATGGCCGGCCAAAGTAATTTGACGCGGGAGTTGATGCCTTTGGAAAGTTTGAATGCAAATAATGAGCCGTTGAAGGAATTTTAATTTTTTGGGGGAAAATCCGAAATACCAAGGGAGTAAGAGTGAAACAAATCATAGTTGCCATCTGTGTTCTGTGGCATGAAACGAAACCGAACCTTGGGATTAGCATTATAATTACAAGGGTGAGATTAGTCAAGATTTTTCCCGATGTAGAGATTTTTTTGGCCAGGATTTTTTTTTTTTTTTTTTTTTTTTTACTGATTTCAGGATTTTTTTGTCAGGATTTTTTTACATACTTTTTACTTTTTTTGGTAAGAAATCCCTTTAGAATCCTTTAGGATTTACAGTTAAGCTGTTTTTACAGACAAAAGTTGGGTATTTTATAAGGTACCTTTAGGCAAATACAACATATACATGTACCATAGACCCTACATTGCTCTGCTGATTGTTTCATGAATTTTTCATTTTCCCCCAAACTCCCCCCTTTAATTATCTTTCCCTTGTTTTCTCCCTTGGTACAGAGTTTCTGTGAGCAAACGAACCTTTGGTGCCTCCAACGCTACCCTCCACGCGTGGTATGGCTCGCCGGTAATAGTCAAGTCTATGTGGACAATGGCAGTCAGTCAGCATCAGTTTTACCTGGACAAGAAACACAGCAAGGTATGAGTCACAGAAGGGGCGGAGTTTGGTGTAAGAGAAGGTTCTAAGGGAGGGGGGAGCTAGAAGAGTTCATGGCCGGAGGTTTTTTCTTCGACCAGGGGTCTAATTTCGTGGAGCTGTTCAGCACAGGAATTTGCTGAACACAGAAAATACTTGCTTTTAATTTTTATTTTATTTATTTATTTGTTTATTTGTTTTGTATTTATTGTTATTATTTTTTAATTATTGGTAGTATTTTTATCGTAGCTCATAAATTTGAAATTCAAAGTTTTCTGCTCATAAGCTTAATGCGGAGGTGAAATTTGTCAGGATTTTTTGTCGGTATTTTTTCCTGATTTCAAGATTATTTTGTGTCCGGATGTTTCATGATGTCGGGATTTTTAAAGAATCCCTTTTGAAATCTGGCATTCCTGAGGTTTTACCATAAATGTTTTTGTTTTGTTACAAAAGTTTATATAAAACACAAGAAATGGGTATATTAAGAATCCCTTTCCAATGGGACCCTCGGCGATCCTCAAACCCTTAGTAGACAACTTTGTGGATTTTTCATTTCCCCCCAATCTCGCCCCTGTTAATAAAATTGGGTCCAGGTGAAGGCATGGACCATACATGCATGTGCTTCAGTTAAAATAAAAATTCATACATAAAATCTCTAGAGCATATAAAGTCACAAAAGGATAATTCTATTTCAAAGAAAAAAATACATTTTCCAAATCGTTCTTTTGACTTTCCGGGGTTCCTCTTCCTGCTTTTCCGACAGTCCAATTCCTCTATCCTGTTCTCAAATTCCATCCTTTCTACGTACTTGCCATTGAGTCCCAGGCACTGGAAAATTGCTTTAAATCATTACGATCATTCTCAGTAACCCAAGTCGAGGGGGAGGGGTTACATCCGACATTCATGGCGTTCCTTTTATCTCACCCTGTCGGATCTGAAACCAGACCTCTCTGTTACATTTTTTTTTCTTTGCACTCAGTATCGTATTCTGTTTCAGTTTTGCTGAAAGCTCTTTTCCATCTACTAGATCTAAAGCTTCTGAAGAGTGGCAAGTTCAGTACGTGAAGTGAATTTAAAAAAAAAAGGTCCTGTAACATTGGCTCCCTGTAGTGTTGGATTAGTATTCTTGATCTTTAGTCTGAGCTGTTTTCATCTTGTTTTTCTCTGGATAGTGAGTAGGAGTTCTTTGTGTTGCCCACGTTCTCTGGGTGGTATTTTCACATTTACTTCAAATCCATTTTGTTTGGAATCCATTTTGTTTGGAGAGCCCCTTTTTTGCAGTCTCAAGTTATTTTTCAACACACTTCACCCACGTTGTAAGATTAAATTTTCTGAAGCCTTTCAGAGGTTGCGGCCAGTGTTGTAGTCGAGTCCACCACAAGTCCAGTCACAAAACCTTTCGTAAGTTCAATCACAAGTAACAGGATGAACAATGACAAGGAAATGCCGTTGGAACAGCTCTAGTGACTGGACTTGAGACTGAAGGACTCAGATGAACTTGTAGGGACTTGTAGGGACTTGTGATGGACTTGCCTACAACATTGGTTGCGGAACGTTTTGGTAACATTAAATGTTTTTTGTTACTCTGAGACATGTTTACACCAAACTAACAGCTACACCAATCTAAAAAAAAAAAACACACTTGGATCGTAATCCTAATAAAACCGTTACAGCTTACATACCGTCATTGTTAGTTGAAAACATTTTGTTTCCCCACTTCCAACCTTTTGACCACTCGGGGCTTACTCGTAAAGAATAGTTCAATATTTTATGCTTTCTAGTGTTGCCTTGTCCGTTGAATATTTGATAATGCAGTCAGCCTGAAGCAACAGCTCAAACTTTTTTTGGGTTATCTTTTCAAAAAAATTTTCCCCTCAAATCCTTACCATCGGATTTATGATAACTCTTTGTCACAGCTACGACCAAACAATATTGAATCCTTCATAAGCCGTAAGGGGGCTCTCTAAAAAGTGCCAACAGGCACTCAACTACTTCAAACAAGTTCCGTCAACTTACAAAGTGCATCAAATCTTTCTGAATGAATAGATATTTTTTTTAGCCGGTAACTGATCTGATTATTTTATTGGCAGATTGAAGACTTCGTGAGGTGGCTCTTGCCTCAAGGCACTGCCAGTTGATCTTGATGAAACGTAATTAAAGAATAATGCCTGGTGAAGTGGAATAACATGTTTTTAAAAGCCTTAAATTTGAGCATGAGACGAATGAAGAACAGTCCACCTGTGGTTTACCATGGTTCTTCATTGAGCTCTTTTAGAATTTCAACCTCCACATGGCATTTCTGTTGTTGTATTAAACAAATCATATTGTATCCCCATTCGAAATTAGGTGTCTACTTCACTCACTTACCTGTAGAGCCACTGCATTTGCATATTCCCTTTACCGGCAGGTCAATGGAACCTGCCGGTAAGGAGAATATGCAAATGTAGTGGCTCTACAGGTAAGTATCGCTCGTAGACTCCCACCACACTTCTGTGGGGGGAAATATGTCTCTACTGAAATGCTATGTACTCAGAGTTGTCCCGAGTGCTTGTGAGAAAAAACTTCACAAGCTACTGGGGTGGGACTCGAACCCACGACCTCCTGCTTTCTAGTGCAGATATCTTACCACTCGACCACATAGCTTGCCGGGGTCGGCTAGCGAAGGGCTAAACCCAAACTTGAATTTACAAATTTACATTACCCCGATGCAAATTCCATCCGCATAAATAGTTTGTATCCATTCCGTATTGCTTTCATTCCGTCGTTTCATCGTCCTCCCATCAGGAGCGGTACCCAGCCCCGCGCACCTTCAATCAGATTGCCAAGGACCTGACGACGAGCACCAACTCGCTGACGTCCTCCCACACCTCCGAGATGAGCGAGGAGCAGCCGCAGATGACGGAAAGCGGCGGGGGTAGCACCAGCAGCATGACCCTACTCAAGGATGTCAAGGAGGCGTGTAAGTACAAAATGCAGTACTGCCCCGGCATGTATGTATGTGGAAGTTTTCTGTAGTAAATTGGCTGAAATATACAAACTTAGCTGGCCTAACGTTCAGGACCTTTCGCAAAGCTGGACCTTTCACAAAGGCCAGAAAAAACCCAGTTTCAGCAGTAATAAACGTCAACAGTTGTAAGGTCCTTCTGATGTTAAAATCTGGATGTTTAGGCCAAAAAAATCCCCAATTCTGCTTCTGATTACATGGTATTCGAAAATAGGGTAGGTATGTAGGGAATTTATTTTTGGCAGTTTTTTGTGTGCGATCATATGGCGTGGTCTGCATGTAGTCAAGGGTAAAAGGTAGAAATTGATGGTTCTGGGTGTTTTTTTTCTCATTTTCCCAATAACAAAATTAGGGTAGGGGCTGTCAGTAGGAAAACCGGAAGCAGAACTTTTTTTTTTTTTTTTTGGCCTTGATATTTTTTTCATTCGGCTACCCAATTCTTCGTACCCAATCATCTTTTACCCACACCAATCAAATTGAGCATAGATCTCTTATTAAATGTCAGGCCATATAGTGGCATTGTGTGTAAGTGTTTTGTTACTTTGTAAAAGATATTCCTTGCTATTACGTGGCCAGTGCCCTAATTAAACATCATAACCTCAGAAAAATCATAACCTTAGAAAGCGCAAGGACAAAATTGTAAAATCTTTTTCTGAAAGATTGAATAAGAAGTCGGGACCACCGTGCATTCATGTTTAAAGACAGCTGCATGACTTTCCAATGCCCGGCCTAGAGTTAATGATAAAATTAATCACCTCCTGATTAAAAAGAACGTGCCGGTTGGATGGGTGTTGATTGACAGATAACCCTCACACTGCAACGCTTCCCTGGCGATGCGAGACACATTTAATTAACACCCAGTCAATCATGATTGAGTTAAAGAGGCTTTGAAGTGAATTTTTTTACCTTGAAACATATCTTACAAATATCCATGCCTCTGAACTCTGTGAAAGTACTGGTAGCAAGACACTTTCTTGGATTAATTTCTCAAGTGCACTTTGTCACGTTTTTTAATTGTTTCTTGATTCCTGAGGTCATCGTTGCTGTGTGTCATTATAGACACTCGTGCTACAGTTTACTGGTGTTTTGTACAAATTACCAATAGAAACTTAAAACATAACGATTTCAATCATTTTGTTTAAAAATTGCTCATTGAATGACTGTGTCATTATACACACTCATGTTACAGATTAGAAACTTAAATGTAGCTTTTTTTAATCATTTCATTCAAAAAAAATGATTAGAAACTAAAAAAAAATTTTTTTTCAATCATTTTATATAAACAATTTTTTCGCTCATTGACTGGCTGTGTCATCATAGACACCAAGGTTACATTTTACGTTTTGTTTTTTTAAATTACAAACTTGAAACATGGCTTTTTAAAATCAGAAAAAAAGATTTCTCTTTTTTTTCCGGAGCTAGAGTAAGAAAGAAGTAGAAAAACAGGATTTTCTAACCCCATAAAATAATAAATTCAGGCAATTTTTTTGTGCTAAAGCAGCTGTTAATACTGACAACCAATGATGACATCACTATTTTGCTCGTGAATATGGAAAATTCATATCAACACAAAAATGAAAAGCTCTTTGAAACACCCTTAGAAATAGAAATGCAAAGACTGAAAGGAATGTAGCTGGGACGCAGAGTTGGAGTTGTAATTGTTGGCTCTTTTGTTTCTTGCCCACAGCTTCCAGAGAGCTTCTAGCCATCGAGGGCGAGGCGGCTCGCAAGGATCTAGTGGAAGCCTTGAAGGCACGCAAGGTAGTGCTGCATGACACCCTCCAGGAGAAGCTGGATAATCTCAGACAGCTGTGCCTCAAGGAAGCTGTGAGTATAAAGACAATTGTAGTTGATTAATTTCAGTATCAAAAGATAGCAAGAATCAAATTCTGAATCAAATTCCCTGAACCAAAATTTAAAAAAAAAATTTGCAGAATGTTTCTTGTTTCACTCAGATTCCATTCATTACAATTGTTCCTTTTCCTCTGCTTTCATTAGGAGTTAACAGGAGAGTTACCCATTGAGTACCCTCGCATCCCCGGTGAGCCCCTACCACGTCCCAAGACCAGGGTCACGACAGCGTTCACCCTGTCGGACAAAATCATCAACACCCCGGAACATCATTCCGATGTAAGATATCAGTTTTAAGTTTTGGTTTCACTGTTAGTGTTCCTACACAAGTTGTTTTTTCTAACACTGCATAGTCAGTGTTGTCTATGAGCTGGTTAAACTATATCCATTGCTTGAGTTGTGAAAAACTGTGACTCCTGAGCAGAGCATAAAGTCGGAAAAGTTGACTTTTTCCACCAGTTCTTCTGAGGCTCCGTGCCCAAGTACCCCCTGAACAGTAAGAAAAGGAGAGTTAGGGGAGATAGCCTGGGGCCAATTTCACGGCGCTGCTAAGCACAAAAATTTGCTTAGCACAAAAAAAGTCTGGCTTATAAAAGCAGGTTACCAGCCAAAACACCATGTGATGTATATTGCTCGTGATTAGTATTCGGCTGTTGTTTGCTTATCATGAAAATCACATGGAGGTTTGGCTGGAAACCTGCTTTTATAAGCCGGACTTTTTTTGTGCTAAGCAAATTTTTTGTGCTTAGCAGCGCCGTGAAATTGGGCCCAGGAGAGACATTTGAACGCATTGTCAATGACGCCTGACGCTTACGTACAGACGCTATGACTTTGTGCACATTGAGAATGCAATTTGTCATGTGTACTTCATGCTATATGCACGCGAACCAGTATGCGCCCATGGTTATTTCACGTTTCACTGAGCTCTCGTTAGCGCACAGAGCCCGCAGCTTTTATGAAATTTAATTATTTGGTTTACTAGACCACAAATTGTGGCCCGAAAGGCCAAATTGGATGTGGTTTACAATATTTTAATTAAAAATATAAACATTAATTAAAAAATTCTATTAAAAACATTGACAACGCAATTTAAAATAAAATTCTAAAATACAAAACACATATGGAAATAACTGAACTCAAAGTAAACAAAAGGAAAGGAAAAAGCCAGATTGATTATAAAAAGTTCCAACTTATGCAAGCCTCACTCCCAACAATTTTTGGTTTAAAAGCTTAATAAATATGGCAGGGGACTTTTCTGAAATTGAGACGTTCTAGCATGGAAAGTAGAAAATGCTGACTCCATCATGCAATTTTTCAAATCCTATTTCCTGTTTGCTGTCATGCTCCGTTTGTATATTCAGGACGATGGCCTGTCAAGGTTAGAAGGGGAGTACGAGATCCAGTCTAAGATCACCACGGCGGCCATGAAGCTTGCCAACGATCCGACGATCAGTAAAAAGGTTCGCAAGACTCGCAGGGATTCCTACAAGAAATCTGCCCATAGGGTAAGTGTCCAGTCCAAAGGCTTGGCCCAGGTTTCAAAGTTCAAGCTAAAATGCAGTGCTAATCTGTGGAATACTCTGACCGTTTTCTATTATCATTGACAAAAATTTAGTAGTTATGGAAATTAGAGGTATGAGGTCATGCTTTGCCCAATTAACCAACTTCAAGTTGATGTTCATGATTTTTGTTCGTATTTTGGTGATGACTTTTTGCAAAATGAATATTCCAAAAAATTCAGATGAAGATCAGCCAGTGAAGCTTAAAATCTGTTCAATTATTTTCAATGTTTGTTATTCTAAACCTAAGAATTTCCCACGGTGTGTAGTGCAGATGGAGAGTTTGTGATTTTTCTTATACATTGAAATTTTTATTCTGTGAATTTGAATCAAATTTGATATCTCCTTATCTGTTTGTTGCGTATCAGCTTAACAGTATCGAAGTGCAGCTGACTGACCTCCGTCACAAACTGGGCCTGGAGTTGGCGGAACCAACTCCGGAGAGAAAAGCCCTGGAGGAATACAACAGCCTGAACCGGTCCGGTCGCAAGGCCAGCACTCCCCACACCCCACCTTCCTCGCGCTTTGGCTTCGGGTTCATGTCGGAGCGGGGCAGGACGAAAACCCTGGATGACAAAAAGGGTGCCAGGATACGCTCCAAGAGCGTGCCCCGCCAGCTGCTGAATGGAGGGTGGAGGTCGCCATCCCAGAGCAGAAAGAACAAGGGTCAGGCGCCGGTGGAGATCTACTCTGACGCTCCACCGAAGGAATCACCCAAGGTTTCTAAAAAGAGGAGTGAGAGGGCAGCGCGCAACGGCAAGCCACCTATGAGCTCCTGCCAGTCCGCAACCAATCTGGAGAATGGCAATGATTTGATGAATGGACAACTGCGCCAGATAAGGTCAAACAGTATGAGCAGTAAGGATAGTTACCACTCGCAACGATCCGTGGACTACGTTGAGAATCAGCGACAGCCATCTTACCCCAAGCCGCCTGTGGCGTACCCGGACTCATACAGCAAGAGCACACCCTCGTTGAACATGCAGCCGGAGACCCCAAGGATGGATTCGCCCCGTCGCCACAGGAACCCGTCCAACTCGGGGTCAAACGGCAGCAGTTCAGCCCGCGGGCCGCCCCCAGCGTACCACAGCGGTGCCCCGTTCAGGTCACTGAACAGGCCCGGGCGGTACCACGAGTCGCCCGAGCTGAGCTCCACGTGGAGGGATTACGACCCACCAAAGTTAGGACACCACGCCGCCTCCCTGCATGACCTGCAGCTTTCGTCGGTGCGGCGTGACCTCCCGGAGTTTGCTGACGACCCGGAGTATCATCAGCAGCCGACCTCCCTCAGCCAGCCCGCAACCCCAAAGAAGCACCTTTCACTGGGAAATCTGCATCTGAAAGCCAACAGCGTGCCTGGCCCTCAGAACCTCGAAGAGCAGAGCCCAGTCGATTATACTCCGTATCGGAGTCGGACGTCATACCGATCCCAACAGTACCAAAACTATGCCAGCCGGCTTCAGGGACCCAAGAAGTTTGAATTTGAGGAGGTCAACAGTTACATCAATCAGCCTTATGACCCTCGGACTGACCAGCAGGATCAGCGACAGGATCAAATGGAATACCCTGATCAGGTGGAATTCAGTGTCGGCCCGCCTGCTCAATTAGAACGCGGGTCCAGTCACTCAAGCGACTTCCAGCCTGGAGGGACTCGTAACCGGCACCCGTCCCTATCCTCCCAGCAGTCCTCTAGTAGTCATTCCTCTCACAGCTCCTCTCTAGCCATCCAGCTGGGCCATAGTGGCAGTAGTGGCAGCGGTGGGGGTTCATCTCCCTACCACTCCCAGCATACCTCCCAGCGCGCCCCCCTCTACACCCACGTCTCGGAGTACACCTCCAGCTATGCAACCATCTCCCACACCCCTTCCAACATGAACGTAGCCAGCCACAACATGAGTGCCCACTCCCAATCAATGACACTGTACCAGGAACCCCAGCCGGCCGACACCTACCGGACCGAACCCCAGCCTGCGGCAGTCTACCGCACCACGTCCTCAATGGTCCTGCGGCCACAGCAGACATTTGGGTCCGGTATAGCGGTCAGTAAAGTCCACTACCAACCGGTCACCCCAATGACCTGTGAACCAGTGGCTCGACTCAAGAAACAAACGCATTCTTCTTCAACTAATAGGTGAGTATCCATGCCGACAGATACAAAGTCTTAATCTGATACATTAATGAGATGCTTCTTAAGAAGTTTCTTTCTTGGATTTGTAAAATTTTGAAGGGTTTGTACATTCACAGAAGAAGCAAAACCATGTTTTATAAAGTCAAATCGTCATCTTGAAACTGACACTGTCATTCAGGCCCACACACCGACGATAAATTCAGGAATTTCAAAAATACAAAAAGCTCCATATCAGGCAGACCTGAAAGAAAGGAAAAAATTCATTATTCTCTAACAATTTTCAAAATCTTGTGGTTTGGGTCCAAGTTACATCAATAACATGTTTGTATACTAAATATTGAATCGTTTTATGTTGTCCATGTTATATCTGGTCCTTGGCTTTTATTAACCATTGTTTTGGCTTCCTTCATGTCCTTGTTTAAAAACCCTGTTTCATTTGCTTTAAATTGTTCATTTCATGTCTGTGCTGCCTTTTTTTTTATATAAACTACTAATGAAATATCTCTCGTTCTAATTTAATCTAATTCATTTCACATAGAGCATTGAATCATTAAGCCTAAACCCTAGGCCTTTTTGGCTAGGAACCATCCTCAATCCTGCAAAATCCTCCAATTGCTACCATGTAAAAATTGGATTCAGTCTCAATCCTCCAAAATCATTGGTTATTTCTTTGATTTGTTCAGTGGAGGGGTGACCATTGCCTCAATCTTCCAAATCCTCCAACGATCACTGTTAATGGGTTGAGGCAGTGCCGATGACATTCAGAAGCAGTGCGAATGATATCGAGCATAATGCAGGGCTCAATTATGTGTGACTGAACATAGACAATTAGGTCTAATGAATGAAATATATCTCTTTTTAATTTAAACTAACTCATTTCACATAGAGCATTGAATCATTAACCCTAAACCCTAGGCCCTTTTGGCTAGGAACCATCCTCAATCCTGCAAAATCCTCCAATTGCTACCATGTATGTTTTGAAAACATAAACAATCCGAAATCAACCAACACCTTTTTGCCATTCTGTCTCAATCCTCCAAAATCTTCCAAAAACGGCCCAGTGGATTTTGGTGGATTTTGGAGGATTTTGGAGGATTGAGGAAGGTCTCACAAGGAGGGTCTCATCCATCTCATGCGGAGGACTACAACTGTTAAAAGAAAATACTCAAAAACTTCAGTTTCGAGAGTGAATTGCTAGGAACTCTAACAGCATCAAGTATCATTCATAAATCCAGTAGTTTATCAGCCACACGTACATGTACATTCCCCAGTCCGATCGTGCTTCACAAGATGCAATCGCGAAAACTAACAGGGTCGTTTTTGTGTGTATGTATGCATGAAGTGAATTTGTGATAAAAAATAGCTAAATACACGTATATGTTTCTTGTTATTTTCCTTTTGTAAAGGAATATTTAATGTTCAGTGTAAAACAAAACCCTAATACTAACAACTCTTCTTTTTCTTTAAAATAACAATATCAGACCATCACATCTGTAGCTTACCCAGATAACTGTGAAACATTAATATTTTACATTCAGTGGAATTCCATTGGAGAGGATATTAACATTTACCGGTACATGTTTAACCGTACGTGTTTAACTGAAAATAATTCAATTACATGTACATGTATCTCTTAAAAATCTGTTCTCTCCTTTGACTTCCATGAAAATCACCATCTACTTTGCTTTAAAAAAAAAAAAGGGAAGTTATTTTTTTAAAAGTGGCTACGAATATTTCCACTCTGTGGACAAGTGGTGTTCAGTTAAAGATATAGTCCATCATTTGTAATTTGTGCATTTTGTTCGTTTGAAGCAACAAAAGTGTTCAAAATCTAATGAAGGATACTGAACAACTAACCTGATGAAGTTTCAGCTCAGCTTCAGCTGTACATTCCGAGAAAAACAGCATTCTAGGATCTCAATTTCAAATCAAACGTTGCTCAATCATGTTTTGAATTGTTTTGAATTGCAGCTATACGCGATGTCGCGCACTGATCCGACGAATTATAGCACCCACGCGCGTGTGTGCGTCGTGCCAATGCTTGCGTGCGCTGCGCTGAATAACAAAACGAACTACTAATTTAAATTTTCGTTGGAAAGGCCTTCTTTCGTTGATTACTTCAAAATGATAGCTTGCCAGACAGATTAATTTCACAGGGAGTTTAGTCCACTTACTATCTTTCAACCAAGTATGTTTTTCAACAATAATACGCCAGTTACTTTTTCGGATGGCTGCAAATGATGGACTATAGCTTTAAGTTTCCCATTCCGTAAAATAACAGGTGTCTCAAAAATCGCCGAATATGTATTTTTGCTCGCCAAAATTTGACACAAAAAGGACACAACTGCCTATTCCAACAGTACTCACTGTATATATGTCACAGATGGTTGAAGATTAAACTAGAAAGCACTTAGAGAGCGCAAACCAAACAATTTTCCGCCATATCATGCAGTGCACCCAAAAGAAACACTCGCATAAATGGTGAAATATCCTTTTAAAAAAATCCTGGATCCAGACCCAGATCCGGATCACTTCCAAGCTCTAATCAATTTGTACTTTGTACCAAGGACCACATATAAAACAAATTTCATGCAAATCTGTCCATAGCTTTGAAGTTATCTTGTTAACAGACAGGCTAACCTACAACTTAACCAAAACATACATGTAACCTCCTTGGCGGAGGTATCAAACAAAGGCTGTTAAGAAAATCGCAAGAAAGTCTCAAGAAAATCTTGTCTTCCAACATGGTATTGAATATGTTATGTTGTAATAAACCATGGGCTCCGTGCGCTAATGAGAGAGGGCGCTTTTTGACCACTTTCAAGAGGCCAGTGGCTTGTACGGACCAAGTGCGCGTACTGGTTTGCCTACATATAGTGCATAAAGTGCACAAGACTTTTTTTAATCTCAAAATACTCAAAGCCATAGCATCTTTGCTTAGCATCAGGCATTGTCGCCAATGCATTAGAATGTCTCTCCCAGTGGTCTCCCCCAACTCTCCGCTTCTTACCGTTGAGGGGGTACTTGTGCACGGAGCCCATAGTGACTTTTGTTTTAAATGGTAGGGATGGGGATTCCCCATTGAGTTCAAGCCTATTCCCTTGACTGTACATGTAAGCTTGTCATATTGTATCGCCATGCGCCGCCATTAACCCATCGCACGCCATATCGCCACCGCGCCCCCTACCCACCCAACCACCCACCCACACATCAACACACTTGTCTGTTTGACTCACAGCATGTTGCTCTGTGTCTCTTTTTTTTTCGGTTTGTTTTTTGATTTTTCCATTCAACCTGACGTAGCCTTCCTTCGTTCACCGCTCTAGAAGGTAGACCCCATACGCCCCGTCTGCATGAGGAGTGGCCCCTGCCCTACCAGAAGTAAGAATCTCCATTCATCTTTTTATTTGTCATTTTTTTTTAACCATTGAGTTGCTTCCAAAATGGCAGTCGAATCATTGTGAATCCATCTACATGTATGCAGTTATTTCTTTGGCTACGTGTGCAAGCTTACCGGTAGTAACGTCGTATGATTGTAGTTGACACATTTTTTGTATACATTATTCCTCAAGAATTGATCCATGATATAATGTCTAGTTAAACACTTAATTTTTTTCCGTTGTTGCGACTTGGCAGACATTTCTCAAAAATTTGTTTGAAAAAATCTCCTTAAGAACAAAATGTTACTAAACCCCCCCCCCCCCCCCCAAAAAAAGAATCCCTTGATAACATTTCTGCACTTTTGCACAGAAATGTGTATTTTTTATCCTGAAGTCCTAAAACATTTTGTCTCCCCAAAATTGCCTCTCCTCTCATTTTGTTGTTTAGCTTTTAATCATGCTTGGGTACAGCAACCCTCCACCAAAGTTAAAACCTTAAACCTAGATCTGATTGTGACTTACTGGCGGTTCATGTGTGGACCGAAATGTTTTGTTCCTTGTTTTGATTTGCTTCAGATTTTGAGCCCAACCTGTTTCGCTCCCCTTAACTAATTAACAAGTAACAGAAACTAGTAATACATGTGTCTGTGTTACGCCCCCTCCCCCCTTCCATTGCACCCACTCTGTTCTTTTGTATTCCTAACGTGGGAGTTGTGCTTTGTCTGTCTATGTTTGGTTGACAATATTGGTGCGTTTAGCTTTCGGGCATTGATCCGTTGCAATCTTGTCGGAGGTTTTAAGTTTCCATTTGTGTAAATGTGGGAAATACGCCAGGTTGTTGTTGATGGTTCAAAATAAATTCTTAGCAGACTAAGATGTTTGATTTTCCCATACATGTATGCAAGACAAAAACGGTGTTTTGATATTTTTTTAATGAAAATTCTAAAGTTTGTGAAGGTATGGTATTACAATATTTGATACAAAAGTTGTTTTAATGAAAGAACAATTTGAGCTCATATGCACTGCAGTATTTTGTATGATATCCAAGCGGGCAACTGCTGTGCGAGTGCAGAATAGAAAGCCTGAACATGTACGTGGGGAACTAATTTAATGTTGAGGCGACGAAATAGAGGCTGGATATTTTGAAGAAAGGCTTCATCCAAGACATGACCCTTGACCCCTCGAGTTCATCCGATCCCCCTTCAGACCTTTTCAAGTCCGAATGAAAATCCGCTGCACCGATCTCGGCCAGGGTGCTGCCACGGTAACAGCCGAAGGTAAGATGGCCGCCCTTCTGCCTGCACAGCTTGTTGCCATGGAAAGCCCAAGGAATTAACCCTGTTGAAATGATGCATGGTCTTGGATAATAGTGAAAAAAAAAAAAAGAAAACACTAAAGAAAAGTATTATCTTGAACAATTGAATGCGCTTGATGCATGGGTTTGAAAAAGCTTTGTCTGTGCCTTGAAAAAAAAAATAACTCAAAATCTTGCGATGATTTGGTTTTTTTTTTCTTCTTACAATGCATGAGTCTGGGGAAATCAACAGAAGTAACAATAAATTGCTGATGTAAGGCCTATGGGGGATGCTCATGTGCACGGCTTGTACCAGTAATCCCGGTGAATGCTGGAAATCGTGATTGATCACTGAAGAAGAACGGTCTCTCAAGTTTAGAATCTTGCCAAGCTGTTTTCCCGCAGGGACAGACTTTTGATCTCAACAGGGGGAGGCCCTAAGCCCCATAGTTGTCGATTAGAATAAGATGGTTCTATTAAAGTGGCCGTTAGGCCCATCTTTTCCGTTGGCATTGTGCAATCTCCACAGCATCATGCATGCTTTAATCTGTAATTTATTCTCAAGGAAGTTTGGAATCTCAAGAAATAAGAAATAAGTTTCGCAATAGGCCTACAGGTTTAAAAACAACACTGATCAAAAATATCATTCTAGTAATTTCCCCTGAAGCACTGAGCAATCTAAACCTTACCTCTACGCTGCTCAGAAACATGAATTCTCTTGGGAAATTACCACGGCTTTAAAAAAATCGAACAAATTGCAGAATAATATTCAGATATTTTTTTTAGCTTTCCCTATGGCCATCTTTGAAGACAGATTGACACAGTTGCAGTGAAAGTGATGTGTTGTGCAAAATTGAATTTTTGAAATTTTTTGTTCAGGAAATTTCTGTGGTATGTTTTAGATTACAGTGCTAGATTGTAAAAGATTACGTTTGATAAATATCTGAACATTTCCAAAAGGTGTACCTTGTCATAATCAAACTGGTATGAGTTTTAAACTGAAAGGATACATGCTTATGAGTTAATAATGCCTTGAACTTACTCATTTATTGTCGCATTTGGCTTGAGATTGAGGTAGAAATTCAACTCACTGTCGTGAAGTTTTGTTTCCAATGTTTTGAAGGGGTTGAGTTTGTAAATTTGAGGTTAACACTTGAGTAACCTAACCTTTCCATCAGTTTGTGATTTCCTCTGAATGTAGTACCATCGAGTGCGTTTGCTGTGTGTGGTGTCCATTGTTAATAGAACATTCCATTTCAGACAATTTTGGGTCTTGATCTGTAAAGTAAGTAAAGTCTGTCCCGAGCCAATGTGGCTCATCAGGCCGGCGTTTATCTCCGGTTTCAGTAGCATGAAACGACTGAGAATATTTCTACTCTCCCTGGATGGGATGCTAGTCCATCGCAGGTTACTCCCCAGCTAATGCTGGCACCCATTTATACTCCTGGGTGGAGAGGGGCAAGTGGGGGTGAAGTGCCTTGCCCAAGGACACAATATATGACCAGCGGCTGGATTCGAACCCCGGACCCTCTGATCATGAGTCACGAACCCTAACCACTAGGCCACACACTCCCATATCCCACTTGATCTGTATTGAGGAATATATATTTACCAGGGGTGAGAATTGTCAGGATTTTTCAAGATTGAAACCCTTTCTTATTTTTACCATAAATGTGTGTATTTCTCCCAGTATAAAGGTTTACATACCAACAGAGCAGTCCCCCAAAAAACTTTTCAGGCTCACATTTTTCGGAATTAGAAGAAAAAATGTTGTAATTTTGTTCAGATATGTTCTGAATAAAGCATCTTCAGGGTAGAGTATATTTAAGCAAGTATAAACATATACCATAGACCCTACGTTGCTCCGGGGCCCCAAACCGTCTGCCTGTTATTTCATGGTTTTCGCTTTCCCCAAATCTCACCCCTTATATACGTGTATGTAAATATTTGACTCACCTTATTTTGCCACACCGGGTGTGGTCACTTCACTGATGCTAAGGTCTTTTGTACGACCTCCTTTTTTTTCAGTTCCCCTAGGAGTTACACGTTTATCAGGTCCATATTTTTAAAGGTCACATACACGTAAGTGCACAGACATCTTAACGTGTACCTGTAGCGTCAGAAGAAGAAGAAAGTGGCGTGATTTTCGGGTCTATTCCCTGGATGTTCTTATTTGTGTCTCATCTTCCATCTGATTCATTTCCTGTTGGCACAGGAGGAAAGAAAAAGAAAGAAAGCACACACAGGATGTCAGACATCACCTGTTGTTGGTTTGGGTATTAATACAGTCAGGTCCCAATTTGCCAATTTGTTTGTTGGAGTGATGCTTTCCTTCCTCTAGGGCGCTGCTTGAGGATATTGTTTCCTAGAGAATTTTTGGTCTGCTAATTTTTTTTCTTGTCTGCGTGTGCGTGGAGGAGGCATCGACGTATGCAATTCCTCAAGAAAATAAATTTAATTAAAATTCATAGAAATGACTATTATTTTAAAAGATGTTTGGAAATATTTTTGAAAAGTTAGATAGGAAATGTCAAGATTTGTATCTAGTGATGCTTTTTTTCTGATATTTTCTCCATATCCTGGGATTTGAAATTCTATGGATGGTTTGCATAGAGTATTTTGATCAATTTTTTTTTTTTTTAAGGTTATCAGTTTTAGTGTTACAAAGCTGCTAAGTGCTTTTAATAGTAAAATCCTTTTAATAGCAAATTTATGTGCTGAGCAAAACTTGGCAGCAAACCAGTCATGCATTGAACGCTGCATAACATTGGCTGGTAACCTTTTTTTGGCTGAGCGATATATGCTATTGGTGTTTGTAGTCGCCCTTTAATGAAACATCTCACCCGTCTCTTGCTGAATGATGTAGATTGTACCGATATTTCCTTGTTGCCACTTGCCGTCATCCATGATGACTTGTCAATGTTATATATCCCCTCCCCAAGTTCGCGTCCCTTGATCTTCCTCTAAGTGAATTTATACTCGTGGAACGATAATGCCAGGGTTTCATTAACTTAGAAACCTCCTTAATCCTTCAAATTCCAACAAAATTTTTTTTTTAGAGGATTGTGAAGGATTGAGTCCAGTCATCACTATTCATTGAAACTTGGTTCACGCAGAAATGTTAAATTTTGTATAATGTCCCATTGGGTTCATGCACAGTGGGTGATTTTGGAGGATTCGGAAAGGTTCCTAGCAAAGATTTCTAAGAAGTGAGGTTTAAGGATTAAACAAAAAGCCCCGCCATCCATTAAAGATGAAAACCACTTGCCGTCTACTCACAGCAAACTTTTTTATGCGTAGCAGTTTCGCAGAAATAGACCCACATGGTTTGTTTTGTTTTGTTTTGATAATTATATAACTCTCTGGCTGGCAAATTCAGCTAAGCCATCACAGCAGTCAAAATCAATCAAGTGACTGTTTTTTCTTAACAGTTAAAAATTCCCTTGTTAATTTGATATAGCCATGCTTTGACTGGAGGTGATTGATATGCCTACTGGTCTTACCGGTTGCCTCTTTTGTCTGTTGATGGAATTTGACTTGTCACAGTGTTTACTCAAGTGTGATCTGACTGTTTTTCTTTTAACTAGCCTGACAAATAATGTGACCGGCTCCTCAAAAAAGGGTATTGTGTCGCAAAAAAGTGATGTTGAGTTATATACATGGTTGGAAAGCCCACAATGTAAGCTTTCATTTGGTATATAATAGAGCTCCATAGCCCCTCCCGCTCTGGAGATAATGACGTATTTGCATATTAATTACTTCCTTGGAGTTCAAATAACACAACTGAGAAAACAGGCTTTGAAATAGCTGGCTTTGTTGTAGAACAGCAGAACGATGCACACAAAATAGTTGTTGTTTCCCGCTTTGTTCCTCAAAATCAACATTTCTGTGAATGAACCCTGAAACTGTAGGTATTAAAGATGACATTCATGACAAAAAATGAAAATCACATTTTGACCAAATTTTCACCCTCTCAATGTTGAGCGGGCCATTACACAATAATGCACAGCGCGACTTAACACCCTTTTTTTGTGGAGCCGGTCACGTATACAAACGCATGGCAAGGGGAGTGGAAGACATTTTTGACTGTCTGTGACCAGGAGGGTTTTCTTAATCACTGGTTTGCGTTGACTCTCTGCAGGGTGTCGCGTGACTCTTTCTCCGCCTCATTAGAGGACCTGACGTATCGGGGCGACGCGGGGGAGTCCCTGGCGGACAGCTTCAGCGAAGAGATGCTGACGTGGCTGGAGGAGCACGAGGGTAACCCGCAGTCCGGAACGTTAGTTTGACAGCGGGCGTCGCACAGCCAGACAGGCTGGCTGTTAGACACATAGAGGTGAGGATTAACATCAGACTGTAACCCGGATCCTTCAAAATCCTACGGAAAAGTTAGGAGGATTTTGAGGGATGACGGAAAGAGCCTAGCAAGGATAACTTTCCATGGGGATTGATGTCTCTTTGAAGTTATAACTATGTGCCACACGGAAAACGATAATCACTTTCGTGGCCAGCACAGAACAAATTCCCAAGCCCTTCACTTTGTCTTGGAGGCATATAGGACCATTTGCATTTATCCCAAAAGTGACCTTCCAAATTATGATGAAAAACAAAATCGAGAAATGTAGGTGATTTCCAACGATCAGTCAATAAAGAGTGCTATAAGGTGTTGTGAGATCAAAAGGTCTTAAAGGCATATAGGACCATTTGCGTTTATCCCAAAAGTAACCTTCCAGAATATTATTAAAAAAGTTTACTTGATTTAGGTGATTTCCAATGATCAGTCCGTTGGAAATCCAAGAGTGATATCGATGAAATGGTGTTTCGCGATCAAAAGGATGTGCATGGTTTGTCACTGTTTTCTTGAAAAGCTGAAACTTCAACAGGCCAGATTTTGAACATTCTGCTTTGGATTTTGAGTGGTGTTATTATTGGAAACGAACAAAATGTATGAAAAGCAAATGAGCAATTCCACGGTTACTCACGTTACATTTTTCATGTACTTTTGAGTTTCCTTGGGCTGTAATTACCTTACTGAAAAGGTTTAATAATGCACAAAATCGGTTACATTACGAAAATGTAACGTGAGTAACCGATTTTGTGCATCTTGTTTACCATACATAACACATTTTTCTGGATGTCATCTTTGGTGCTTAGGTAGGTCTAGGTCTACTCTATCTACCGTGGGGATAACAGTTATTAAACCTTCAGTAAGGTAATTACAGCCCAAGGAAACTCAAAAGTACATCAAAAATGTAACGTGAGTAACCGTGGAATTGCCCAAATGATTCTATATGCCTATTAAGCCACCATGTAAAATTTCCCCCGAATGGATTGCAAATCTGGGTGAGAAAGCAGCAGGGAAGGCAGTATTAATCTCGGTGATTGGCCTTGAGTTGAGACTAGCACCTCCACCCTCCAAAGTCCTCACATCCTTTTTTCTTATTCTTTTATTCCGTTGCTGTCTTGCAGACTGTTTCTTCCTTCGTGGGCCGGCACCCCAACATTTCTTCGCTGACGACGTTCAACTTCTGCGGGCAGAAACGTATCGAGCTTGTACAACTCCGGATCTTTGGTCGAGAATTGTACGGGACTTGAGCTCGTCAGCCACAGCCAAATGTAACACTTGTAGCTAGTTGTAAATATCTTCTTGTAAATTATTATCGTCAGAAAGATCAAGTAGATTGTACATATGTATTATTTGACGGTTGGGTTGACGAATGTTTAAATATTTTAAATTATTTTTTTTTACGTTGAAATTTTTTCTTTTTTTAAATTGGCTGATTTGAGAACATGCGGTTGTGTGTTATTTTTATGAACTCGTACCAAAGGAAACGTTTGCATTTTTGTATTTCCGTATGGGTCATTGTGTCAGTTTTAAGGTTCAGTGTGCAACTTTTTTTCCTGTCCCTGTTACCTTTGAACAGGTGTAATGTGCCATTCAAGTATTCATTAAGAATGACTTCAAATGAATATTAAATTTGTGGGGTAGGTAGTTTGCTACTTATAATCGTTCTTGGAGGATGACTGCATTAAGGAGTGCATCAGAATTATACAATCATAGATGTCAGATGTAACAGAGACAGGAAAAAAAACGTGGACCCTAAATTTCTATAGACTGACCCCAAATCCCTTTTTGTCCTTTACGTCTATTTTCAAATCAAAGTATTCATTAAAGCCGTAAGAATATTTTCTTTTCAGAATTTTTTTTTTATAGTAAATTACAAACAAGTAGTGGAAGTTTTTAACCATTGAACAGAAGAACCTTAACTCCAGTTTCTCCAAACAATTTTTTTTTTTATGATATTGTGCTTTTAACTGCAGTGTGTACTTAAACATCTACAAATACTGTGCGGATCAAGTTGACGAAAGACCAATAAGAATGACTAAGTTCATGATTGCTTGTGTTGCCATCAGCAATTTGTTTAAATTTAACCCAAAAAATGTGAAGACTCCTCAATTTTGTTCTCCTATAAAAAAAATACAACATTTACTTAACTATTAAGGGGTTTAAAAGTAGACACAAAAAATGCATGTGAAAAAAAGAAGTAGCACAATTAGTTTTGAACTGTACTAAATTTTACTGAGTGTGTGTGTTCTCTTTGCACAAATATGAAAAAAGAAGGTCAGAAAATGTCTGATGTCCGTCCATAATTTCATCTTATGAAACCTAACGTTAAGTCATATTACCTCTACCAGATGTGACACACGTGTGATGTCAGGAAAATTGTGGACAACAATCTTAGTAAATTTTTTTTTTTTTATTTGGCATTCCGAGGATCGGCTGTAGGAATATTTGTGGCAATACTTTCATGATGACATAAATTCTGCCACTTAAGTTTCTCTTTAATATTGCAGATGCTCATTATAAATTGACTGCCATCTTTCGTTATTGGGGTGCTGTAATAGTAAAGAATAAATCAAACAAGATCATGAACAATATTTACACCATGAATTCACTTTCAAAATGTAATCCCCCAGGATTCAAATTTATCTCTTGAGATAATTGTTGTGTTGTAAGTTTTCAAACTTCTCTGTGGTATTCTTGTCAGTGGGTGTTCAAGTGCCCTGTGCAGTGCAAGCTCCTGGTCAATGCAAACACCAATATTGACTTGAGCAGAGACTAGTACATCACACTGGTATCTGATTGAAAACTGAACCAATATTGAAATTTTTTTGAGATGGAAGAATGTTGTAAGGTTTGTCATGATGTGGTCTAAATTTGCATGCGTATTGTTCTGATGTTTACAGTGCAAAGATTGTTTCTTATATCAGTGTTTGCCTACCTTTTTTGATGTACTGCCGTTTAACATTTTTACGAGCTAGTCTTCGGTATGCTCATCTTGTTCGTGTTCAAAACACTATAATAATGATAATCGTTGGGGTTTTACTCGCAAACTAAATGTATTAGAACCTTTTTTTATGGAGATACTTGCTTTCACATGAAATTTTGAAAGTTGTATAATGATGGCCAAAGTTGTCACAGATTTGTGCCTTTTTTCTGTAATTTGCTCATTTCTCTCTCTTTTTTTGTCAGTGAAATATTAGTATTTTTACTCCCTGGCCCTCACCAAAGAAAGACCTTGATAACTACAAGTTACCGTAGTTCTTTTCATAGACACTAGTTCATTACATTAATATTCCTGCCGCAAGATGATTGGTCAAAAGCCGACATGTGACTTGCATATGCTCACTGACTGGCTGTGTGTGATCATAAGTTTAAAACCAGTACATTCAAACAGATTTATATAAAAGGCGTTTGTACTTATGCATGTGAGCACCACATTTGCCTTTCGTTTTTACGTTTCAGCATTTAGGATGATCCAAAAAGCAAAGAAAAAGCTTCTTTTTTTAAGTCCTAATTTCTAAATGAAAGCAAGAATGGCCTCTGTGCACTGTGCACACTCTGTGTAGTTAGAAACTTCAGTAAAACAACTTAGTGTAGTTTGGCCTTCCGAAACTAATTCAGATACTGTGTAAATGTAAGTGCAATATTGGTATGTTTTCGTACAAGTTTTTTGTGGCCTAACATAGTGATTGCGCTGTTGGAACAAATTATGCCTGTTTGGTTCGGCTAATTTTTTATAGATTCCAAAAAAAGTGATTTGCGTAAAAATTATGTCCTTGTTTTATACTGCGACAACAAACCTCCAAGATGATTGTCTTATTAAACTGACAGTGTAGTTTTTAATGTGGAAAACTGGTTTTAAGGGCAACAAGAAACCTTTTTGCATTGGTCAGTGTTAACGCATGGGCAGTTCAGACATTACCCAAACAGCTTGTAAGAGCCAGAAATCATCAAGTCGTACGTAACGACGAAGAAATTGTTTCCTTTTTGTTCCTTTACATATTTATTTTGGGGGAAAAAAGTTGCAAAATGCAACAGACTGTTCTTAGCATTAATTGCGTTGTACGATATCTATTTTTTTTTTTTTTTTTAAAGCACTCCAAGTAATTTTCATTTAGAAAGAAAATCACAAATGGTTTGAGTTAATGTGTTGAAGTTCATCATGTTTTATCGCCAAAATCCCCGGGGAAAAAAATTGTGTGAATATTTGAGTCAACCTATTTCTGAAAGTTTGTTTTTATATTTGAAAAATGTGAATGGGTATTAAACAAACGTATCGTCTGAACGTGGTTTTGAAAATAAAATGATGAATATATCAGATAAAAGTGAGCAATCCGAATGAATGTGTGTTGTTGTTTGGTCTTGATTTTGTTTCGTTAGAAAGTAGTTTGCTTTTTTTTTTTAAATAAAATATACGAAAAATAGAATTTTTAATAGCAGACTGCAGGGAATAGGTCTGGCTGGGTTATTGGGTCTTGTTTAATTTAAATTAGATTTGGACCCTCAAATGCTAACGAATACACCCATGCCACCTTTGTTTTAAAGCAATTTGATTGCCCCAAAGGCTACTTAAAGGTAATATACAACATTTGCTTTTGCTGTCATTTTCAGAAACGGATGGATCTGGGGGTTAGTATTTTATAGCAAATATTGCTACACTGAAGGGTTAGGTCCGTGACATGAATTTTACTTGAATACATATTTTGTGCAACTTTCTGTTTCTCTGAAATTATGAAAACTACATGTATTTGACATCCCTTCCGAAAAGTGCACTTTGTTAAACATTTAAAATTCTCCATGCTTTTCCTGACAAGTGATGGCACTGTTGCTTGTGATGTCATTTCAGGAAGACATTGTTCAATTTAGGGATTTTCTATTCAATTTGTGAACCCAAAATTTGCTCACTGAAAACATCAGTGAGAAAAGTTTGCTCATTAGCTTACTGCCATGTACTGACACAACAATGAATCGCCACAGAAAAGAAAATGTACGACAGCAACATAAATTCTGGCAAATGTTGGTGCTGAAATACCTGTAACATTGGGCTTTCTGCCTGAAATGACATCACACATTTGATCATGAATATATAAATTTGCATTAGCATAAAAATCAAAGATGCTCCAAAATACCATAAAAAAGGCAAGATGAAAATTAAAAATAAGGTTAAATGGGACACAAAGGTGCATGTACAAGGAATGCCTTAAAAAAATGTGCCCTTTAGTTTAAAGTTGTGTGCGCATAGATGCTGGAAAAACCAAGAAAAAAATGCTGTTCTTGTAGTCTGGTTCCCGGACCCTACTTTAGATGAACCGAAGCAATTTATAGATGAAGGGTAATTGTCAGGTAAAGGGAACCAGACTTTGCTGGCTTGCACCCATTTACGGATGAAAAAAAAGGTTGGTTTTTTTTCCTGTGGTCAGCTGACCATCGTTGGGAAGTACATGAGAGAAAAAATTCCACTTTTCTTGAAAATGACAGCATACCAGGTACCGGTATTTCATAATAATTTGGTGGTTTTTTTTGTTTTTTGACGTTTGCAAATATTGTATATTACCTCTAACAATACTAAACATTTACCAACATGCAAATTTAGACTTCACAAATTCGGAACAGACTTCTTTTTTAAAAATATCTCCAACGACATGAACAGTCAGATTTAGAATGACGAACATTAAATTGCAGCATGTTTTGAGGAAATACTTAGAAGGAAAAAGCCGTTTTCCCAGTATGAAATTTGGCTTAAGAATAAATCCTTTGAAAACTTTTTTGTCGTAATTTATGTGCCAACAAAAATAAATTGTGAAAAAAGAAATCTACAGTGTATGGTATTTTGGCTGGGAGTGTACTATTCTAAAAAAGAAATATAAACGTTGCCAAAGGTCAAGTCTGTGGACATACATAAACAAAAAAAGAAAACAGTAATTTCTATACAGTTTAAAAAGCATTTCTTTTATTACGATGACACAAGAAATATCACTTTTCTACCATCACATACAATGTATATTGTGCATGTTCATCAAGAGAGACACTGAATATACCACAATAATTCCTATCAAGAAACATGGATTTGTTTTCGTCCTTCTCAATACAAAACATTTCTGATAATTCCATTAAATTCTTTGCCAACAGAAACTTTAGTGAAACACAATATTACACTCCGGAGCAGTTTCGTTCATTGTTTGACGTGAAACATTCATTATGCATGGCATAATAAATGAGTTTAATTTTGCATCTACCAATGAGATTGAGTGTTTGGAGTCGTGTAACCTACAGCCATATTTTGATTCACGGCATATTCATTACACATTTATGCCTGCCACCTCCAGTCGTTCGCAAGGATTGCATTTTCTTTGTATTCACCGACAGCCCTGTGCAAAAAGCCATGTTTCCTTTACTCAAAGCAAATAGTTTTACAGAGTTATATGAGTCATTCTATAAGTTTAAGGGTCCAAAGTGTGACGTTTTTCTGTCCATATTACCTTAGTAAGGGAAAATAAGTGGACCCCAAATTTATAGAATGACCCCGATACATTTATTTCAGTAATTTACTGCCGAACCATGTGGGGTTGGCATATCCTACCAAGTTGCACCGAATGCAATGTAAAGCTGATTGCACGGAGGTGTTTCAACTGACAGGTTTTGGTTCAACAAAAAAACATTACCAATATAAACACCGGAGCCAAGTTTCACAGACTGTTTCACGGATTCCGCCTCCTTTGTGGTCACGTGGTAATCTTACGGGTATTTCATTGAAAAAAAAATATATATACGTCCCATCATGCTCAGGACACCTTGGCATGATAGGATGTACTTTCAATGAAATGCCCCCACCGAGACAAACGTGTGACCACAAACATGGCAGTATCCGTGGAAAGGGTCCATGGAGCAGAAAATATTGGTAAGCAAATTCATGAACTTGGTGGAAAAAATCAGCAAAGTGCATCACATGACATTATATTTGAGCTGGTAACTGATATTGCTAAACAAATATTTCTGGTGCTTAGCTATTTTTGTGTGTTTAACGGCTCTGCGAAATTAGGCCTAGATTATAAAATACCGCAAACCGGTTCCAAAGTTGATATTTCCTGAAGCAAAACAAAATTTTCTAAACTTTTTTATTATTCTTGTTGGAGCTTTGTAAGAAAGGATTCATCTAAAAATAAAAATACAGTTGACCCAGTGTGGGCCATATAGCCCAATAATACGTAGCAAGTTCCGTGCTGAGGGAAACATCTGCAGGGAACCAGTCTTGAGTATTACACACTGAATGGAATTTTGGTTGGTACTCAAATCCTGCCTTTCACTAAAACCATTCTTTGCTTTGCAGGTACAAAATGTTGCAACAACTTGCCAGGGGCCTACTTTATATTCAACCTTGTTTCTAAGAGTGGGGTAGCAGTGGCGTATTGCTCGACACCACGGAAACGAGGTTGAAAAAGTTGTGAATCTCAGCCCTGCCCCTGAATCACATGACTGTTGATGAAAACAATGTCCGGCTACATCCGAACCACTTGGCTGCGGCTGGGTCAATGGGCATAGGCATATGTGTAATTGCACGCGTAGCCACTTCAGATGCAGCCATGACATTTCGGCTGCTAACGTGTCTTTACTATGCTCCGTAGCCTAGAGGCTGCTAGCCTCGGTTCTAATTTCTGTATGGCTTGCAGTTACTTATTTTTAAGTGCAAAAGTCTGTCACACGACTCCGATACCACTCTTTAATGTACTCTTATATGTCTTGGCCCGGACCCAATCTGCTGATTGAAACATACAGTTTATCACCATTCACGTAAAAAAAGAACACTTAATTTCTCTATCCTGAAAACATTTATACTCGAATTACTAACCATCTAAATTCAACCAAAAAAAACCTCACTTCTCCTTTCTCAAAAAACAAAAAAACAACAATAAAGAAAAAACACTTTATATGAAAGAAACTAAACTATGAGAAAGAAAATAGGAATTATTTACATGTGCATCTACTCACAGATGACCTGCGTGTAGACTAAATCTTATCCTTTATAATTGAAAAAAAAAAGAAGATCATTACTGTCGGGGACTGACTATCGGGTAAACAGTTCACATTTTTAAATAACTGACAAAGGCTTTCAACAACTGATCTTCCAAAATTACCAACAAACATTAATTGGAAACTCTAACGACTACTTTGTTCAACTCTCTGCTCCTATCATGTACATCAACATTTTGTTAAACTAAGTTTTCGTATTGTTTTTACACCCAGTCTACAAGTTTTTTTGTTTCTCCTTAAAACTATGTACCACAAGAATTTCGGGTTTACTTCAAACCAAACAAACAAGAAATAAATAATGAGACCTCAATGTATAGCTAGACTGGCCTTTACAGGGGGGGAGACAAAATGTTCACATTTTGTTTTCAAATTTTAAAATCACACTTGTATCCTCAAAACTGAGATATTTCTGCACAGATGTCGTCACGGTAACTTGTGAATTTGTTTTTAATTCATTCTACATCTGTCTTGTATCTATGCTAAGTTTTAAAAACAAAATCATTTAATGACCATTATAGACATATCTGTGATAGAACAATCGCAGATGTTATGATTTCACAACAGAGAACAAAACGGCATGCACAAACACAACCCAACAAAATACAAACAGAAATTATCGTACAAAGTTGTTGGTTTTTAGTTGTTTTGCTTTTTACAAATGACGTACAACTCTTAGTATGTTTTCCTTACATTCTTTTTGTTGTTGTTGGTTTTTTCCCGTCGAAAACTTACAAAGATAGAAATCTAGAGACTTTTTTTTATTCCTCCAATACTTGGCACACATGCAATCCGTCACATAATATTCTATACAACGTGGCACACTGGACATAGCTACTTCAATTTCTTTTATTTTATTTTTACAGTGTACACAAAAAGGGGGAAATTTACAGATGAGAACGACATTCATTACGTGAGGGATCACACTTCACTGACATCTTTAATATCAAAAGTATTTCATTTCCGCGGCGTATAACTTCAATTACGTGAATACCTATTCATTACATTGTATTCTATTCGTTTTTTGCAAATCAGACTAAAACTGAAAGGAACGTCTACAAGTTGAACAATTCTCACTGAACTATTGTTGAAAATTACACTTTTCTGGGTTTTTTTTAAAACTTCTTACGAATATATTCAGCCCTAGAGTGTGTGTGCTTTAGACAACTGAACGTGCTCTGAAATTAACACAAATGTGTGTCTACATTTTGTGCCAATAACATAAAAGCGGGGATCAAACTTTGAATTTGTTCGTTTGTCTCTGACACAGCACCACTTTCTACACTGTGATCCCATTTTGTAAGTGTTAATAAATTAAAAATTGACAAAAACCATCCATCTGATTTGTGTTTACCCTGCTTTTTTTGTTGTTGGTATTTTGCCAAAGTGTTTTGTTTTCATATCAAGCGGAGAAAAAGTTACTGGAGAATTTTTGGCAGAAGACGGTCTTAACTTTGGTCTCTTTTCAACAGAATCTGCACTTGAATATATAGAAAAGGTTTATGGCCAGAACTCGAAGAACGAAGGATTGATTTGTGAAAAAAAAGAAAATTCTTTCAACACATTTTTTAAAAGCAATTATAGGCAGAAAACTATTAGATTGAAATTTCAAATCGTCCGATAAGATGTCTTTTACCTAAGTCTTTTACCCAGAATTGTCACATGTTCATCCTGTATTTTTTTCATAAGCAATCCTGTTGGATTACATACAGCCTTCCAATTCGGCCGAGTCACAATGCAGTGCGCCACCAAGAGTTTGCCACGGAGAGTTCATTTTTCCCAGTGCATTGTGGGAGATGGTCGACAAATTCGTAGCGCGGGACATTTGAAATTGTTAGTTTTTCCGGTCAGTGGTTTCGTAAGCGTATGATTCGAGGATCTGTTTGCCCGTTTCTTTTCTTGTTATCAATATGGTGTTTTTGGTAAGGCGGCAGAACGCAATGCCCCAATCTATGACACATTAGCTCAAGCTGTCTACCGACACTCATTCAAATGGGCCATGTTTTGTCGACCGTAAACTTGAAAAATGGACTCTCCGTGGCAAACTCTTGGTGGCCCACTGCATTGTGAATCGCCCAAATTTTGTGATGTCATGTGAACTATCCATAAGATGGAATATACGTCGGGTGAAGTAAATTCAATAATCGAACCAACAACTTCCCGCTTACAGGTGCAGACGTCTCACCATTCGACCGCCGAGCTAGCTGGGGTCGGCTGGCTGATTTCAAATCAATGTCATGTGACATTTTTGCGTTGCGAATTTGCATTAAACACATTTCAACTCTGGCGCATTTTGCAGCATATCATGACGTCAAATTTGACTGTACACAAATAGTTTCGGTTGTAATTTGCCTGTACACAAATGGTTTTGGTTGTACTCCCCGTATCTGAAAATCAAACTATTTATTACATCCGACCGTCACGTGGAATTCAAAGATTTTGTTAATACTGATCAATTTACATCGTAAGCAATTTGTTTTACGGGGGAAAAATCCATCCACGAACCGTTTCCAAGTGATAATTTTAAACCTTTGAGACCAAGGACTAGCGATTCACAAAGTAGGAGATGACAGCGGACCAATTATCATTAAATCATCGTATTTGAGACTTATCCAAGTGACACAGGTTCAAGCCTTTCACGTAAACACAGTGGACTAAAGCATTCTCTACTTTGACCCATAAATAACCTATCATAACAATAACAGTAATAATATCCTCACTCCTTACTGTTCAAAATCCAACTGGTGAAAAAACAAAGAGTCAAAATCTGTACAGAATTTTTTTTTTCCAACTTGTTTCAAACATTAAAAATCCTTCTTAAAAAAAAAAAAAATGGTTGAATAACGTCAAGTTAATAATAATAATAATAATACAGCGTGTGGAAAACAGATGTTGTTATCAAACGGCCAATTTGTTTTTTTATTTTAAACAAACCCTGAGACAGGCTGGTTGGAGTTCCTCTGTCCGTGGCTTGTCAGAAGCAAGAGGGGCCCTTCAGACTCTTGTCTTACACGGCTGACTTATCGCCGGAGTCGTCAGCTCGTGACTTCTTGGCTGCCGACTGCGCAGGTTGCTGACTGCAGGAAGAAAAGAATACCACTTTTACTTATTTCTGGTCAGGAGATCTCATGTGCAGGGTACCGGGCGAAAGGTCATGTGATGTATACCCTCAGTGATTGGTTCTCCGCTCATTTAAAATTTTGCAAATTTTCAAAGGCTCGACTTATGTCTGGTGCCTTACCCTTCAGCAGTGCGTTTGGCAGCAGTGAGTTTGGAGGAAGCCTGACTATCCTGAAGCCATCTGACCTGGGTGGCAGGGCCATAGCTGTCAGAGGAAGAAAACGGGAGAAACCAAAATGAGATTGAACCCTAGGGCAAGTCCAGCATTATGAAAGGAAGTATAATGCCCATGACAGAGCTAATAGATCTCTCTCACAGGACGCCATCTTCGTAGGAAAATTACAACTGCATCTTCAACACCATCAGGTGCGTGTGCGCGCAGTGTGCAAAATGTTCTAAACACGTGCGCCTGTTGTTCGGAATTTCTTCGAAATACAGCGCAGCCGATGCGCGTTGAGCACTTTTGACGCCCAAAATGCTGATGCATGTGGCAATCTGTAGGAGGTGACGTCATTTGAGAGCAACCTATTAACCATGATATCTAAGTAATGATTCACAGAAATGATCCAAAACTCCTAGTCTGTAATCTCTTTGACCATTACCAGACGATGGATGTATAAGATTTGAAAAGTACTTTTTCAGGTTTATGCTCTTAAAAGCTCTTTCACAGACATAACGCAGGAAGTGCCCATTACACCTTACTCCAATCCGTGTAAGTTAAAAAATAAATAAAAAACAGCTGTATATTAAAATGTGCATTTCTGCGTCAGCAATGTGTAAAGTGTAGAATTGTACTTTCCAAGTACCGAATGCCATGTTAGGAATGCCATGAAATTCAAACGGAAGAAATATTTTGGTAACAACCCACTGTTCAAAGTTGATGATGACCTCACAAATAAATTGGGGAATCAGACTTAAGTTTAATTTTTGATTTTATTGTCGTCTTTTACGAGGATAGTCCATTTCCGTTATTGAAAGCTGCTTTCCAAAGGAGCCCTCACACAGACTGAATGCAGAGAAAAACTATTATTGGTTTAGCGTACTCAAATTTATCGGTTCTTGGAACCATACCCAACTCACATAGGAGATACTGTATATCGTGCGGTCTCAAAACCTCCTTTGATTGTCTCCATCATTTGTCCTTACCCCTTCTCGTTCCTGGCAGCGATACGGAAGATGATGGCTGGCTTGCTGCTGAAGTCAATGTGGGCCGTAGTCAGGCTGGTCGAGCTGACCACACACGAGGGCTTAGGCCCACAGAAGACCCTGACGAAGGCCAGCTGGGCTGGGGTCTGGGGCTTCTGGTCGGCAGCTGATGCCGTGCCGCCGGCTGCCGACAGGCCGCTGCGCACCGCCAGGTAGACCGAGTACTCCAGGATCTCGCCGGCGGTGTTGGTGGGCGCCTCCCAGGACAAGTGGGCTCCTTCCGCGCTCTGTAACCGCAAGGGAGAGAAGTGGGTGTTAACTTGGTGACAAATAATGGTAAAGAGCAGGTCTATTTTGACCTTTTCACAGCCACATTGACATGGAAGGATCAACAAATCCTACTAATTTTCAAGCCTACTAAATCCCATTTCATCTTCCCAAAAGCCAGAATTTCTACCGAAGAAGGCACCTGCAAAACTCCCAGCAATAAATTTGAATACAAAGCATTATAAAGCAGCTTTCGTGTTAGGTGCACACACAGTGTTGCATCAGGTCCGAGACAAACCCTGGTTTTGTTTTTTCAACGAATAATGAAAAGCATAACCGACTTGAATCTTAAGACTTGCCCAAATAACTATGGCTTTCAATTAAACATGTATCTATGGAAGAGGCTGACGTTACTTCCAACTGACATGTGTGTTACTACTGGTTATAAGCTAAGAAATTTGAACGTGGTCTAGTACCTTGCTGATCCTGATGGCAGACGGGGCACCGGGGAAGCCTGGCAAGCACGTCTTGAATGCCGAGATCTCGCTCCACGGTCCCCTGCCACAGGCATTGATGCCGGCCACGCGGAACTTGTAGGCCGTCCCTGCCTGCAGATCCTGTTTCTTCAAGATGCTGTGATCCGGTATGCTGACCACATCAATGTCCTATGACAAAAAATAGGTATTCCACTCAGGATTACTCCTAAGGTAATGATTCAGAATTTGGCTGCAAAATTTGGGAAGACGTTCGATAAAGATTCTTATCTCCAAAGGGTCAGTACGTAGACGCTGGCAAGCATGAACGAGAACGTAAAAAATTTAAAATGCGCAGAAAGTGCAAAAAGATGTGACTTCCTTCTGGGCATACGACAGCAATTAAGTTTTTGTCGTATCATTTTTGTCAATATGTGGCACTTGTGCATGGAACTCTAGACTGTACATCTTGAATTTGATTTTCTTAAACCAAAATCCCACATCAATGTGGCACATTTTTGCAAGTTCTGAAGTGGAACAGGTCCAATCTTGACTCGGACTTACATCTTCGGTCCTCTGGCCAGCTTCCGATGGTAGGTAGTAGTAGGACACCACGCTGTGTGTGGACTTGATGATCCCCACGTCGTACCACTGGTTCATGTCCTTCTTCTGGACCGGTCTGACTGGTACTGGTGCCCTCGCCTGCAAGGTAATCAACACAACTCAAAAAGTGTGAAATTGGGACTAAAACATTTCATTGATATTGGAGGGCAATCGTTTGGTTCTCATGATTAGCACTGCGTTTTCTGTAAACGTAGGACACTATTATACTGAAATGTTCTGGAGGCCGTGGTAACCCTAGAGTTAAATTCCAAAATATTGTGGCATTTTTTTCGTTTCTGCTGGATCTGTAGGGCCAACGTACTGTCCTCTGACAGAGTTCATGAGTATAAAAAAGTCCTCAAGGGTCTAGAAACTGTCCAGATGTCCATCCCTCAGTTCCAGCTTGTCTAAGCTGGACCTGAAGAATGAACATGGATGTGAAATGCCCAAAATGGGCACTGTGGTCCAATGGTTACGGGTGTTCGACTCTGCTGTGGTACGTGGGATTGAAGCCTTGATGGAGAACTTGTGTTCCTGGGCAAGAAACTTTACTTCAATTGCCTCTCAGGAGAATATAAATGGGCACCTGTGAAGGTAGAGACCAAATAGCGCTGATCTCCAGCTGCTGCAGATAAGTGGTCTCATTCCAAATTAACAGGGATAATAAGTTTAAAGCGCTCTGAAACCTAAGCACTACATAAGTAATATATCTGGTTTTTTAATAGCTAATTTTTCCTCACTGGACTTGTAATGTAATTGTATGTATTGATCTACATGTTCACCTTTTTAAACATATTTATGCTGTAATTTTTTTATCTTTTTAATGTGTACAGCGCCTAAGAGCATATTATGGATCCGGGCGTTATATAAGTGTTAATTATTAATTATTATTATTATAAGTACCACATTTTTATTATTGTTAAGGTAGCTCAGTCTTGTTTTAAAGTTTTATATACATAATAACCTGCTGGTCATTTGACAGATCAAACTGTTAGTTCTGCCTTGATTTGTGTTGCTTACGGTTACAGCAAACTTGGGATCAACAAGTATTTATAAACAGTGAAATTAATCTCATGATATATTTCTGACAGGACTTCACCCATCTCCCATTTTCACAAGAATCCCGACGTACCTTGACCTCTGGCGTATCCAGACCGTTGGGAACCGAGCCGGTCTTGCTGGTTGTGGACGACGTCTGCTGGACGCCTGAATTTGCCAGAGAAGCTATCGTCATGGCAATGGAGTTGGCATCCGTATCTATGGTACCAAACGAAACGACAAGAAATTATGAGAAATACCTTGAAAGATCCACGCGTGACAATCACCTGGAAAAAGTCCAATTCTGCACACAGGAAGCAGGGCCACTAAGTGGTAGGCCTGTGTGTCATCCTCGACACTCACCCGCTTTGCTCTTGTCGTCCTGCGCTCCGTTGGTCACTGCTGCCTCACCTGTTTCCATGGCAACAGTTTTAGCCTCCTTTGATGGTTCAGCCTCCGTGGGTGTGGCCTTGGGGGGTTTGGCCGTTGCATCAGCTGCCTCTGCTCCCTCTGCTGGCTTCGCCGCGTCCCCTGAGGAGCTGGGTTCGGTCTCCATAGGAGTTTCTGAAACGATTCAATGAACAGTTTCAATTTCAAACGTTTGGCGGGGTTTTTTTTATTCATTAGTTTGTGACTAAACAAATTAAAGCTACAGGCTTCCTTTTAAAGAAATAAAGCAACAGATCCTACATAATTTTTTTCAAACTTTCATATGTCTGAACATGTTTCAACATATACACCTCAAAATTGTTTGTTCAACCCAACCTGTCCTCATGCAAGTTGAATCATCTTTACAAACACTCAAAATTCAATTTCACGATTCAAAGCACTTTTCCAAAAAATAATAACAACAGCCAATAATAAATTAATCACATCTATTTGTTATGTACAGTAAAAGTCATTGCCTTGATTACAAGGTCATATGTTAAAACTGTGACCAAATTGTAGTTTATCTTCCGTTCGACAATTGTTGAAAATGCTACCAAAGTAAAAAAAAAAATTAATAAATAAATAAATGAATTGATGAATTAAAAAGTTACCCGCATCGGGCTTGGACGATTCGTCGGTCGTTTTCTCAGTGGGCTCTGCCTCTGCTTTGCCAGGCCCGGAGCCTTCAACCTGCGCCCCGGCGACTTCTGCACCTGTGCCTGTGCCTGTGCCTGCACCTGCCCCAGTAGTGCTGCTATCCCCAGTGGTGCTGCTAGAGGGCGCTTCAGAACTACCCGTGGATGAGATGGGCCCCGTGACGGACGGGGTGGTCTCCGTGGTGACCCCGCTGCCACTGGTTGCAGTGGACTCTGCCGCCGGCGTGTTGACGCCCGGGGTCTCAAACTTCTCGCAGGGAGGGTTTTCGCAGTTGGGGTTGATGGGGAGGTCGTGCAGCTGGAGGTCCACTTGGAGGTTGGGGTCAGCTGCTGCTGCTGGAGCTGCTTCTGCTGCTGGAGCTGCCGCTGCTTCTGCTGCTGCAGGCACAGCTGCTGCTGCCGCTGCTGCAGTTGCTGGTGTCGCTGCTGCAGTTGCTGGTGTTGCATCACCAGATGAGGATGGTGCGGAGGTGGATGCTGGAGGAAAAAACAGCAGCAGTTTTGTGTAAAAAATGGAGATACTTGCTATTGCATGTTCTGTCTTAGTACTTTTTTATCATCAATTCTTATTTATTACCCTAACCTTCCCGAATCCTCCAAAATCCTCTTCGCACAAGTGGAATATCTTAAAGGATTGACCCTGTATGGCAAAACTGTGTCAGTTGATTTTTGGAGGATGCATTGTGTCAGGGTCCAAGATGTATCTTGTGTTGTTTATGCTTAGCCATGCATAAATTTAGGCCTAGATTATATGTGAAAATCATCCCCACTGCTGGATATCATCAGCACTGCCACTGCATCAGCGTATTAACAGTGATTGTTGGAAGATTTTGCAGGATTGAGGCAGTAATCACCCCACCACTGAACAAATTCAAGCAATAACGGAGGCTTTTGGAGGATTGAGGCTGAATCCAACTTTACATGGCGGCAGTCGGAGGATTTCAAAGTATTTCGGGTGCATCCTAGCAAAAAGGCCTAGGAGGTAAGGGTTAATCAGCTACAACCAGGCACAATATAACAAAGGTCTTACCTGCAAATAATTTCTGGTTGATCTCTTTTTATCTTAGTAAGCGAATTTCAGACCATAAAACCAACCTGTGACAACGGTTGCTGTAGTGGTGGATGCCATGTTGGGGTCTCCGGAGCCAGAAGGTAGAGTGCTGAGCACCGGTTTGCTCATCGTGGTGGCCACCACCGTGGTGGGCGCCGGGGTAGACTGGACGGCAGCCACGGTCGCCGCTGTCGAGACCGTCGCTGCTAGCTTGGCCGTGTTGGCAACAATCTGGGACACGGCTGTTCCCGAGCTGGCCAGATTCAGCAGGTTGCCCGCTGGAATGGTGATGTACTTGGTGGTGACGCCTGGGCTGGTGGCACCGGAGACGGTGCCGCTGGCTGCTTGGGTCTTCAGCACGGCCGCAGCCCCGGAGGCTCCGGGCTGACCTGGGGTCGCAGGTCGCAGGTTGGACTTGGTGATGATCTGGATGGTGTTGCCGCTCTGGGTGGTGATCTGGCCAGTCTGGGGGTTGACAGCTCGGATGATGGTGATCGGAGAGGAAGGGTTTGCCCCAGGGATGGATTTGATACCAGAGATGACCTGACCAGCCTGTGTGAGAACCAGGAATCATCCAAAACTTGATGAACTTGATATTCCACTGTTTCTTACCTTCAACTACGCAATTTATTATTAAGTGTACATAATTTTCTGAAATACTTTTCTTTGAAATTAGAAGCAGGCTCAAAACTTGGGTTTATCTGCATTTTATTAATTTGAAAATGAGAAACAAAAAAAGCCAATAGATGTTATAGAGATTTTTGCTGAAGATTGTAATCCACGACACAAACCTTTTCTCTCTTGATACGACTCAAATCAATTAGGAGACAGCAGTAAGTGGAAGATTTTCAATTTTGAGGCAATTCGGACTGAAATATTCGAATTTCCATCAAATATTTTCGGTTGCTATAATAACAATCATACAACTCCTGATGACGTGCAGAACAAACTGTTTGAAACGACGAGCTAAACCAACTGGTTCTTCTCTGAACCACACAACTCACTAAGAGATATCATTCACATGGAAAACCTCCCACTCATCAATCATACAACTCATGTGTAGTTCCCAACACGCAGGGATAAGAATGCATCAAATTGTTCCTTTGCATTTGGGAAAATACAATGCAAAGGGTGTCTCCAACAAGTTCTGTCAGATTGCAAGGTCCACCATCATAGCCAACCTCACCTGGTTCGTCAGCATGATCTTGGGCTTGGCACCCCCGGTCGTGATGAATTTGGTTGGCGTGCCCGTGGTGCCGGCCAGCACTTTGCTGGTCACCGTGACGATGGTAGGCTGCTTGCCCGTCATCTTGGAGACGCTGCCGATGGGGATGGTCTTGATGATGCTCTTGCCTTGCTGGGTGATGCTGCTGATGCCCAGGATGGTGGGCTGGGTTTTCCCTACACCTGCAGCACCTGCTGAGGCCCCAGCAGGACCGCCAACCACCTGCGTGCTGGGGCTGATGATGGTGGTGGGTTTGCCCACAGCCTGGCTGGTGGTGATCAGCTTGACGATGGTGCTTCCACTGGGGATGGCAGCCTTGGAGATGGGCTGGCCGGCAGCGTTGACCAGGACGGTGCCGGAGGTGGCTATGGACTGGGCTGGCTTGGTCTGGATCAGGCTGGCTTTGGGGATCTGCTGCATGTGAATCAATCATAAATTGAAACCAAAGTGAGCTATATTCACACATTTTTTTTGTGTTCACACAATTCATTTAGTCATTAAAAAGAAGCAGGCCTTCACAAATGCCCTGAGTTTTGTAACAATTTGGGGTGCTTGCCTCGCTTTTAAAAATTCTTTTGCTCTTTGGGTTAAAAAATAAACTGTTTCGAAAAAAAAAAAATCATTCTTCTTAAAGGGAAGATACAACATTTGCAAACATCAAAAAACGAAATGATCAAATTATCACAAAATATCTTACGGGATTGTTAGGGAATGACAGTCTAAAGCATCCTGTAAAATAATGGCTCCTGGTGTGCTCACATTTTCCAGAAAAAAAAATATTTTTCCAACCCAAGCGTTGGAAAAAACTGGCTTATTTTCAAAAATAAATATAAACAATAAATTGCTCCGTTTCATCTTAAGTGGGGTCAGGGAACCAGACTACGAGAACATGATTGGTTTTCTTGTTTTTTCCAGCATCTACCAGCCCAAAACGTAAAACAAGTCAGTTGAACAATATTTTCTACAACATACTAATCCTCCAAATCTATTTATGTCGGAAAATTGCAGCAAAAGCAAATGTTGTACATTCTCTTTAACAGCACAGAATCAATCTGCATGCACAATATATATTGTGATGTTGAAGGGAAAAATCATGAAACTTGAAGAATGAGTTTCCGCAACTCACCGTGTTTTTGACAAGAGTCACAGTCTTGGAGCTGCCAGTTACTACGGCAGACACCACGCTCTGAGTGGCCGCTCCAGACTTCTGGACGGTGATGATGGGCTTGCCCGATGCCGTCAACGTCTTGAGGATGTTGGTGCCCGGCGCCACCCTCAAGCTCTGGCCCAGGGCTCCCGTGGAGGCCAGCTTCATCCCCTGGGGTAAGGTGATGGTAGCCACGCCCCCCGAAGTGGTCGTCAGGGCCCGGGAGACGATGGTCAGGCCTGAGCCGGACAGCGGGGAGAAGATGGATTTGGTCGGGGTGGTGGCGGTACCGCCCCGGGTCACGGTGAGAGCCATGCGCTGCTGTTGCTGCATCTTCTGGGTGGCCGAGGCTGCTTCCGCTAGGGCCACGATGCCGCTCAGTGCTGATCCTCCGCTTGTTTGCTGAACCACACAAAATACATAAAAAAAGTTCAGTTCGTCTGAGAATAGACTTATATTGCCTATTATCACATTACAGGGCGAGTCAGAATGATCTGCACCCAAATTAAAGAAAACATTTAAAATATGTAGCATTTATCAAAACAAGTGCAAATGAGATATGTTATAGGCTGGTATTTTGGACATGTTTGGTGAAAGTTTCATGTATATCCATTGTACCATTTTGAAGAAAAGCGCAAGCAAAGAACACATGCTAAAAGACACTCTGACCACAGTTTCATGGTTCAACAAATTTATGAAATCGCGTACTGATGTGACTGCATTTCAAACTGGTAGTTTTTGTTGATACTCGCCGATGTCCACAGCATTCATAAGCCTCATTTGGTACAACACTTGTGCTCAATCCTCCACCAAGCTCTCGGAAGTACAGTTGCAGTACTCCTGCGCCCAAGCCCTTCGTTGGGTGATTTACATATGACAGTGTGTTACACTGTTATGGAAAATATTCAATTTAGATTTCATTATTTCGGAGTAATAGGACAAAAAAAGTAGGAGAAAGTAGGAGTTTCAAGAAAAAAGTGTGAACAAGGTGAAAAACTATTAAAGAAAAGTAGGAATACTTGAAAACCTGCTCGTAACTTCTGACTTGACTTGTGATTGACTTGCGATTCAACTCAATACAGCCCTGCTTTGTGGGCAAACACTACAGTGCTACCGTCCCCATTCTTACCTGGGCTGCGATGAGTTTGGAGGTTGCGGTTCCAGGGACGGCCAGCTTGATGGTGGTGGGATTGCCACTAGTGTTGACAAGCAAAGGGCTCTTGGGAGTCAGACGTCCTAAAATATAAATCAGGAACAAGAATTACATTTCTAACAAAAATACCGACAGTCCATGAAAATGGTGAAACAGACAATAGTTTGGGAACCGATCCAAAGCGTTGAATGATTTCTAAGAGTCATTCAAAACATACAAAAAAACAAGTCTGAAGTACACATGAGGGAAATTGCGTAAGTGGACATGGCTGAAAAAAAATGGAAAAACATCAAACAACCTTAAATGTGGTATCAAATAAAAGAGAACAACAAGGTCTTTTATTTGAGTGATGTGCCAGTGAGATGAAATGTGGTTAACTGTATTTTGGTCAAAATTTGTTTTTGGCTAAAATGATTGATTTTAGGTTATCACTTTGGCATCTTGTATTCACATGCAAAATGTACGTGTTCTTTTGAGTTTTTGGTCTTTAAGGCAGAGAGAAAGGTTCATTTTTCAAGAAAAAAACCGAGTTTTTTGTTCTTACATGTTTTAACTTGTACCACAGATAGGCGGACAAACTGTAATATGAGTTACTGTAATGTGAGTTACCGTAACGTGAGTTACTGAAATATATATATTGCGATATTTTACAATTGATTATTTTAAAAAATAATTTCAATGGTAGAATACAACATCCACCCTAATGATGATAGGGCACTAAACAGATTTTTCCATCAGTACACAGTATGAGGAAACTTTCAAGTGGAGGATATTCAATATTTGTCCTTTACTTTTAATACGAGTGACAATAAAAATCCACCTTAGGAATAATACAAATCTTATTGTTAAACCAACAGAGGTTAATTGTGTTGCCTTTTCTTCTTTGTAAAGTTTGGTTACTCATTTCAAGGGATCTTCTGTGAGAAAAATCCACCCTAAATGCTTTGACTTTATAGACTAACAGCACCGAGTTGACGAAAGACCCCCTCGAAATTCAACGCGAGTTAGCATGGAATTGCCCATGAATGGACAGACAGAATGACAAATACCAAGCCACACACGGTGAGAGAGAGAGAGAGAGAGAGACCCTACCTTGTGTCTGTGGCTGTGCCCCTGTGATAGCAGCTCGTAGGGGTGAGGTAGTGGTGCCTGTCATGGGCGAGGAGGGGGTCGGGGGCATGTCGTACTTCTGTAACTGCAGCAGGTAGGCGTCCGCTACAATGGGGGAAAAATTGAAGTGAAATTATTTGTGATACTTACAAGTATTTAAATTCTTAAAATATCTTCTTTAACCTCTTCAGCTATCTATCCACATATACAACGTGTAATGAAAATAAACTCTATTGCATGGAAAGTGTTCTGTCTACAGGTTTCTTCAGGCTTGCGAGCTACAGTGCCTTTGAGGAATCCTTGGTTTCATTACCATAAACAAATAACAATAATAATAATAATAATAATACTTCTTTACGCACCAATTGGCACTGATCCCCAAGACACCTCCAGAGTGTGGGTGCTGGCTCGCACCAGCTGGACTCTAGAGGGCGCCGGTGGCTTCTCGGTCTCCAAGAACCACAGGTCTTTGCAGCACACCTGTACCCACGTAAAAGATCAAACTGGTCAATGTAAGAGTCTGTAATCAATTTGCATGTTGAATTGACATTTTCAGCAGGTTGCAAGCGAACATAAAGAAAAGTTTTACAACTTTCAGTAACGGGAACCAAAGACAAGAAGGAAGTTTTTTAAGCATAACGATATGAAAATACAAAGCATCCCACCATTTTTTGGTATGCGTCTCACTTTGGCAACTGTTGCATTGGGCCGGGTCTCTAGCGAAAAATACCCTGGATGGTTAGGGTTAAGAAACTGAATAACTCAATTGGTTTCTGATGGATTTTGATGGTTCCAGGACTGCAAAGCCCTGGTAGAACTTTTTGGGGTCAGATATCCCCGTTTCTTTGGAGTAGAAAGAATATATCATTGGTTAATACAGTGCACAGTGTTGGGCACTGGCAGATTTAGGGTGGTCTGAGGATCAGACATTCACGTGTGCAGAGCCACAGTCGAACGTCTGATACATGTTTATCCTGACATGCAGATTTTATGCAACCCTGCGCGCCAGCCAAATGAATCAACTTTAGAAACTGTGACGTCATTTTGATTAGAAATGTGGACTAAAGCTGTTAAGTGGTCAATTTGGATGCCACGTTTTTTGTAATACAACAACGGGTTACCGAAGACCCCATAAAGAAAGCGCCCGCTGAACGGTCAGAATCTCGAGGTAAAGACGCAGTCCTGTTTTGCGTAGTTAATAGCCGAATCTGCTCGCTATCATAGACCCTTGCTGTGCAAGGGGATATTCCATGGACTAGATTTAGGGAGGTGTCTTTAAAACAAAAATTTCATGGGATTTTGAAGGATTTTGAAAGATCTGAGAGGGAGAAGGTTACTCCCTGTTTACCTGATTATTCCAAGCCTTGCGGTACCCGTCCCGGCCGCTCCACACGTACAGCCTGGAGTGAATGGCCACTGAGCAGTGGCCTGCCCTAGCTCGTGGAACATTATCCTCAAATACCTCCATCGCCAATGGTTCCCATGTCATAGTCTCTGCACAGTGAGAAAAAAATCCACAAGGTTAGGGGGTTATCTGGATGATATGTAGTTATTGTTTAAAACACGCCACGACAAACATCGTGTTGTAACTTTAAGCCTAACCCCCTAGGCCCTTTTTGCTACGAACCATTCTCAATCCTCCAAAATCCTCCAAAATCCTCCAAAATGTTGCACTTATGTTCAAATGAAGATACCCACTGCCTCAATCCTTTACATTCCTTCGAAAGTCCTGCCTCTTAAGTTGCATTCATCCTTAATCCTCCAAAATCAACTGATACTGAGTGTCCATGTGCCTTCCATCCTCCACAATCCCTCAAAATTGCATGTTGCATGCATCCTGAATCCTCCAAACTCCTCCAAAACTACCAGGAGGACTTTGGAGGATTGAGGAGGGTTAGGGTTAAGACAATATTAACTTTACTTTTCTGAGTTCCCTTGGATGGGAAATTGCTCATTATCAGGTGCTTTTCTAAAGTAGAGATTGCTTAAAGACTGTGCAAAATGGTCAAAGAATTAACAATTCAATTTTTGTTGACAAGTTATTGAGACTTAAAATTAGTTAAACTCTTGTTTCTTTATTCCTTCTTCACAAATCACAATTAAATTAATATATAGTGTTCAACCTATCAAAACACTGTTGGTGACCAGAAAGCCATTTCCACTGTGTGTTTGTGATTTTTTTTTAAATTTATCTGATAAAATTATGTCACTGTAAGATTACAATCTTATTGGTTCATCAAGTACCCATCAACAATTTACTATTTACATTAAGTTGCAAACCAAAAATCTTCCATAGTAATCTCTTTTTTTTGCTGTCAGATTGCCAAGGCAGTTCCTCTGACTTTACCGAAGGCAAGTTACAGGAAACAGATCACCCCCCCCCCCCTCCTCGCAGCTCCCCACCGCACACAAACACAGATCTCTCTGCGGGGACGAGGCAATACACCCAAAACAGGAAGTCTCTCCCTAGCCTGACTCACACAGCTCACATGACCTGAATACAAGCCCAGCTTCCTACCAAATAAAACCTGCTGACTGGTAATAAGCAAAATATGCATCCAAGAGCTGCTTGATTTTTTTTCTGGTTAAAAAAAAAAAAAGAACTTTTTTTTTTGGAGAAAAAAAATTGAAAAAAAAAATGGATTTCTTCAAACATTAGATTTTACTGTTAACAAATTTTCAATTTGTATGTTTTGTTTGAAAAAAAAAACTACTTTATTCCAATGTTGGGTGTCTGCAACTCTCTGAAAAAAAGGCTTTCATTTTGCGCACAAGTAAACCCGCCCTGCAAGAGTCGAATTATTGTCTGGCAGCTGATGATTCGAATTTTGTTCCCATTCAAAAGTGAATAAATTTCATATTACTAAGAAGATACCTACTGAAAAAAAAAACAAGAACAAATCTATTTTTTGAGGTAAAATCGAAAATAGCACAGGGAACGCATCATTTATTGGATTTAAGCCAAAAGGCAATTATGTCTTGATTCCAGGATTTCTTCACAGGATTTGTGAAGGTGGGTCGGGGGATGTTGATGCCAACCAATTCAAAGCACAAAGACCTTAAGCAGTGATCCAAGATTTGAAATACTGGATGCTATTTCAGGAAAGAGTTTCAGGGACTTTTCCACCAAATGTTGTTATTTGAAATTTACCATAAAGTAAATAACATAATACAATATGTGATGCGATTCATCTTCATGAGTCATTTGTCAACTAAACCCTGGTCAATTTTTTTATTACAGATTTGAAAAGAGCACAATCTCAGCATTACTGCTGTGAAAACCGCATGCTGATACCATCTTTAGTTAAAAAATTATGGAAGTTGGAACACCATGAGATGTGATAAAGTCATGTGATGAAGTGGCCCTATTTTGGCCTGTATCTCCAAATAAAAATTCCCGACAAACGACTCATTTAGCTTGATTGCATCACATATTAATTCCCTAGCGTGTGATTTGTTTTTGTTTTGCTGAAAGAACACTTACCTTTTTGTGATCCCTGGAAAGAACTTTAAAACTGGGGTTGTGTTTAAAATTCCGTAACTTGAAAAGTACATGAGTGATTTCAATGATTCTTGCACTAAAAGAAAGCTTATGAATTGGGTTTTCATATCCTAGATTTTGAAAGTGCTACATGCAGAACTTCACTAAAACAATGGTCCCGACAGTTGGGTTTCGGGGTTTTTTTTACTCACCCTGTATTGATTAAAACTAAATGGAGAATTATAAAAATTTGCAAAATTTAAAAGTAAGTCTGCCTTTTGAAAAAAAAACCGAAAATTTTGGTCACTGACTTGAGTATATTTATTACCATTGTCAGTGAACCAGACTGCATTTTCAATCTAACGCACCGAAAGCACTTACCTAAATTGAGAGATGCCAGGGTGCTAGTGCACTTCCATTCCTTCTCATGTGTGGCCACTTTGACATCGTCCATCACAAGGGGCACCCAACCCCCAAATACATACATCCTACATGAAGAAATGGCCAAGGGAAAACTTTAACATTCCTGAAAAGGTTTTTTCTTGGAAACTTTGAAAATAGGTAAAGGGGCCTAATATATGATAAATCAAATTAGGTTTTGCCCTTCACCGACGTATAAACACTGTACACTCAGTGTGTTACCTCCCGAGTGATTCAAACCAGCCAACCGATCCCTTAGTTTGGTGGTCCAGTAGTAAGATATCTGCACTAGAAAGCAGGAGGTCGTGGGTTCGAGTCCCACCCAAGTGATTTTTTTCAACTTTCACTCGGGAGGTAACACACAGTGTTTATACATCGGTGAAGGGCAAAACCTAATTTGATTTACATCACCCCGACGCAAAAATTCCATCTTATGAATAACATAAATAAAATAATCTATAAAAAAAACACTGGAGTCTCTACGTTGCAAACAGTGGGAAAAATTTTCATAAGACCAAGTAAGTGGACACTATAAGGAAAGGTTGCCAATAAGGACAGGCAGCCACTATGGACAGGTGGCCACTATGGACAGGCAGCCACTATGGACAGGCAGCCACTATGGACAGGCAGCCACTATGGACAGGTAGCCACAATAGACAGCTGGGTACTAATAACAGGTTGTGACTATGGACAAATGGCCACTTTGTACAGGTGATCCATCAATACAGGTGGCCACAATCCACAGGTGGCAACCTATCCATTGTGGCCACACGTCTAATGTAGACAAGTAGCAACCATTATTAAACTATGGATAGGTGGCCACTGTTAACTGGTGGCCACAATGAAAAGGTGGCCAATATGGAAAGTGGCCACTATGGACAGGTGGCCACTACGGACAGGTGGCCACTTTGGACAGGTGGCCACTATGGACGAATGGTCCTTCAGTACAGGTACCCACAATCGACAGGTGGCAACCTGTCCATAGTGGCCACCTGTTAGCAGTCTAATGCAGACTGGTGGCAACCATCCACAGACAGGTGGCTAGACAGGTGGCTAAAATGGCAGGGTTAGCACTTTGGACAGTTCGCCACTCTGGACAAGTGACAATTACGGACGTGTGTCCTCAATGGAGTGGTGGCCAGACTTCAGAGGCAATAAACAGATTACCACTATTGGCAAGGAGCCCATCCAGCAGATGGCCACAACGGGCGGTGTCAATTATGGCAAGATGGCCTCTAATGACAGGTTGTGACAATGAACTGTTGGGCTATGTGTACAAGGGGCCACAGTGGGCCACAATAGGCTTTGGGGACCCAACATGTTTAGCTATCTATTCTTATGCTGTCAGCTCTACCTTTCCCAACATGATTTTTTTTTTTTTGCAAAGAGACTTACTTGTGTCCAATCACAGTAGCAGAGTGCAAGCTGCGTGGCAGGGGACACTGGCCTTTCAGATCTGGCTTGAGCCAGGTCATATTTTCTGCAAAGAAGAAGAAAAATGAACAATCCAAACACTGAAAGACACAACTGAAAGCGCAGAAAACTGAAAGCACAAGTTCAAAAACTCAGCTTAAAAAAACACACATTGGACTAAAATCCAGGGGAGCCACAAACTATTACTTACCCAAGTTGAGTTGCCAGAGGTCGCCTAGCCTACAGCCGCTCATACCACCGTAGATGATGAGTCGTCCAGCGTGCCCCTTCTTGTCCGCATAGGAGACGCAGGTGTGTGATTCGCGGGGAGGGGGCGCGGCACCGTATGTGATTGGTACCTCCCACACCATGTTGCGGTAGCCAGAACGCAGCTCCAAGGAGTATAGATCATTCAGGTATCTACATACAGGGGGAAAAAAAATAAACAGATGAGTAAAACATGAAGTCAGACACTGTGCAATCCTACAATTAGAGAACACTGTCCGTAGGCAAATTTGAAGAGTTTGACATTAAGCAACTGTGTTATCGGTTTAAATTCAGAGTAAATTTTTTGGCAGGGATATTATTGTTGTTATTTTTTTAAATGTCTGAAAATTTGATGTAAAGGTCTGAAATTGGCATGATTTTCTACTGTAAACTGATAATGTCTTTCTCTTAGAATTCACAAAGTTTTATTTGAGAATAAAATCTGAATAAACTCATGCCTGTCTTGGGCATCCCAGTCCTAGTGTACATGTATCTCCTATCAAGGAAGTGCATGTAGATCCTCAGCTCCCCAACAATAATAAATGATTTGATCCACAAGATTTCTAATGAATCTAATTGTGGTAGCAAAAAAGCTGGTAAGAGAACAGAGCTGTTCTCTGAACAGAGCTGTTCTCTTAACAGACCAACAAAATCAACCTTCAGGGTATGCTTCCTGCAAACGACTTGAGTCTGATAACTTTTTTGAAAATTAATTAACCCTAGGGGGTGTGCAAACTTGTATTAAAATTGGAGGATTCAGGACTGTTGGGGACAATAGACCAATCCTATTGATATGCTTAATATTCCATACTTTTGCAGTTAGCTCAGTGTGTCTCTGTCTTTTTAGTGCATGTGGTTTTCTGCTAATTATATCAAGCAAGACTTGACTCCCACTTTGTACTATATTCAAAGCACTTGGGACCAATTGCATTCTAAGTACTGAGCACATAGATTTGCAGAAAGGGTTATCAGCTAAACCGTGAGTTATCAACATGGTTGTCTCCACAACTCAGAGAAACTGAGTCCTGATCTCTCTGTCCAACACTCTCTCACCTGGGTATGTTGTTTTTGGGATCGTCGCTGTCGTTAGCCAGCCCGCCAAAGAGGTAAGCCTTGCTGGCGTGCAAGGTGAAGGTGTGCCCAAGCCGCGGGCACGGCAGCGGCGCGTTCTTGGGTGGCAGGGGCTTCAGCCGCCGCCATTCCCAGCGACTGGCCTGCAGCTCGTACAGCTCGTTGGAGTATTTGCCGTACTCCACCATGCCGCCAAAGATGAAGAGGCGGGTGCCATCGCAGACAAAACCGTAGGCTGCACAGCCTGGTGGGATGTCGCCCCGGACTGCTGGGACAAACCACTGGTTGGTTGCTGGTATAAAGAAAAAATTTTAAAAATTTTTGAAAATATTTGAATTTTAATCATTGTACTCCAATTTCGCCAAAGCATAGAAAAGTGCAAGCGGATGTGAAACGACAGACAATTCAGAAGCCATGTGTTAAATATTCAAATTTGATTGAGTATAACTTGACACTATTCCATTTCAATTGTATTATGATTATTTTGATATGTTTTCAAAGTTAATTCCAGAGTTACCCACCATTTACACCGGTGGTGGTGGTGGTGGGAAGGGAGGGGGGGGGGGGGGAGAGGTTGCTTTTCCCAGAGTCTACTTTGAATCTGTCTGTCTGACTGACTCCCCAACTGACTGACTGACTGAATGCCACTTGTGAGCCAGGCATTTCAATCTAATGGGATCACCCCATTACACCGATAAATGGGCTAAATTCAGCCCATCGTTCAGACTGGTTGCGCACAAAAGACTTCTGGTGAAAAGCCATTCTGAATCAATTGAAAATAATTTTGAGCACTCTGAAATCAGCACACTATGCTTGCCTTGTCTTATTCTTTACATAATAAGGTGACTCTAAAAAAAAGAAAACAAATCTCAAATATAGTTATCGAGAGTCTAGAATTTCAAATAACACCAAAAAAACAAAAAAACAAAACATGTTTAGCGTCTCCATCTGCTTCCCTTTTGGAGGCCGCCTCCTTTTTTCTTTTTTTTTTTAACCCGAAAAAAAGATAATTTTTCAACAGTGACATCATTTTGGCCTCTTTATCTGTTGTATTTAGCCCATATAAAGCTGTTATGTCATTTCCTGATTCCAATGGCGGCCATTTAAAAAAAAACAGTGGTAGCCATCTTGAAAAATGTTTTTTTTATTTCGCCATGTTTTTTTATTTCGCCTAAAAACAGGATTGGTTCATACGTGTAACAAATAGTTTGCATATGTGTGAAATGGACATTTTGGAGACTTTTTCTTGAAGGGTGAGTTGCCATGGTTTGTAAATCAAGTTTTACGGCAGATGAAGTTGAGGCTGAACTGCCAAACAGTTCACAATTTCAAATTACCAAAAAAGAATTAATAACAATTGCAGGATCAATCACTTTCAACAATGATGGAGCAAACATGAATATTAATATCCAACTTTCATATGTTTGATAACTCAGTCTTTTATCCTCGATGTACTGGTTTTCGTTTTTATTTCAAGCGAGAGAAAAACACCAACATAGCCTTCAGTTTCCAAAATTTTTTGGGCTGGCGGTGGAACACGTACACGCGTGTGCTTAGCTGCAAGGTCAAACTTCGAAAACGTGATGCCTCAAAAACAGCTACAAGGACAATAAATCAATTTAGTCATTTTATGATAAATGCCATCAACAAGTTCATATTTAGTGCTAAACATTTCCGAAATATAATAAATGGATAAACTTATAAACAAATCATTTTCACCATGTTCACACTTGTTTTAAATAATAGTAAAAAATTTGATATGTATACATGGTATAGCCAAATTCCATGATAAAATATGTTCAAATACACTTATCATGTAAAAATTCAAAAAAATACACTTAAATAAATTAACAAAAACAATCCAAACTTCTATTAAAATGCACAGAAATACACCATAAAGTAATAAAAAACTTCAGTTAAAAAAACAAACAAACAATTTAAGAGAAAACCCCCAAAATTTCAAAAACAAAGAAAATAAGTGAAATCACTGGGCCTTTATTGAAACGCTAAATAGTGCCTTATCCCCCCAAAAATACTATGAATATTTAAATTATTGAATAAATAAAGTGATGGGGCAAAAACATGAAAAAGGTTGGAATGCAAAAACTTCATAATCATACTTCATAGCTTTCACTTTCAGTTTCACTGTCATTGAAATTGCTATATTTTATTCACTTTTGCACCTTTTTGCGTTGATTTTGACAAAACACTAAAACATGATAGATGAAACACCTACTTAGTAACAGGAAGTAAGGAATTTCTTTGTAAATAATTTGAAAACTTTCAAAAAATAATCGGCATTAAAAAAGTCAACACAGCGTAAGCCGTAACTGTGCGTAAACAACGGGCGCCGCCATTTTGAATTTTGCAAAATTTAAAAACGTAAAAAAAGATACCCAAAATAGATGAATTTTTATCCATTTAATTAAAATAGGATGAAATCAGACTGATACATTAAGTACACGATAAAATAGCCACAGGAATTGGACAGAAAAAGGGGTAGCGTCGTTTTTTCTTCAAATGACAACAATGGGGCGCCATCTTGGATTTGAAAGACGGGTGTCAAAAACATCGAGCTTACCTGTGTTATAAACGTGCAACTCATCCACAATTCCTTCGTTCCCACCGCCGAACACTACCATAAGGTCTTTAATGGCCACAGCTCGATGTCCATGTCGTGGTCTTGGACAGGGACCCGTCGTATCTGTTACACGCTTCCACTTCAGTATGGGTGCCGCCATCTTGTCCCTTACCCACAATGCAACATTTTCAGTGAAATGCCCGGATGTTGTAAACAGCACAAAATTGCCTCTTTCGATATGTTTATGATGTAAATAGTATTTTTTAGGTGTTTAATGTATAACTTAAACCAGATTTTACATGAAAATATTAAAATATGTATGAATTTCATTTTCTTATTCCGGTGACTTTTAGGTTGTATTTTTAAAATGCCGTTACATTTTAATAAATGGTCACTGGTATCCAGTAACTAGCTGGGGCACCAGCTATAATTTAGCGCGAAGCGCTTGCCGCTAGCGCTCGAAATAAATTAGCCGATAACCAATCACGCTCCTTAAAATGGATCGGGCGAGTTCATTTCGGGGGATGGGGGATATTGATACCGCGTTCCTTTTTGCTCGCTCGTAGTAGTTGTACTACAAGCATTCAATTTTAACGATCACGAGTTTTTTGTTTTTGGCAGTATCAGGGAATCATTGACAAAACATTTTCTTCTGCGATTGCGTGTTAACTTATTAAGAAGTAATTTGGAAGTAGAGAATATTAGGAATTCAGAAAAAATACCTGCTGGATATTAACTGCTTATGGGTGCAGGCCCCTTCTGATAATAATGACATAAAATCACGCAAGTTAGAAAATCTCAGTTAAAAAAATTATTAAATAAATCAGATTTTTTATTTTTTCAGTGGAATTATTTTACATCATTTCAGTTACTACAACTTAAAAATGGGCGCACGAGCTGAGATACCTGGCACTATGACAAATGCATTTAATTTTAAGTTGATTCACAAACCAAGTTCACTTTTTCATGAGACTTTTGCACTCATTATTTGCTCAATAAATAAAAGAACAGGGGCGTAGCACGGTCAGTTTTAATTGGGGGGGGGACATTTCTTTAAAAGTTCAGACAGGTTTTTTTCTCCGGACACTTAGCCTCTATAAAATTTCGCTCGTACCCCCCGCCCTGCAAACAGTTTGCAGGGCGGGGGGTACGAGCGAACTGTAAAATCAAAAAGTGTCGGGGGGGGGGGGGGCTGGTACCCTCTGTCGATGGGGCGCTGTTCATTATGTACATGTACACACTTGTGGGCAATATATGGCGCTTGTCATGCGCGGAATTATTGATAAGACGGCCGATGGCGCTGGCACAAAAAAGGGCACGACTTTTTTTTTTAAAGGGATTTTTTTTGGGGGGAAAGGGGCACTTGTTCAGAAAAAAAGGGAACTTGTTAAGAAAAGAAGGGCACTCTTTACAAATATTGGGGGGGGGGTTGAAAAAATGCATTTGAATGGAAAAGGGCAGTCTACGCCTATGAACTATTAGTTCCGACAAGATTCGAATTTCTGATTAGATCACCGTCCGCTTCTTTCTTGTCAATTTTAGAATTCCATAATATAACATAAAGCATACGGTGTAGCCTAAACGCAATTTCTTTACTGGTAATGAGACTGCGTCATGGAGCACACCACCAAAACGCTGTAAATGACTGTGCGCCAACTCATTAATTTTGGAGTCATCTTTTTAGCTTTTGATTTTTTTAAGGGAAACTCATCGGGCTTTATAATAATTTAAACAAAAAAGAGCTTCCCCTTTGTCCTAGTCAGGGGCGGCGGAAGCGGGGGCAGGGGGCACCGTTCCCCCCCCCCCCATGCAGATTTTCCCAAGTGCCCCTTTTGCGGACCGTAAATGTGCCCCCTCGAGCATAAATGTGCCCCTCCAGATGAAAACAAAACTGGCTCTATTTCTGATACTTTGTTTTCAGTAACCATTTCCCAAAATGGTATAGAGAGTTCTGATTATGAACGAGAATATGAAAACCCAGTCCCCAAACCGTTACAATGCGCTCTGAAAATGGGCACATAAGGGTTTTGAAGAGTGCCCCTATTTTGGAAGATGGTACCAGCTTCCCCCCCCCCCCCCCCAACACTATTTGATTTTACGGAGGCCAAGTGTCCGGTGAAAAAAAGTGTCAACATTTCAGCACGGATGTGCCCAAAAAATGATACATACACTGCTGCGCCGACGGAAGATGCCTTTGACTGCATGAGCAAGTGCCCCTTTTGGGTGATGCCCCCCCCCCCCCCCGTTTGAAAACCGTTCCGCCGCCGCTGGTCCTCTTCTGAGTATCAGACGTTCCGTCTGAAGAGCCACATTTTTAGAGCCACACTTCTAAAAATGAGTCAAAAAGAAACTGACCGAATTATAAAGGGGAGGGGGGGGGGGCTCGTACCATACTTTCAATGGGGGCGCTGCTCCAATCCGATGATTATTAACGCTATATTACAGAATAGTGTACCTATACCCCCGTATAAACCCAGCAGGCTCTGTCCGTATTTTGTGCACAGTTGTATTTTTAATACCGGTATAATTGTTTTTGTTTGTCAGAGAGGGGAGGTAAAAAGTTTTTTTTATGAGTTTCTATGGAAAAATAAAATGTTGACAGAGCTGGGGGGGGGGGGCGCCTGGACTTGTTCCTCATACTCAAAACACAAAATCTCAAAGTAAATGTAAAATGTTGTGTTTCAGTCTTAATTTAAAATAATGATTAAAATCGCATTTGTATTTGAATGCTTGCGTGTAATCTGTAATTCTCACTCAGCTCATTAGCTTCCAATGGCATTCCACGGATAGCTGTAAAAATGGGTTCTTTTAGTGAAACGTGCATAACCAAACTGTAGCGTGGATTTCAGTAATTCTTTTTCTTTCTTTTTTCTTTTAGATGAGTAGAAGAACATGCTCGTTTAAGATACTTCATTGGCGTTCGAATTTGGTCTCTTCTTGAGAAAAGAAATCATTAATTCGGGTCACTTTCTTTTTGAGTCACGTCCACCCTGTACATTGCGTCTACACCGGTACCTTACACTAAAACCCTAGAAATTACTGAACCGACTTTCTCCCGTGGGAATGGTGTCCACCGCGAGGAGAAAGGTAGTTTGTTCAAACACCTTAATAGGGGAGTATGTATGGGGGACCCCCCCCCCGTGCACCCCCCCCCCCCGAACTAACTTTCACCAATGTTTTTGGTGCCTTTTAGGGTCCTAAAACACATTTTGGATGTTAACAGTAAAAAAAATCCGATGCGAAGGAGATATCCAAGATGGCGGCCAATATGGCCGCCAAAATCGGTAAAAACTGGGGAAAAAAGACATATATCAGCCAAATAATGTGATAAAAGCATAAATAACATGGTTAGTTATATGTTTTAGACCTTCAAGTGGCTATTATGCTTCAAATTCAAGATGGCGGCAAATTTGGTGGCCAATATGGCCGCCATATTGGTAAAAAATGGAAAAAGTCACATATCAGCCTAATAGTATGATAAAATCATAAATAAAATTGGTAAAATATGATTTTGATCCTCTCAAATTCATTTCAGGTATTTCTTTTTTGCTGTCATGCTTCAAATTGAAAATGGCGGCCAATATGGCGGCCAATATGGCCGCCTTGGTAAAAAGTTTTAAAAGGCATATATCAGCCAAATAATGTGATACAAGCATCAATGTATCAAGCCCGGGAAGCGGGCTTCATATCAATGGTTCATGGTTCTGTAGTTATTTAAAAAGTAGGTCGACTCGTGAATACAGTCTATCCAGGCACGGACGGTCAGCCTATTTTTTCCTACAAGGTTTTGGAAACAATTTACACACTGCTCGTAAACTTGGCAAGGTATACATATAATATCTGCAGCCAGCTTTCAATAAATGACGTTACTAACCTTGCTCACATAAAATGGATATGCTGAATCTTTTCATTTCCTGAATAACACAAATCTCCCATTTATATCGCACTTAGCGTAAAACACGAATCGATGCATTAATACCTCCCCAGAACTTAGTAGCGGGTAGGGTAAACTCTAGATCTACGAAGTGGTATATTCGGGTATTGCTGAAGTTTACTCCCTAAAAAAATTGTCAAGGTGCTATCAATGAGACGATCTAGTGTTTTTGGAACCAACGCACGATTTTAGTATATACTGCAGTGATTGCATGTTCAATCGTGTACGAATATTTTGTGTTAATTGATTAATTGAGGGCGCTATTCAGTTTGACAGTAGTTCGAACTTTGCACATAACTGTCTGGCTGCTTCGGCGACGTAGTTTGCCGAAACAGCTAGCTCTTTTTAATGACGTGTGTTCATGTTAGGATTAAATTGTTATGTTTTATTCTTTGGTTTTCATTTCCCTAACCTATTTTGGGTTAAGTAAGATTTGAGGTTTTGCATGGTGGAGGTACTAAATAATGAAAGGTTTGCGGAAACACCATGTGCGAATAATTTCTCAACTAAGAGAATGGTTCTGAAAAGAACCACAGGTATAAACTCGACGTTCCGGTCAGTATGCTCTGACCGTCTTCAGGAGAATGCCTAAAGTAAACTCTAAGAAGGAAAACACTAATGTAGCAGAAGCGGAAGCGATGAAGTGTGAAGTTGCATCCTGTGTGGATGCCAAGTAGCTGGGATCCTAGAGCAAGCTTACTGCCCACTGAAGTGGAACAGTAGGGTGGCAGTCTCAGTAGAAGGAGGACCTAGGGTATAGGAGACCCATCAGTCTAAGGTGAAGCTTAAGGACCTAGGGTATAGGAGACCCATCAGTCTTAAGGAGTGGGAGCCAGATGTCGTTGAGGTGAAACCCGTTGTCTTGCGGAACTGTGTTGTGCTTGCGGATCTCGATGGCTTCCCGTATGCGTCTTCCCGTGTGCTATTTTGGGTTCCCGAATCCCAACCCTGGAAAAAATAAAGCCTTTTTTGTAATTAATCGAATATGCGAACCCAAATTTATTTATACATTTTAGTCAGTGGAACTAGTACGTTTGTTGAGAATTTGCAAGTTTTACCAAACCCAACAATGGATCTGCTTAGCCTACAAAGCTGAGAAATATGTCAGCTTATGATATATCTTGGCCGAAAAGCAATAATTTGTGTAGTAACGTAAATGCGCCCAGCAGGCATCACTGCACTTTGTAAATGAGTCAGCGCTCTAATATAGCTCTATAATGATCTTGGCTGATAAACTTGCTATTTTTTTTTTAATGCAAAACAGGATATTTTCTGCGTTTATCAAATTGAACACATCAACTCCGTCACATTTTGCTCCGCGGGCCGAGTGTTGCAAACCAAGTCTCACTTTTTTGTGTGAAAACTGGAGAGTATAGTGGTGTTCCCTAACGTGGCGCACTTCGACGTTTACCCCGACTTTCCTCATGTAGTGTTGCCAAACTTCTTTGTTGACAAACTTCAAATTCATGCAGTGAAAAACTGGTACTTTTACCTTTATTAATGCTTGCTATTTAACCTCTGTGAACAATTTTGGTGTCATGAAATTTAATCCGAAATTCAAAAACGGTGGTGTCCAGAAATTGGGCACAAAATCGTCTGAGTGTTCCCTAGCATGGCGCACAGTTGAATAAATCTCGGAAAAATTCCGAGTCCAAATTAACATTTAAAAATTTCTGTAAAGTTGATAAATGTTGATAAATCAATATCATCTCTACTAACATACCCAACTAGAAGTTTGTCAGAAAATTATTTTCTTATTTTTGGGGGACATAAAGTTTTCAAAGGGTTCACTGTGCACTTTGAAATACAATCTGAAAATCACGCTGAAATAAGTTTTTCTTCTAACTTTGTAACGGGTAAATAAACTCGTGATTTATGAACGGGAGTGTTTAGAACTTGATGAAATTTCACTTTCTGTGAAATTTCAGTTAAAACTTTTGCTCTAGCTAGGCGCTACAGGCGAAAAATCAAAGTGCGCCACGTTAGGGTACATCAACAACATAAGAGAGTGCAAGACCTACAACAATTTCCCTACCCCTGTCAAACTGAAAAACCGATGTAATGATAACACCAAGATCGCCTCCGCCCCCCCCCCCCCCCCCCCCCTCCCCCCTCATCACGCGTCTGCAGGCCATGTCCAAATCGGGTATTTTTGTGGCTGCGGCTTAGGCTTCAGTTATGTCACAAGGAGAATACCCGACCGGTACCGTAGCCGTAGACCGACTACTGACAGGTTCATTAATAAATTTGTTTAACGTTGCCCGGTGAGGATGACGTCATCCACTTGTCCACACGTAAAATCCACTTACGTTGCGCTACGTGAAAATGTACGGCGTTGAGGGCTGGCCAACAACATACAGAACAGTACACACCTGATGATTAACGGTATATTCAATTCCGGGACATGTTCTTTACTCTTCTGAGGCCCTAGATCTTCAAGCAGTTTTGTTTAACGAAGTTATGATGTCCTGAGGTAAGTTGGCCAACTGAACGCTGAATTAAAATGCAAACGGCTCCAGTTAGTCTCCAGTCTTTTCCGAAAAATGGATTTGTTGTTCAGAACTTTACACTGACACTGACTGATGAGGAAGAATAGCCCAATCGGTGTAGACCAAGGACAGATAGTCTGTACATGAGCTTTAAAAAGGATAGCTCCGGACCATAGTCTGTGCGACACTTCCGGATCAATTTTTTGTCACCAATTCGGGAGTAATTGCAGAATACCCCGCCACTCGGAAATACACCCCTAAATTAGTAAAATCTCTGGCTACGCAGTTGGAATCACTAGAAAAGAAACAATTCAATTCTATTGCCAGCTACGCGGATACTGAGTGGGGATCCCCTTGAGAGCGAAGCAACACAAAAGGAATGGGGGTTGCTGGAAAAATTGTAAGTCCAAACCAACTATCTTGTTGCCGGCTACGTGGCTACAGAGTGGGAGTCCCCTTGATAATGCTTGAGAACGAAGCAACACAACAGGAATGGGAGTTGCTGAAAAAGTTCTAAGTCCAAACCAACTATCTTGTTCCCGTATTCGCCGAAAGATTTTTATCCCTTCTTGCAACAGTTGTGGATCACCCACGCACATAATGTAGTTTAGTGTGCAGTTTACATAGTCCGAGTAACTTGGACCCAACTTATCGCCTTTTTAACATTCGGACATGGTCTGGCAATGTCCGAATGTTAAAAAAGCGATAAGTTGGGTCCAAGTTACTCGGACTACAGTTTACACAATGAAGGCATTATGACACACGCTGCGCGCTCTGTGAACGATGAATTTGTTCATGTACCAGGTAGCGCAGCGTGCGTGATGCAGAACTGGCGAAAGTGATCTTATGGCTAATGATAGGTTACTGCTGGGAAAAATTTGTGATGACCATGGAATTCTTCCCCAGCTGTAACCCAATTTTTTTTTGGGGGGGGGGGATCTACATCATGTGCCTGACTCATTCAGTGTAGATTTGCTTTGAAATTGAAATTTAGTCCAATTTTAGCAATGGCATATTTTATTTCTCTGCCTTGATCTTTCCAGAGGACCATTGAAGTTGAACGCCATGGGGATGGAAGAAGAATTTGAGGCCATTTTTGACCTCCTCGACCCGACCTGCCAGGGTTTTGTGGATGCTGATCAGCTGCAAGAGTTCCATAAAGCATTCTACTACAAGTCCATCAATTCCGATCAAATAGAGGCAGCAATCAGTCAGGTAAAATTACATCCATGGATGTAAAATGTTGGTTGATCATGTTCTTCAATAGCCCAAGTAACTACGGTAGGACCCTAAAAATATCTTTTTTTAACTTTTTGAACATAATTATGATGTAGCTACTTTCAGACAGAGTCTGTATCCATTTCATTGAGATGTTTACCCCAACTGGTCCTAACAAAGTCCGAAAATTTGGGACTCTCAATACTGTGTATGATAGTCCCAAAACTTAAGGTATTGAAAACATGCAATACAAGAAAATAGACTGGCACCTGAAACAACCAGTCCAACACCGCTTCAGTACTGTGTCAATCAACTGTACCAAGAGAAACATGTGGCATGAACCGGGAACTAGTCTCTATTTACTACACATTTCTCCATAGTCAGCCGCCAGACTAATAACACTGAATGAAGAGGTCAATTTTTTCAAACAGTTGGACCATGGTTGGACATGTACCAGTCTAGTCTTTAGCCTCATTTTTAAATCACTTGACTTCCATCTCATGTGCAAAATATTGAAGAAATGTCTCCCTTAAAAATTGAATTGATCGGCAAGTCTGCAAACTTGGTTAGTGAAATACTGAGGACTTTTTCTTTGCACAATGACAATTTTGGAGAAATTTGCTGGCAAAAGATTGAGTAAAGTTGGCCTGATTTAGTTGTGCACGTTTCAGAGCACTCCAAGTTTCAGTCTGGGTCCTAACTAATACTGTAGTTAGGATTGTCCCAACTATGGTTGGGTCTAGACCCAGTAAAGGGAACACTAGAAAACTCCTTTTTTTTAAATTTTGTCTTTGGTCAGTCGTACTAGCACCCCAGTGACGGCAAATCAAAATAACTGTGAGTTTAACACCAAGCCCCCAAAAAGTTGCCAAACTCACGACAAAGACTTGGCAAAAATACCTTACAAGGCACCTACTTGCTTCTCAACATGTCAAAAACGAACCACTGGGGCTTCAATGGTACTCACGATAATTTTTTGAGCTGTAAACTGTTGGAATTTGGTCAGTTTCCACAGTTATGCCCCAAACAGCGTTTGCTTATTCCAATGGCAAAGTTTGTTTGAAAAGGTGATACAACAATGTCTCCTGGCTTGCACTGAGCATTAAGTTGAAATGCATGTTTGCACTGCTTGATTCTCTGTGATACACTTGAGAAAGACAATTGCTCACACTTTGCACCCACACGCCTTACTTCCCAGGTGTGCAATGGAGGAAACCGATGCCCCAAGTTCTGTTTCTTGGACGTCTTGCTGGAGTTGGAGCGACGTCGGACCATTGAGGACCGGGCCTGGTGGGACTTCCAGGCTCTAGACAGCCGCGGGACTCACCGCATCTCGCCACGCGAAGCTCTGATCCTGATGAAGGCTACGCACCAGGAACACTTCACCATACAGACTTGGCAGGTAGGGGCTTATAACGATGACCCCTTTTCACATTATGATAGATGTGGGTGATGCGGAAAGGTATTGGGCTCCATTCATCATTCTTGGCGACGATATTGTGTGTTAGTGTTAGCAAAGCAGGCCATCACTAACAGCGTCTGAATAAATCCCCGTCATCTGATTGGCGGGGGGCTGATCAAGTTTCATTTAATTATTCGTCCTGACCCCCAGTCCGGCCGCACCACAAAAATAGAAGTTCCATTCCACGGTCATTAGAAATTCTAATGCATGGTTACACTAGTTACAAATTAGATAGCAAGAATTTATTCAGGCGTTTCTTAAACAAATAATGAATGTTTCACATTTGTGCGATGGAAAGAATAATTTTATTTGGTGACAGATGGAGTGTTCCATTACACTCGGAACATTCTATCTGTCACCTCATGAAATTATTCTCACCATTGCACTCATACACATTCATTATTTGTGTACTGGTGTCAGACAGCATCCAATCCTGTCTGCCTTGAAAAGTACCCACTTTTTTCAGATGATATCAAGCCAGGCCACTTCCCCCACTTCAACTTTTTGAAAAATTTGTCGGAAACCAGAAAAAAATTCTGGCAACTTGTCTAATTGTAGTGATTTTGTGCAACTCAGATTGGTCTAAATTCGTTTCGGAATACGTGTAAAGGGTAAAGTTTAATCACAAGTTAACAAGATATGTGTAATAATTTGCCAATTCTTCATGCTTCTGGTACCTGAAACAGTCAATCTTCTTTTTCTTAGTTCTTTCTAGTCATGTGGACACGTGTGGTCTAGAGGTGGAGCACAGGATTCGTGATTGAGAGGTTGTGGGTTCGAGCCCCGCCATGGCCATGCGTGTTGTGCCCTTGAGTAAGGCGCTTTACCTCAATTACTCCTCTCAACCCAAGTGTTAAATGGGTACCGACATATTCAATGCTGGGAAGGTAACAGACTCGCTGTGAAGGAGGTGTGGCGATCCCCCCACAGCAGCATATGAGTCTGGCCCAATCACTTATGAATGAGAGATGGGCACTCCGTTCCTGTGAACACAGGTTCGTCCCCCTTTACCTTTACCTTTTAGTCAAGCATTGCCATACAGTTTTTTATGGCTAGTGCTGCCATGTCGTGTTATTGTAATATGATTATTGATACATCAGTGACTTGTACCATCTCTCCGGCAGGCATTTCTGGATTCCCGCTGCGTGCCTGCCAATGAGGGCGTACCCTTCAACGAGATCCGGATGTGGCTGTGCAACCCCCCGCTGCAAGAAGGGGAGGAGTGGGCGGCGAGGGACATCGTGATCGCTGGAGAGCAACTTGACCGTGAAAAACGCAAAGTGGATTATCAGGAGCACAAGGAGTTCTTGGTTCTACAGGTAAAATGGCGCCCGGTCCTTTTGCATTTAATGCAGGATGTTGCATTACAGTTAAGTTCAGGCATTGTCACAGTCAAGTTAAGTCTGTCACAAGCCAATCAGGTTGGCGTTGATCTCCGGTTCAGTAGCATGAAACAACTGAAAAAAAATTCCATCCCCCCTGGATGGGATGGCAATCGGGCGCAGGTTAGTCCCCAGCTATTGCTGTTACTCATTGATACCCCTTGCAAGTGGAGAAAGGCAAGTTGGGATGAAATGGCTTGCCCAAGGACACAACACACGGCCAGCAGTATTGTGATTGTGCAGGATTCAGAAAAGTTCTATTAAAAAAAGGTCAAGGTAGTAAACATAGCACATTGAGGTGATGTAGCATGTTAAGGTAAAGAATTGCATGGCCAATTTTCATAAACTGTAGTATCTTCGCAGTAGCAGGATGATGCCCTCACATATCGTTTACATCTGTCTTTTTGGCAGCTGCGTGTCAAAATTACAGATGTAGCGAATAGAAAACTTTTTTTTGAGGTTCTAAAATGTGCATGTACTTCTCGTTATAGGAGGATGAGTTTTCACAGACCTTGGAAGCACAGGACAGACACCAGTATCACGTCAAGTTCCGCAGTAAGGCAAGACGCAAGCTCAACCGGTGAGTATTCCTCGGACGGAAAAACAAGAACCGGTTTTGAACTTCCTTGGTTTGTTTTTGGAGGGGTGTTTGTTCTTGTAGTGGCTGTTAAAAGGCACTTGCGTTAGATTCTGTTAAAGTCTGTTAAAACACTACTGAGATAAACAGCTGGCCGGATGGGGGCAATTCAGGTCTTTCATAATTTCAAACGTAACTTTTTGCCTTTCACGGTCATCGTTTCTGTTATTCCAACTTTGATGCTATGGGCTCTGTGCGCAGTGGATGGGACACACCGGGTGTGCGTATGGCGCGAAAAAAATGCACGACTAAATTTATTCTGAATGTGCACAAAGCGATAGGGTCTTCACATGAGCCTCAGGCTCCATCAGCAACGCAACCTAATATCTCTCCAAGTGGTCTCCCCCAACTCTCCTTTTCTTACTTGGTTGGCTCTTGGTTGGTTCTTCTCCTAAGGACTTCCACAAGGGAGTATAACTAGGAGGCCAGAAACACCGGGGCAAACCCCTTTCTCTTAGCGATAAGTGTTACTGGGTTCTTTTACGTGCGTTAGGCCTTATACAACACACGGGACCTCCGGCTTAACGTCCCATCCGAAGGACGGAGCAATAATGGTTAAGTGCCTTGCTTAAGGGCACAAGTGTTCGCCGGCGGGCTCGAACCCACGTCACTGTTGCCTCTGAAACACCAGAGCATGAGTCCGGTGCTCTTAACCGCTAGGCCATGACACTCCACTACCGTTGAGGTTGAGGGGGAACTTGCATATGGAGCCCATTTTTCGTTTTCATAAACAAGGAATGACTAACAGTTTCTTGTCTTACAAATGGTCTTCATCACAGATGGGTCAATCTGGGAGTGGAGGCGCTGATCTTCGACGATGGCAAGGACTATGAGGTGGACTACAAGATGCGGAATCGCGTCACCGTCCAAGACCTGCTGGAGGCCCTGGAACAGAAATACGACATCCTCAGAGAGAAGCTGGTATGGGAAGCTGTCAAGAAGCATGTTGGTAAGCTGGGCTGATCTTTGACATCACAAGTATTTTGCCTCTGAAAATGCCATGCAGTTTGAAATATTTAAGAGTTCTCTGTTTCATTGTAATCTCTTGGAAGCCCCATCGGCCATGAAGTCTATTATTATCTGTGTGGGGATCAGCTCACTTGGGCAGCTAAAATTAAACTTCATAAAAAAAAATTTGACATACAGGGACTTGGGCAAAAATCTATGCTTATTTTTCTTTAAAGCCAGTATAAATTTTCCTGAAATTGATTTCTCCCTGTTAATGAATTATGACAAAAATTGGTACTTCTGAAGAGAAAAGCACCCCATTGAACCTAAACTCCATCTGTTTTTTCAAAAATATATGTTAATTATTTACTGCTGATGCAGACTTAATCCTAGTTGAAATGTAAGCTGTATGCTACTTAATCATTAAAAACATTCCATTGTATTTGGTGTTTTTTTGTTGATGAGTTTTAATTTTTTTGGTTTTTCAGTGGCTCATTTGAATGTCGTTATTTGTTAATGCTTGGAAATATGCAGTCCAATTTGAAAATTAATTTAAAAAAAATAATTGGTCTTCCCTTTTTTCCGGAGCCTCGTCATTCAAAACACCAAATGTTACTTGTTGCGAAACCGATGCCAGAAAATTAGCAGTTCAGTTTGTTAGGCCAAAAAAAAAAAGTCTCCGGTTTCTGGTATGCGCGCGCGTCGCCGTAGCCATGCGCGTCGGCAAAATGAAAAAGGTTTTTTTCAATGAAAGATGATGTCTCAAAACCGCCAAACTCACTGGTTTGACTGGAATCCTGCTGCTGCACAATTTAAACGTGTTTTTAGATTGGGTTATGGTCGAGAATAAGCTTTATGTGGCCTCTCTGGACTCCCGTATATTTGCACCATGTTTGCACTAAGTTTAGTCGGGCACCATTTGCAGTCATCAGCACACATTTGAAGCAAAACAATCAGGTAAAAAAAAAAAAAAAGCCGCGTCGCCGCACCGCATTTTGGGCAAGCTCCATACCAGAAACCGGAGACTTTTTTTTTTTGGCCTTATGGTATTTTTTTTAGAGTTGGCATACCTTAAATGAAGCGATTTCTGAAATATCACTGCTTTCCCCTTTATCTCCTTGATTATCTCAGGGGATCCCATCTGGGCCTCCATGTCGGAAGGCGAACAGCAGGAGCAAGTTCTGCGGGTCCAGATGAAAGAACACCGGCTGCGACGTAGCAACGACCTGGACCAAATCGCGCGCCTGGTGGTCGCCTACCAGCACTACGACTCGCGCCTGGTGGCCATGATGGGGTGGCTGCGCAGCGAGTTTGAGCGTCGGTCCATGGACCATCAGAGCAAAGTGGCCGTGCTGAGGGACGAGGGGAAGACGGAGGATCAGATCTACGAGATATTCGCCAACGAGTACGCGCAGACAGTGCAAGGTAAAAGAATCAATGAACCACAGTTTTTGGCTCAATTTAGTTGTGAAAGTCCTGAAATTTTAGAGCGTGTGCCTGAAGTGACATCACATGGACAAGCGCCCTCAGTAGTCAGGAAATAGCATAATGACAGTGATAGTAAATAGTGAAAAAAGTGATCTCTAAGGGCGTCTACTTATTTTCAAACAGACCAGTGGAATTGATATTTGGGCATTTTCACACTATTGGCGTACAATCGACTGCAAATTTGGGATTAGAGAGGGGGGGGGGGCACTGGAGGGTACAGCAAAGCAAGATATTTTGTTCAGTTGTTTCCTGTGCATTCCTGAGACCATAGTGACCATGTGTAAAAACTATATAGAAAACCTTCTCCGTACTTTAGAAATTGCAGGGGTCATCGTAAAAATTACGTACATAACAAAAGACAGAATTTTTGCTACAAATTGACACAACATTAATTATCATGTGCATGAGTTCACCCAAATGTCATCTCATTCATATATATAACCCATTTAGGAGTGCTAACCGCCACAATGAACACAATTGTGTTGGTCTTATAGGTAACGTACGCAACGTGGACAGAAATGTTGTGACATTTTTCTGTCCATGTTACGTACGTAATATTCTGAACATGATACCCTGTGACATCTGAAACACACAGTAGATTGTCTTGGTTTTTACAGGTAACAATGCTGTAGGGATAAGAATGAAAAGGCACAATATTTGAGAAAGACATTTATTGTAATTATAACTTTCTATCAATATTAACAAACTTTCTGTCCATGTTACGTACGTAGCACTGTGAGCATAAATATCTCATCAAATTCGCCTGGAAAGTCTTAAATTCTTTAAAAGCGCAATCCTCAACAATGGGGTGGGAATGTACAAGTGGAAAAGAGGACAAACAACTTGATATTACTATCCTGCTTCATTTCCCAATCCCATGTCACACTCTTGTACCCCTTTAGTGTGGAAAGGCCCACTTGCCCAAAAGATGGTTCAGACTTAAAGGGAATGTACACCATTGGCTTTTGCTGTAATTTTCAGAAATGAACTATTTGAGGGGTTAGTATAATAGATCAAATATTGTTACACTGATGTTTGAAGCTTTGTTTGAAGCTTCAAAAATGCTGGAAAAACCAAGAAAAACACAAATGTTCAAGTAGTCTGGTTCCCTGACTCCACTAAAGATGAAATGGATCAATTTATAGATGCCGGAAAGGGCATGTAAGGTAAGGGAATCAGTCTAGCTGGTCTGCACCCATTCATGAACATGAAACCAATAGCAAACAAAATTTCGACTGAAAAAAAATGGTAAATTTGGAGCAGTAGTTGAAAAGTAGTTAGGTTTTTCCAACGGTGGTCAGCCGACCACTGTTGGAAATGTATACAAAATACCACTTTTCTTGAAAATGACTTCACACCAGGTGCCATAATTTTACAGGATGCTTTAGACTGTCATTTATCTACATCCTAGTAAGGTATTTTGTACATATTTGATAGTTTTGTTTTTCGATGTTTGCAAATGTTGTTTATTCCCTTTAAATTCACAGCATTGACCTTTTTTATTAGCATCTTTAAATGGTAACCAGGTAACAACAGTCAAAAGGGCTTTTATTTTAAAAAAATATCTCCCCTCCCTGCATAGTTTCAATAGAGTTCTGATGAGTTAAAGGGAAATATGACCGTGGAAATATTTCATTTCCGCTACTTTCTATGTGTTCTGTCTATATTTCTATCACACTGTTTTAATCAAACAGTTTAATTTGAAATGCTAATATTTTACTGACTTTTTCAGGGGTGACTACCTGCGGACAGCTCCTCGTTGATCTCCACAAGCGCCACATGAAGGAGCGCGAGTTTCTCCTCTCGGTACTCAAGATGGGAAACCGGAGGGCACTGACCTCGGCCGAGATGATCACTGAGTACGCGTCGCTCGCCGCTCAGCAGCTCATAGCTTCCTACGAGGGCGAGTCCTTTGAGTATTCAGCAATGGCCACTGGACTGGCTGAGCGACCACAGCAGTTCATGAGCCCCGGGTGAGTTGTTATCAAGTGTCCGGGGAGAGCTTCAATTTTGGGCCAATTTTTTGAGTTCCTTTAATTGTCAGTGGAAAAGTTGTGCTATAACTATTCCAGTCTTTTCCAAAAAAGTTGTTATAATGTTGTGTCTTTTTCGCAGCCTGGGCATGACAACTTCAAGTTCAGCTACAACAGAGTGCATGTTCTCAAGCTCAGCTGTGTTGCATTCTGTTGCATTTAGCAGGGTTCTCATTTCAGCTGTGTTGCATTCTGTGTTGCATTTAGCAGGGTTCTCATGTCAGCTGTGTTGCATTCTGTGTTGCATTTAGCAGGGTTCTCATTTCAGCTGTGTTGCATTCTGTGCTGCATTTAGCAGGGTTCTCATTTCAGCTGCGTTGCATTCTGTGTTGCATTTAGCAGGGTTCTCATTTCAGCTGTGTTGCATTCTGTGTTGCATTTAGCAGGGTTCTCATTTCAGCTGTGTTGCGTTCTGTGTTGCATTTAGCAGGGTTCTCATTTCAGCTGTGTTACATTCTGTGTTGCATTTAGCAGGGTTCTCATTTCAGCTGTGTTGCATTCTGTGTTGCATTTAGCAGGGTTCTCATTTCAGCTGTCTTGTATTGTGTTGCATTTAGCAGGGTTCTCATTTCAGCTGTGTTGCATTCTGTGTTGCATTTAGCAGGGTTCTCATTTCAGCTGTGTTGCGTTCTGTGTTGCATTTAGCAGGGTTCTCATTTCAGCTGTGTTGCCTTTTGTCGCATTTAACAGGGTGCCGAGAGAAAACCCGATGGGTTTAAGTTTGGACTGTTCTCTTTCAGGTTTGACAGTGACCGAGACCTGGGCGAGTTGCTGGCCCTGGAGCGACTGCATCAGATGAAAGGTCGTCGACCTCCCAAGGTGACGGACGAGGACGGTCACTTGATCGGCAAGAACCGTGGCATCGTGGCCTGGCAGGTGGAGGTGGTCCGACAACTCCTGAAGAAGCACAGCCATGAACGAGAGGTATAAGCCAAGGAGATAATCATGTGAATATGGGAGACTCTCACTGCCGTGCACCAGCAACAGTTTGCCTGCACGAGGCCATGGCTCAAAAGTTACAATCGACCTCCTTTCATGCATTTATTCCCTGATGAATCCATTAAAAATCATAGAGTGCTTGGGCAGTTTGGGCGGTACAGGGAGTAACAGGCAGGGAGGTTTGGGGCAATACAAGGGCAATCATGAGATTTACAGATTTTTTGTCTAAAGTTAGATCTTTTGAATCTGAGAGAGAGGTATCAGACCTGGAAGAAATGCATCTCTCTGATCTTTCATCTTATTTTCAGACGTTTTCAAATTGACAATCTCATCCTTATAGTGGTTAAAATACACTATCCTGGAGGATATTATCGTAAATCTTCACGGGTTAAGTACAGTGTCACACAAACACAAAAGCTTTTGACAACTTGTAAATAAATTCATCATTTTTCGCACACAAAATATTCCAACTAAAGTCACTGCACATCCAAAACCCTAACAAAAGTCATGCCCTTGTGCAAATGTGATATCGTAAAGTTTTCAAATTTGAAAGTGTAGTTTCAAAATGCTCTCATTTTAACTAGAATTTATTTCCTTGGTTGAAATTCAGACTTAATATCCCTTTTTTAAAACTTTGTGACGGATCAACCCACCTTGAAAATTCCTAGTTTTTGAGTAAAATCCATATAGGTGAAAACCTTGTGGAGACGTATTCATCTATAGAAATTGCCCTGTGGAGACGTATACAATCTTTTGTTCCCTATTGTGTGCATGTCTCCAGAGGGCACGGTGTATCAGATCACTGTATTGGGATTTTCTCCTAAAGAGAGTGCCACCATGTGGTCTCTTGAGAGGTTGGTTCATTTGATTATTAATTTTCCACTAGGTTATGAGTTCATTGGTTCTGCTCATTTGATTCTTTCTCAATTGTCCGCCAGGTCATGATATACCTCCTTCAAGGCAAAGAGAGCGGCACCTGGCTCTCCGTGGCCCGGCGGAAGAGCCAGGAGCAGCGTGAGGACAGGCTGAAGGAGCTACGCATGCAGCGCTCCAACTGGCGCCAGGGTCCCTCGGAGCACCTGGTGTCCAAGCGGACCATCCATATCAAGATATTGCTGGAAGGTGCAGGTCTCTATCATGAGAATAGGTACGCCATGCTTGAATCAGGGCCCACTGTAAAAAACTGAGTGCAATAATGGTATAAAGTTTTCCACTTCACGAAAGCTTACAATATTGTTTAAGATGGGAGACCCTGTCATGGCAAAACAGTTTTTATATTTGACAACCTTTTCATGATGAAAAGCCGTTTAGCAATTCCGATCAAGAAAACTTACCCTCATCAAATGGACACTAGCCCACTATGGTTGGACTAGTCTGGTCAAATATTTGAGACCTGCCTGCCATAGTTGGTTGCATCAAGGGTTACGCATTATTGAACGTACTGCAGGGACCCAGGATTAGGAGATTTTGTGAAGACGTTTGAAGTTCAACCAGGGATCATTCAGGCTTTTACTAAGTGTGCACAGGCGTAAGTCACACCACAAATTAATCACTGGTCTCCTAAATGGTCCTTGCTCAAACTTACTACATACTGTTGAGGTGGATGGAGAAAACCACAGAGTATATTAGTAAAGAGAATATATCTCTGGCCTATTTTGAGTATCCTTCTTGTACCCTTATAGCTTTCAGAATTTGCAACGTAAACAAGAAACAATCAGTTGAGTGAATGTTGTCCAAGTATATTGATTCTGTTCAAAACGTAGAGTTTCACATTATTGGAATTTGAATTTTCTAGATATTGGCCGTTAAAAATTATATCTCATTTTGCAATCGGATTGAGATTTTTTTTTCTCACAACTGCAATCTCGTTTCAAATTGCGACTGTGCATCAATCTTGATGTATCTGATTCTGTCTACAGACGTAATGAGATCCGTAACGGACACAACTTCACCAACAATCAAGTCTCCGCCTGCGTGCTGGCAGACCTGCAGCAGAGACAGGCCAAGGAGGTGGATAGAGTCGTGGTGGAGATGCAGACCATGGTAAGGGATACACACAGACCTCAAGACAATTCTAACGTCTGTTTGAGACTAGTGTTCAAGATCCCGTCGCCCTGAATCAAATAGAATTTGGAGCCACTTAGTTCCACCAAAATAGATTTTGGTTTTAGGTAGGCAGATTTCATGTACTGAAGCCCATCAACTTTTCCGGTTCACTGGATCACCGCAAAGTTACATGATGATCAGTCACATGATGACCAGTCACATGATGACCAGTCACATGATGACCAGTCACATGATGACAAAATGGCAGTCGTCAATTTTGAATAATGTGACTTCCTTTGTGATTCTGATTGGTTAAAATAAATATCGCGTCCAGTGAAATTGGAGTGCTGCCCGCACGCCTTTCCGGTGACACCGGATCCGGTGAAATTGGATGGAAAGAAATCAAACATGTTTGATTTTATCGGGTCGCCCGGCGTACGGTCAGATCGGTCCGATTTTTCAGCGCACACCTCTCCGATCTGTACATCCGATGCCCCGATGATCTGGTAAACCAGTAAAATTGGAAAGGTGTACTGCAACAGGCATATTTTCCAATGCCTAGACTGTGGAGTTGTTCAAAATGACTGTACCACACATATTTTTCATATGAGTCACTCCTAACTATTTCAGACGTTGATTGTCCTTATTTTTTGTTACAAAGCAATTTTTTGTGTAAATGATGTTGTGCTCAATTCCCCCCAAAAAATGCACATTTGATTGGCTTTTTATGCAGATAATGCCACCTGAATCAGGCATTCTGTGGTATTCCTACACTTTATTCCTTTTTTTGGGGTCTATTTAATTTACTTCGTCAGACTGCAGAGGTCCTGAAGGAGCTGTGGCGCCGAGAGCACCGGTCTCGGATTGAGGAATGGCTGGACAACGTGTCGGCCGTTATCTTGTCCACGATTGAAGTCAGTGAGGAAGACAAAGAACTGATAGACGCTCTGGAGGCAAAATATGATGTCTTGAGGTATGCAGAAAAAAAAGTGCAGTTCAGGATTTTGAATCAGTTTGCAGTGGATTCCCCTGTTTCATATGTCTATGATCCTCCTTTCTCTGTACAAACAAAAATGAGAACTTGGTGCCTATAAGTATGATGAAATAATAAACTATTATTCGCGTATTGACCAAGGATTGAGCGGACTTAATTTCTGTGTGAAACCATTTCTTTATGTCTTGTTATTGTGATCACCAAATTAGACTATTGTTGCTTTTATGTACGCACCAAGCATTGCTTTTGGAAAGGTGAATCAAAAAATGATCTGAGAAATATGAAGATGTTTTTATTTCTGTGTCCTGTCTGTTAGCCGTAGAGGGGTCTTACTGACCCACAGTATGCAAAGATTGTAAAGCGCTGTGCGCAGTAGGTAGTAGGAAAGCCTTCAAAGCTGTGATGGATGGCAACAACTGTGAGAAACATGCGCAGCCAACACCCAGTGCTGGGTCGGCACAATTATGACAACCGTACACAGCACAGGTCGTGACCATTACGCCATTTGATAAAGAAGTTGCGGTTATTTTACGTGAAAATTAGTCCTTTTGTCTAGTTTACCATGCATGGTGGGGATGCCAACCAAGAGCTTGCTTACTGCAATGGTGGCCAATCATAGAAAAACCATATGGTTGTGTGGTACTTTGACATCATACGATGGGAACCTATTCATTCCAGAAATATAGACCAATTTACTACTCATCTCTGCTCTGCTTTTGATAGAGAGAAGATTCTGACCGAGCAGCTGATGAGGGAGTTTGGTGAGGCCGAATGGCTCAGGATGTCGGAGCAGGAACGCCAACGTCTCCTGATGAAGAGAAAGATGGAAGAGAGACAGCTGAGGCGCGAAGGCAAGATGGATGAGCTAGCTCGCCTTATCAGCGGCGCTGACAAGGTTCGTTCATTTGGTTCTGTGTGTTCTTTTGATAATAATTATCACTTTATTTATTGATGTTAGCAATTTCACCTTTGGGATGACTTTCAGTGGGCCATCATTAAAAACATTAGATATACAAGGATCAAACTACATTAAGAAAACATAAATAATAGAAAAATACACTTAAAAGTTCATTTAAATAAACATGCGCCGTATTTGAAACCTTTCCGAGATTTTTATCATTCCGTTGCATCAGTGCAACAGGGTCGTATCTCCTAAAATGGCATGAATGACGCAAAACGCGAGTTTTAGAATGTCAAAAGGTCGTATCTCGCTTAAAATAACCCGGATGTACACGCAAAGTCAATCGACGTCGAGATACGACCTTGTAGCACGGAGCGTATTCGCGCGAGATACGACTTTGTTGCAGAATGGAGTTACGACCTTGTTGCACTGACGCGACGATTCATCAGTTATTAACATTTACAGAGATGACATGAGTCAAACAATCAGCCAATTTTAGACATTACTAATCATCAAACAAAAGTGTGTTTTTGAGTCAACAATCTTTCAGAGACCTTGCCACGGTTAATATTCTTAATTACATGTGAACTTAAATCATATTTGACATGAAAATAATGCAACTGTTGTTTATGTGCAAAATCAAGGCATTGGGAGTCTTTCTTCGTTTATAGACATCGATAACATTTGATGTTCTTTTATATTTAAATCCCATGTCAGTCAAAATCTATTTATAGTCTGGTGTTGTCGATGAAATCAAGGTTTAAATTTCATAAAATATCCATTTAATTTCTCATTTTAGGACAGCAAACGTCTGCAGAAGCTCATGGGCAAAAACCGCGAGGAATACGAGAAGCAGCTGGCTGCGCGTCTGGCCCGTAGGGAACGCCGCCGGGCCATGGGGCTAGACTCTGACGAATCGGATGAGTCAGGTTGGTTCACACTGCTACTAATGCATTATTTATACCTGCAAGAGAGCAAGTGCACATTAAAATGACAGCTATGTACGTGTATTGTGGGTCTCTGTTACTTTCGTTGCATTGTCAAAAGTATGGATATATTTGAATGGTAACACTATTTCTTTATCAAACACACAACATGGTTATTTGCTCCAATAAACAGAGTATTACAGGTGTTACAGGTGTAACAGGCAAACAGGTAACACGTACACCATTGGGGCATTTTACAGTGCACTTTGCTCAAAACACAGCTGGTTGTCTATGCAGTTTCCTGCTGTTGCTGCACGAGTGTACCTTGGAATACACAAGCTGACCGAACATTAAAAATGGAAGAATCAAGACAAAAAATTGAAAGTTAGGTCCAAAAAAAAAAGTCTCCGGTTTCTGGTATGGAGCTTGTCCAAAAAGTGGTGCGGCGACGCGTTTTTTTTTTTTTTTACCCGACTTTTTTGCTCCAAATGTCGGCTGATGACTGCAAATGGTGCCCGACTAAACTTAGTGCAAATATATGGGAGTCCAGAGAGGCCACATAAAGCTTATTCTTGATCATAACCCCATCTAAAAACACGTTGAAATTGCGCAGCAGCAGAATTCCAGTCAAACCAGTGAGTTTGGCGGTTTTGAGACATCATCTTTCATTGAAAAAAAAACTTTTTCATTTTGCCGACGCGCATGGCTACGGCGACGCGCGCGCATACCAGAAACCGGAGACTTAATTTTTTTGGCCTTATCCAAATTTGTGTTTGAATTTGAGCATATAAATTTCTTGTGATTATACATCACAAAAATGTGTTACCTCTTTTACCATGTCTCCTACCTGTCATTAGTGAATGACAAAAAGAACCACCCAATCGTACCGTCGGCTTCATCTCAGGTGCCTTTGTACCGCTCGAAAACAGCAGCCACAGTTGTATAATGTACAGGCAAGTTGCCCCTGGTCTTGTCTGAATGCCATTCATCCCCCTACAGGTGCACCAAAGACCATGGACCACATTGGGGCAGACAACAGTTGTAACGTGTCCTGAAAATGAAGGCTTGAAATGTTCTCTCTCCATAGATTCGGAGGATCCGGCAGGCGGCGGTGGCCACAACGTCCTGCGGGACCTCCAGTCCCGCTACGATGAAGACATGGACGCCCTGATGGCGTTGCTGCGTCGGCAGCAGAACGGCGAGCTGAGCGAGAGGGAGAGACAGGCGCTGCTGCTGCGACTGCGGAGGGAGAAGAGACGGGCCGCCATGGAGGACAACTTTGACGAGGCTGCATTGCTGCTTGGGCTGGCTGAGAGGAACCGACTCAACATGGAGGAAAGGTCAGTTGAATTTTTGTTTGTGTCAGTTGAGGTGAGTTTTGCAGATAGGAATCTTGCCCTTCATTCATGTTTTATTTACCCAACAGGATTCCCAGCCACTCTGGGAAGCAGGGAAAACGTTGACGATGAGTTTACATTGTCCCAGTCAGGGAAAACCCAGAGAATTGGGGAAAAACACCAAAAATCGGGGAAAATTCCGGGAATTTGAAAGTGACCGGGAAGGAAATGGTATTTGCCAGTTTGGCGTATGTGCCTCTTGTGCCACGTGTCCAAGTTGTGTCCACTGACTTGGTCGCTTTTTACTATTTTAGTGTTTATGCAGTGTGAATATTACACAACTCTCCAGACAATACCAATTGGCTGTGATACACTACTTCTCGACTTCCCCAGGAACCTTGATATAGTGACAATATTTCTCATGGAATTTTTTGGAAATTTCTCGGGGAAAACTCAGGGAATTTTGCTTTCACAAAAATTATATTAACAATTTACATAGATAATTTTAAAAAAAAAAATGTTGATGAATAAATAATTTGTTTGGGGTTCATTTCCTTTCGCAGGATGAAAGCTGATCGCGAGCGGCAGTTGCTTCTAGCGAAAGAACGCCTAGCCAACCGTCACCGCCGCAAAGCTGAAGGGAAAGGCGAGATGGAGGACCAGGAGGAACTGCCTGTACCTGCTGAAGGTGCATGAGTTTTGTCCAGTTTTAAAAACTTATATTAAGCAAAGTTTGCTTTTCCAGGTAATCTGGCCTTGCTTGCAAGTGATACACTTGAGATTGGGATAGTGAACATATTCATAGACTTTTCAGCCACCAGTGAAACCGTTTCAGTCCAGCACCCGATTTCATCAAACTCTTCGTAACTTACGATGCATCGCAGCGCTGCGATGCATCGTATCCCTACGATGCATCGCAGCCGCGACGCGTCCTGCGATCCATTTCACAAACCACGTCATAAGTGTGACGCGTCGTATGTGTATTTATAGCACAACTCGGTGACTGGTTTATGTATTTAGTCAGCGTATAGTAAATAGTCGTCTGATATTCAACAAAGAGTCGTCGGATCTCAGCTCGAAATTTGTTAAAATGTAAAACAAAATGGCGGTCCTGCGATTCAATTTTGAAGGAAAACAAGCTCTTAGTGGACTAGCTACTTTGAAATTTCAACTGCAGTATTCCAGGCTAATTCATAATTATTCAATGAATTTTCTATTTACAACTTTTCACACATTGCCTCGGTATTATAATCTCGTTTATGTGATGTTTATTGCATTAAACTGGCTAAGAAAGGGACTCTTCTTATTTTGCGATGACCACTGCGAGGTGTTTTAAGCCGTTGTCAAGGAACTTACGACGCGTTCAACACATTGGATGATACGACGCGTCACGAGTTGCGACGTGTTACACGTCGTAACTTGAGTTGCGACGCGTCGCAGCACTTCGTGAAATCTGGTGCAGCCAAGTTATTTTCCAAATTGACAATTTTACTCTATTTAAAGGCACAAAGGATCGAAATGCTAACTTGGATTAAGGATCGCACTGGTACCAAACACTCCGTGACATTATTCCGTCTGGCTTGCTGTCATGCAGAAGAAATCAAGAAATGTAGGTGATTGGCAACGATCAGTCAATTGACTGATGATTTGAAATAGAGAGTGACATTGACCAAATCGCGTTTCGTGATCAAGAGGTTATGCATGTTTTTAACTGTTCTCTTGAAAAGTGTGATATCCACTGAGCTGAAACTTCATCATGTTAGGTTTTGAACAGTCCTCTTTGGCTTTTGAGTGGTGGTGTTATTGGAAAACATTTGTTTGTTTTCATACAAACATTTATTTCAATATTGCTGACACAAAATGCACAATGAGTCTATTTAAAAATAACATTAATGAGAAACTGAGTAAGGAACAAATAATATTTATATAACCAACAAATAATGTAATAGTCCACAAAAACTACGACTCATTAACAAATAATAAATTATAAAAACAGCAATATGGTGGCATGCGCAGAAGCCGAAGGCTTATATTGCCATGCCAGTACAAACAAACACAAACAATTTACAAACATGAGTGGACAAACAAGAAACAAAGACAAGAACAATTATCTGAATTTTCTGCAGATTGTAAATGAAATAAAATGAAGTGTGCCTGCCTAACTTGGAGCGAAAAGAAGAAGACAAAAGAGCAGAAAACAGCATTTTGTTCATTTCCAATAACAACATCACTCAAAGTTCAAAGAAGAATTTTCAAAACCTGATCTGTTGAAGTTTCAGCTCAGTGGATATTGCAGTTTTAAAGTAAACAGTGAAAAACCATGCGTAACCTTTTGATAACAAAACACGATTCCAAAAATCAGTCAATTGGCTGATCATTGGAAATCACCTACATTTCTTGATTTCTTCGAAATGACAGCAAGCCAGACGGAATAATTTCACATGGTGTTTAGTACCAGTACGATCTTTAATCCAAGTAAGCTTTTTGATAATAATTTGGTGGGTTACTTTTGGGATAAATGCAAATGATCCTATATGCCTTTAACTTCAGAAAACACTGTTAGCTAGTAAGGGTGCTCCAAAATTTCCCCCTCAAAACATCATTCTTAATTTTGAATGTAATCGTAGGTGACATTGAAGGCTGGCGTGAGACCGTCTTGAAGGAACTGGACCGTAAGCACAACAAGGAGAGGGAACTGCTGCTGAGCATCTTGATTGACGAGGGAAGCGAGGAGCTGAGAGATGCGGCCGGTCAGATGGTACAGAAGGCCAGGCAGGAGAGACTGCAAGAACTCAAAGATGAAGCAGAACAACTCAACCCGGATAAGAAAGGTACGAGGGGGATAACCGCCATGCAGGGTGACTGTTTTAGCAGATTTTCAGCTAACATTGACAGATTTTTTGATAAAAATACGAGTTTGACAGAAAATTTGACAGATTGGATTTTTTTGGCAGATTTCTGGCAAAATTCAGCAAAAATTGGTTATTTGACAGAAAAACATAGCAAATTTGAAAACAAAATGGTACATTTGTTTTAAAAAGCTTAAATCTTTTCAAACAAACCCTTGCATAATGGGACAGGTTGGCTGGTCTAGGTGCTGAGGTCATGTCACTGGAACCAGACTTCGTCGTGAAACAACCATGTTTAGCCTGAAATGTATGCAAATATTTCATAACATGTTTATGGGACTATAGATGGTTTATAATGTAATTTGCACCTTAATTTAGGCAACACTACAAATCTGCATGTGATTTTAAGTGTTTATAGTGTATTTCGAGTAATTCTGGTGAATTTGGCAGATTTTTGATAAATCTGACAAATTTTTGAAGTGCATTTAGCAGAATTTGGCCATGACCTTACGGTCACCTCGCCGCCATATACCTGGCGCTCATGCCAAGACGCTACAAAGTGTGTGCATATTCAGAATGGAATTGGTCTTGTGCATCATGCGAACGTCATGCCAGGCCCATGCCAGCGCACCCACGTGTTTCGCACATTGAGCTCTGACCAGTGGTTATGAAGCCCATATACTGTTCATAGTGCAAGTGGAATAGCATATATCATTCACAAGTTGATACCAGGTGATATGCTATGTAATGGCTAGATTGGGTGGAGAATATGTGCAGAAAACAATACTTACAAAACGTATGTTCTAAGCAAAAAACAGGCGAGCGCCAGCCAATATTAATGTAAATTAAGCAGTCCCCAGTTTTGTACAGTGTAATTTGCCGACCAAAATTAGAAGCCATTTTTTTCAGTGGTGCCACACCCACAGGCATGCCGAACGCTTTCTGTAAGACGAGGTGCGCGCACATTTGGTAATCCTATTGGTCGAAGGAACCCAGAGTGCGTGCGTTTTACCTGAGCGCGACTCTTGCAAGCAGAAAATGGCTTTCGCCAAAGTAGTCTATTGGTTATTTTTTTATGAAGTCATCACAAGTCAAATCACAAGTCGTCCCAGCCCCGACTCCATGGGCGCGTGCGCGTTCCTTCACTAACCCCTGGCCGTGATGTACACGTTAACGATGCTGACTGGCTATTCAGACCGTACGGCGTGGGCATTGCACGCTGGGCGCGCCCATATATGCGCTCGCGTGCTTTGCATGTCACGCCACGTAAGAATATTCAAAACTGCGCGATGCCTGTACGATATGGATTATGGTAGCCTCGTTTTTCGCTAAAAATACCCCTGTATCTGCGGTTGTAAAGGGACGAAAGGGGTACGTACCTTTAATACAAATCTTTGCTAAATAACGCAAGGTCCAAACCTTATGTTTGAAAGCATTGATTCTTCAAAAATGCAACTTTCAACATTTCAAAGATGGCGTCGGCACATAAAACGGATAAACTGCAACCTAATTATAATGTGCCATATTTTGACACATTTAAATTACACAATTCCAGGGGTTAAGATCACGCAAGGCATGATGGGAAACAACATGGCGCAGCAAGATCTCGTACCCATGGGAACGAGGTTGAAGTCGTCCTGTCCCAGTCAAATGACAAGCTATCCTAGGCGTTGTTCATCCCACAATTGCTAGTCACACGGGCCAGCTGGTATTTAACTTGTGAATGACATCTGAAAGGACTTGAGCTTAATTACACCACTTGCTAATGGATTGCATTACCTTTCGAACAACTAAAAATATCACCACATGCTGAAAACAGAAAAAGTTAGGTTCCACTGGACGTCAGCTCACAGGGGCGGCTGTTCAATCAAGGTAGACTAGCCTGAATGCCTTCTGACCCTAGGCGGAACAGTCTCTGGTGGCCTCTTGCCAACAAGTTCACAATTTCTTTTGAAAAGAATGACGATTTGTATAAATTTTGATCTATTTATACATCACAATAAATAAAACCATTGTTAAGACAAGATAAGTTTGCGGTAGCACCATGTGAATAAATCTTTTTTGAAAAGAACCAGAGGGACTCAACGTTTTGAACAGTATGCTCTGCCCGTTGTCAGGAAAATGAGGGATTCCAACGATGATGCGGTGTTATAAGGATGGGTGCGGTGAGGCATGAGAAGGATACAAACTGGTGAAGCTTGAAACCGGTTGTATACCATTGTTACAGACGTTATAAGGTTTAGAATGGTTAACACTGGGATTTTCAAGTGTGGATTTTGCCCGCTAGAACAACAAAACAGCCCCCTCTTGCACCGTTTAGACTCTGGTTGTAACTCCTCTTTATTTGTGATATTATCGTTGCAGAGGAGAAAGAAGGTCACCGAGACATCCTTGAGGAGGCGGGGGCCATCAAGAGCATCCTGAGGACCCTGAGCCTAAGGACCAAGCGCCACGGCCAGGAGGTTGAGATGGACGAGGTGCACGCCAGCCTCCTGGCTGACCTGCAGGAGGAGCAGGAGAAGGAGAGCGAGGTGGTCATGGCTGGCCTAGTCTCCATGGTAAGAGTCGGGACGCCAAGTTTCATGGGACTTTAAGCACATTAAATCTTTACTTAGCAAATGTGACCGGCTCCACAAAAAAGGGTATTAAAGGGAAAATACAACATTTGCAAACATCAAAAAATAAAACTTCCAAATCATTTTGAAATACCTTGCTGGACTGTTAGTGAATGACAGTGTAAAGCATCCTGTAAAATCATGGCACCTGGTATACTGTCATATTCAAGAAAAGTGGTATTTTTGTATCAATTTCCAACGCTGATCGGCCGATCAGCGTTGGAAAAAACTGGCTTTTTTTTCTCAAATACTGGCCCCAATTGACCATCGCACTTGTTTGCAATCGATTACACACCTATGAAAGGGTACAAGCAAGCTAGACTGGTTCACTGACCTTACAATTCCCCAATGTATGTAAACTGCTTTGTTTCTTCTTAAATGGAGTCAGGGAACCAGACTACAGGAAAATGATTGTTTTTCTTGGTTTTTATAGCATTTTTGAACCCAAAACCTCAAAAAGTCAGTGTAACTATATTTGCTATATATTTCCAACCCCCCAATTCCATCCATTTCTGAAAATTACAGCAAAAGCATATGATGTATATTCCATTTAAGACGCACTGAGCATTATTGTGTAATGGCCCGCTCAACATTGAGTTGGTAAAAATTTCGTCGAAATGTGATTTATATTTTTGTCATGAATGACATCTTTAATACCTAAAGTTTCAGGTTTCAATCACAGAAATGTTGATTTTGATGAATAAAGTGGGAAAAACAACCATTTTGTGTGCATCGTTCTGCTGTTCTACAACAAAGCCAGCTATTTCAAAGCCTGTTTTCTCAGTTGTGTAATTTGAACTCCAAGGAAGTAATTAATATGCAAATATGTCATATCTCCAAAACGGGAGGGGCTATGGAGCTCTATTATATACCAAATGAAAGCTTACATTGTGGGCTTGCCCACCATGTATGTAACTCAAAATTTGGTTGCGACATTATACCCTTTTTTGTGGAGCCGGTCACAAATGAGGTACAACAGGGCCCAATTTCACAGTGCTGCTTAAAGCCCGGTTCATATTTCATGCGAATGCGAAGCGAATTTGACGTCATGAAACATTCGCTGTGAAATTCGCCTGAGTTGAAATATGTTCAACTTTTATACGAATTTGCAGCGCGAGTACCTGCCATGACGTCACAAATTCGTGTTTGCTTTCGCTTTCGCACCAAGTGTGAACCGGCCTTAACACTTAGCAGAAAAGTTGTGCTTACTATAGCAGAAAATCATGCTGCTGCTTTTAGGCACTATTTCATATCGGAAGTACATTCATTTTGTTTTTCTCGTCACAGAGTGAGGAAGAGTTGTCCAAGCTGCGTATGAAGCAGGTGTGGGAGGCCAAGATGGGTGTGGGTAAGAACGTGCTGAACGTCTTCACCCAGTATGAAGGAGCAGCTGAAGATGATGACATCTTGAAGGTGAGACCCTTGGTTTGTCTGGAGTCAGGCCCAGTGATTTTCTTGGTCTAAATGTTAGAGTTCTGTGCGTCTGATTACCATTTTGTGCTCATACAGCTAGCAGAGAAACTCTGTGCTAACCCCTTTTAGCTTGGTATCTGTAATTATGGGGATACACACATGTGCAGAGGGGCGTATTCCCATTTGCTAACCCATGAAATGCGCTTACCATGAGCACAGAATTTTCTTGGGTAGCTAGCAGATATGCCTTATATAAGATAGAGCCATGTAATTTGGCCGTGTTTGTGCCTCATTTATATGTTATTTTAACATTTGTGGTACACCACCCAAAAAAAGCAAGATGGGCTTTCAGAAAACTCAAGTGAAAAATGAGTTTACAGCAGTGAGAAATTGAAACTAACACAACTGTGTCTTTATCGTCCAGACATTTTTCCGAGCTCAAATTTTGCAGTTTGGTCAGTTTATAGTAACATAACAAGGCTTCTGGGTAATAGATGGAAATTTTTCTTGATTTCATAATCCCTGCACATTAATTGTTTATGTCTAATTGAACAGCAGCGTGACAAGTCATATTAATGTGTACACTGGATGAGTAGGCATGGGCTGAATGCCACTCAAAATGTGTCATAGTGCTGCAACTGATCCTCAAAGTTCGGTTCGGTTCGGTTCGGTTGTGGTTCGATTTTTTTTCTCCAAACTTTGGTTCGGTTCGGCTTCGGAAGTGCATACATAATGTACATGTACATGTCCATGGTACAGTGTATAGGGCTACAATGAAAAGCACATTGGCCGTTCCCCTGTTCAAACAAACACGTGTGTTCCGCGCACGTCTGACAGAAATAGGCACCGCAATTTCCACATGCTATACAACACAAGTTGAAGGATGAATCTTATTTTTGTTGTGTAAACAAAATACCGTTGTAATTTGACTTGATGACGTTGAGAAATGAACATTGTAAATTGCTACCGCATTACCTATCGCATCCCTATCCGGCCCAGTCCGGCAACTATGATAAAATGTTCCCACACGTGCTGACGGGTTTTCCTGAAGAGTTCTGTCCCGTCCGAGCATGCCCTGATGAGCACTAAAAACTTGCTTCGTGGCAATAATTGCTGATTAGTTTTGTATTAAGAACAAATAGGTCCTTTAACTGTGCCAAACTTATGAAATCATAATTATTTTATCAACAAGCAGACATCGAGAGAATCACATGTGTGTGCGATTTTTTCAAAGCGTATCGGCCCTGATATCCTATTGTATGCCTGTCTAGAACATCGCAAATAATGAAGATGAATGCGGTGACTTGTCAACACGGTAAATTCAATCATCTGAGCGCGCTAATTTTGCCCTTTCATTGCAAGCTTTAGCATTCCTAGCACTATCAACAAATACTTGCCGAACTCTTCCGAACCGACTTTTGGGTTTGGTTCGGAAGGCCAAGTTCGGCTATTTTTAGTTTGGTTCGGTGGTTTGGCTGCAGCACTCATGTGTTGTCACTCAAAATGTTCTCGATCTCGATAGAGAAATTCAAAAAGAACAGACCGAAACTGCATGCTTCAGCTTGGGTTCGCAGTGGTGAGTCTAATTCAGAGCTGAAGTATTCACCAGGCTTTACTGTATAAAAAGTCTTTCCCTGGAAAACAGCACTACCTTTCTAGTGATCCAGCTTTTTTGTGTGTGACTCGTCATTCGTTTTTTTTACTCCCACCTAAAGGCTCTGGACAAGAAGTATGATTGCCTGAAGGACAAGCTGCTCATCGACATCTTGAGGAGTCAGCTCGGGGAGAAGGAGTGGGCTAGGATGAAGGAGCAAGACCGACAGAAGAAACTCCTGGAGCTCAGGCAAGAGGAGAGGAGACTACGCAAAGAAGGTACAACAGAAGTCAGACACCTGTTTCAGATTGGCTTTCCAGACTTGCCTCAAATCACATTATTCCTGAAGCTTTGAATGAAGTACGTGAAACGTTTGACACTTGAAAACAGTTTGAAATGACGCTGAATTCAGGCGCAATTCAAAACATTCAGCAACAGTTGATTTGAAATTTAGATCCTAGAATGCTGTTTTTCTCGAAATATCCAGCTGAAGCTGAGCTGAAACTTCATCAGGTTAGTTGTTCAGCACCCTTCTTTAGATTTTTAACACTTTTGTTGCTTCAAACGAACAAAATGCACAAATTATAAATGATGGACTATATTTTTAAACTCGATACAGCGTCTGCAAATTGTCTGGAACTCGTCCCGTATATGAATTGAGATGGCCCTTAGCTGTGTTGAAAGATCACCAAGGGAGGTCATGGGTTTGTTACCCACTTCAATAAATTATTCATAACATAAATTTATCGTTAAACACTTAATGCTGTTCTCTTGATTGGTTTCCCTCCCCTAGGAAAAATGGACGCCCTTGCTGCTCTGCTGGGAGACCATGCCAAGACGGAGGCAGGCTTGAAGAAGCTGATGGGGGCCAGCCGAACGGACTACCAGGAGAAACTCAAGATGAGAAGAGAGAAAAGAAAGAAGAGTATCGCTGGTAGGAACAGAAACATTGCTGTAAACTTGGGATGGTGACAATTAAAAGCCGTACCTTCTCTGCGTGTTCTCAATTTTCTAATGTTGCTGGCATCGTGACTTTGGGCGTGATCCCTGGCTACATGGCATTTACAGGTTTATGGCTTCTGACTAACAACCCTTGAACAAAGACATTGACAATGTGGGGAACTGCCAACATAGGGCTTGATAGCTCAGTTGGTAGAGCACCGGAACGGCAATCCAGAGGTCGCAGGTTCAAACTCCACTCCGGTCAATTTTTTTAGTCACCTTTTAGAAATTATTAAAGTGCACCTAGTCAGTTTCCGATTGTGGCTTATTTGAACAAAACAATTACAAATTACTCAGAAATGTTGACAGTGTGCTTTCCATTTATCCGCTCCGTTCACAAGTACCCCCTCACCGGCAGAGGAAGCACAGTTGGGGTTGACCGACCGACACCATCTTGCCTGACTGCAATTCATTTGTCGCGAAGCGCGGCTACTGCGTGTACTTAGTACAAATCCCCTGGTGTACGTGCGTCACACACAAGGAACGGTGCGTGTCAACCAGCGAAATGTCCCGCCCATGGGACGTCGTTGCTAGGTAAAAGGGCGCCCTCTTTCGTCAGCGCACGGAGCTCATAGCCAAATCCAACTTCAAGAAATTTTCCAGACTTGAAGCAAAATCATCATTTCAATTTCTATCTCCATGCCAAGGTGGAAACTTAGACGACATAACAGAAGAAGAATTGTCAGAAGACGAAGAAGAAGACACCTCCAAAATCTCCAACCCCTTGGAGGACCTTCAGCGACGCTACGACGGTGAGCGGGAGGCCCTCCTCATGAGACTCCACAGCTCCAAGGCCGAGTACATGTCTGAGAAGGAGCGTCAGGCCGAGCTGGTGCGACTCAGGCTGGAGCTGAGGAAGGCCCGGGGAGAAGACGGCTTCACGGCCGCGGCGCTGGTCATCGGGCTGGCCGAACGCAACCAGGCAGCAGCTTCTGAGAGGTTCATAGAGATTTGTCTTTGAAGTGACTTTGTAATCAGATGTTTTGATAAAGTTTTTTTTCATTGCATCGAAAGAGAGTTTTCTCTTTCTCCTGTGAGACTGAGCATGAGCATATTTTGAGAAGCGGGAGTGAGAAATATACTGCACAAATCAAAGTACTGTCTTTAAAGCCCGAGTCCATCATTTGCAGCTATCCCAAAAGTAACTGGCGTAATTATTGTTGAAAAACATACTTGGTTGAAAGATAGTAAGGGGACTAAACTCCCTGTGAAATTATTCTTTCTGGCAAGCTGTCATTTTGAAAAAATCAATGAAAGAAGGCCTTTCCAACAGTGCGTCTTAAGAAGCACCGTTGGAAATTTCCGTCAGTAGTTCGTTTTTTTATTCGGCGAAGCGCGCGCAAGCATTGACACGACGCACACGCGTGCGCAGTTGCTATAATTTGTTGGATTGGTGCGCGACATCTCGTAGCTGCAATCGGCTCAGTGAGAACGTGTCTCGGAGGCTGAATTCAGGCCCAATTCAAAACATGATTCAGCAACTTTTGATTTGAAATCGAGATCCTAGAATGTTGTTTTTCTCGAAATATACAGCTGAAGCTGAGCTGAAACTTCATCAGGTTAGTTGTTCAGCACCCTTCTGTAGATCTTGAGCACTTTTGTTGCTTCAAACGAACAAAATGCACAAATTACAAATGATGGACTATACCTTTAAGTAATAGCAAATACTGAACAATGGCTATGACTGGAAATTACGCATTCACCTATTGGAGCCACTTCCCATAGATCTGTGTATTATTTCCAGTCAAAGCCAAGTAATTCGGATGTGGCCTGACATTGTGTGAGTATAACTACAGTGTGGAAGTACTAAAAACACCAAACAAATGTTACAAAGCTATGATGTACTACAACACTGTACAAGCATTATCTACAAGTTCTACAGCATTTCCCATATAAAGCACAACTCTGTATAGGTATTACAACACTGAACAAGCATTATCTAAAAGTTCTACAACACTTCCCATATAAAGCACAACTCTGTATAGGTATTACAACACTGTACAAGCATTATCTACAAGTTCTACAACATTTCCCATATAAAGCACAACTCTGTATGGGTATTACAACACTGTACAAGCATTATCTACAAGTTCTACAACATTTCCCATATAAAGCACAACTCTGTATGGGTATTACAACACTGTACAAGCATTATCTACAAGTTCTACAACATTTCCCATATAAAGCACAACTCTGTATAGGTATTTCAACACTGTACAAGCATTATCTACAAGTTCTACAACATTTCCCATATAAAGCACAACTCTGTATAGGTATTACAACACTGTACAAGCATTATCTACAAGTTCTACAACATTTCCCATATAAAGCACAACTCTGTATAGGTATTTCAACACTGTACAAGCATTATCTACAAGTTCTACAACATTTCCCATATAAAGCACAACTCTGTATGGGTATTACAACACTGTACAAGCATTATCTACAAGTTCTACAACATTTCCCATATAAAGCACAACTCTGTATAGGTATTACAACACTGTACAAGCATTATCTACAAGTTCTACAACATTTCCCATATAAAGCACAACTCTGTATAGGTATTACAACACTGTACAAGCATTATCTACAAGTTCTACAACATTTCCCATTTAAAGCACTACAACTCTGTATAGGTATTACAACACTCTATAAGTATTACATCGCTGTGTAAAATGCCTTCAACACTACTAGAACTGCAACACTAAATGCATTCAATACCACAATAAGTGCAACAACACTTTTTATTTGCATCAGGGAGATGTAATTTTTATATTGGGTTTTACCCTTCGCCAATGTATTTTTACAAACACTGTATACTCAGTGCTGCCTGCAGGGCTTGCGAGAAAAAATGTACAAGCTTGCTGGGGTGGGACTCGAACCAAGGACCTGCTTACTAATGCAGATATCTTAGCACTTAACCACCGAGCTTGCCGGAATTGGCTGGTTGGTTCGAATCCGATGTAAAGCAGACATCACTTTTTGAAAGACGGATTTTGCATCAGGGTTTTGCACTTCGCCGACGTATTTTATAAACACTGTATACTCGGGCCCGAATTCCATTTCATGAAAAGTTTGATTGCGATACCCGTTATTATTTCCAGACTGAGGAATGACAGGCAGCGCCAGGAGTCGTTAGCCAAGCAGCGGATTGAAGCCATGAGACGGAGACGAGCCTTGGGGACCATCCAGGAGGAGATGGCGGAAACGGTGACTGATAACGATGACAGGAACTCAATGCAGGTAATGGAACTTAGCCAAGTCAGATATTTGCTAAGTTAACTGTGGTAAAATATTCTAATATCTGTTGTCCTAATTCTTGTTTAGGACTGTTCATTGGCCTGAAAGGCATAAAGAATCAGTTGCTTTTCATGCATTTCATTCTTTTCCTATTTAAACACCACTCAAACTTCCAGAGAAGAATGTTCAACACCTAACCTGTTGAAGTTTCAGCTCAGTGGATATTACACTTTTCGAGAAAACAGTGAATACAATACATTTCGATCATGAAACACAATTTCGTCAACAGCTCTCATAATTTCCAAAAATCAGTCAATTGACTGATCTTTGGAAATCACCTACAAAATGACAAGTCAGATGGAACGATTTCACGGGGTGTTCAGTACAGCACGATTTTTAATCCAACTAAGCTTTTTGATAGTTATTCGGTAGGTTACTGTTGGGATAAACGCGATTGTGACTTTGCGATTGCGAATTTGTTAATGCAATTGCGAATTTGCCGGAGTTTAAATATTTCAGTGGTTGTGAATTTGCAGTGCGATTTGCGATGCCACAAAGTCACATTCACATTCGCTTTTGCGCCAAAGATGAACTGGCTTTTAGTCTTTTTGATTTTGCAGGACCCAATTTCTTAGCTCTGCTAACTTTATAGAGTCCGGATCTTTGCACTCTGAATAAAAAAAAAAAAAGAGTAAATATTTTCAGTATTGCCCGCATTGCTCCTATTTACTACAAAACCCAAACTTACCGAGCAACAGTTTCTATTATAACACCTCACCCACAGATTCTGTGTCTTGTTTGGCTGAGAGCGAGTCACATGTTACTTTCTATTTTTGCTGTCTTTCTGTGCACGGCCAAAAGTACTATACCCGTAGCAACCAAAGTACTATACCATTAGCAACCAAAGTACTATATCCATGGCACAGTATTTGTGTGCAAATGCATGCTGGTGTGCGCGTTGAGCGTTGCGCATAGCGCGTATTGTTCCCAAGAGAACGTGCCACAGAGTTGGGTTCAAACATTTCGTGAAGGGGTGGTTTTGAAGAGAGAAATACATTTCCCACCAATTTTGTATTGAAATTGAATTTATTTTAATTGTGTTCAGATTTAAATAATTTCAGATATTAATACCAGTGGGTGAAGTGTTATAAAACAAATATTGAATGCTTTATCTCGTGGTGTAGTAAAACTAGCCTCCCTCGGTGATCCATGGACCATTCTAATAGAATGTCCATGGATCACCTTGGGAGGCTAGTTTTACTACACCACTCGAAGCATTCAATATTTGTATACTATAGCAGCTTCCTGAAATTTGGCCCAGGTTCTCAATGTCTGATTGTTGATTGCTGGCTTCTTTTTTCATCCAACAAGGATGCGGTCATCCGAACCCTGGAGAAGAAACATCGACTGGAAAGAGAAGCACTGTACGACCTCCTGCAGGCAAAGTACGGGGAGGATGATGTCCTGGTTGCAGAGAACATGACTCAAGAGCAACGGCAAGAGGTCCTGCAGGAGCTGATGGAGCAAAGACGAGGCACAGACATTGGTGAGGGGGTCATTCTTTCTTGTGGATTGCTGTAGTCGAATCCTTATTCAAAAGTCTAAGAAAATAGACAGTGTAGTCTGAGTACTCAAATTTTGATAATGGGCAAATATGTGAGTATTTGGGCAGAAAGTATTTTTGTACGAAGTCTTGAACTCCAAGTACATGTCCTTTTGCCAATTTGTAAGATTCTTGCATAGTTGTATCAAGTTGTGTGCCCGAACACTAATTTTCATTCTCAGTCCTGGTAGTTTGGGTTGAAATATGGGCTTAGTGTTTATCTAGTTTTGTGTTTTTTTTGTTTTTGTTTTTCCCAGGCAAAAAGCAGGAGCACCGAACCATTTTGGGTGAGGCTTCCATGGTCAAGGTGGCCGGGCGGAAACAGCGGCTGGAAAAGGAGACTACTGACGCTTCCATAAATAAAGATGATGTCATCGTCACCATCATGGCAGACCTGCAGCAGCAGCAATCCAGGGAGTGTGAGGCTGTGCTCACTCAACTCCCTGATAAGGTAAATAGGCGCAATAATTGATGACGCACATACAAACTTGTTTTTAGACCACTCTTGAGACCTGTTTTTACTTCATGCGAAATATGAATGCGAAGCAAATTTGACGTCACAAAACATTTGCTGCAAAATTCGCCGGAGTTGACGTCACAACTTTGAATTCATGTGTGAGCTCTAGGAAAGTATGAAGTTGCTTTCATTTTCCATTTGGATCATTGAAATTCATTTATTTCCACTTCCCCCTTCCCCCCTCCTCAGGATTTGAAGTCCCTGGTTCACGTCCAGCAGCAGAACATCGCGGATCAGAAGAACGAGCGAAACGAGAACGTGGCCGGCGTGCTGATGACTGCCGACCTGAGCAAGAAGGCCGGGGAGGAGGAGCTGGTGGATGCTCTGCAGGGGAAGTACGACGCGCTGAGGGATAAGATTCTGACAGAGGCACTCATGAAACAGGTGAGGGTTACTGCGTTGACGTTAAATACATCACAATTTCTCACGAGTCCATTACCAGTCCTCACAAGTACATTACAAGTCCCTGCAGGTCCTCACCAGACCATCACAAGTCCTCACAAGTCCTCATAAGTCCACAAGTCCCTGCAAGTGATCACAAGTCCAATACAAGTTCTCACAAGTACATCACAAGTCCCTGCAAGTCCTCACAAGTCCATCACAAGTCATCACAAGTCCTAACAAGTCTATCACAAGTCCACAAGTCCTTGCAAGTGATCACAAGTCCATTACAAGTCTTCAAACGTCCATTTCAAGTCCCTGCAGGTCCTCACCAGACCATCACAAGTCCTCACAAGTCCATCACAAGTCATCACAAGTCCTCACAAGTCCCTGCAAGTGATCACAAGTCCCTGCAAGTGATCACAAGCCCATCACAAATCCATTACAAGTCCTCACAAGTACATCACAAGTCCCTGCAAGTCCTCACAAGTACATCACAAGTCCCTGCAAGTCCTCACAAGTCCATCACAAGTCATCACAAGTCATCACAAGTCATCACAAGTCCATCTCAAGTTCTCACAAGTCTATTACAAGTCCCTGCAAGTACATCACAAGTCTCTGCAAGTCCTCACAAGTCCATCACAAGTCATCACAAGTCCTCACAAGTCCATCACAAGTCCTCACAAGTCCTCACAAGTCCTCACAAGTCCATCACAAGTCCATCACAAGTCCTCACAAGTCCTAACAAGTCCATCACAAGTCCTCACAAGTCTATTACAAGTCCCTGCAAGTCCTCACAGGTCAATCAAATCACCCAGTCCCAGTTCAAGTCACATGCTGTTCAAATGAGCTGTGACAACAGGCTTAACTTTATTGTTGTTCATCCCGTGTTACTGTTAACTGGACCTGCGATATGTAAGTGATGTGTTTTTGTGGAAAAAAGGAGGGGCGCATTTAATAAACATTAGTTTCTGCAACACCACCTGTTAGTGGTGCGGTACGGTTCGTTTGGTTAACGATCTTTAGCATCGGGAAAATTAAATATCAGAATTATATATTGAAAAGGTAATTTGAAGAAAAAGTCACGAGTCGTTTTTGTCAAGTTGGAGTCATGACGGTGGAGTCTGAGTCTTTTGCCTATGTGACTCCAGTCGATCTTGAGTCACTGAAATTAATAATAATAATAAGGCCCAAAAAAAAAAATATTTGGTCTCTGGTCAGACCAAAGTTCTGGAATTGACGCGGCCACGCGGCTTTTTTTTTTTTTTTGGCTTTTTTTTTTTCTTCAAGCTTGAATTGTACAGACAAGGTAAGGTACTATTTTGCTTTTTTGGTGTCCTCATGTACATTGGTGTCCTCCATAATTTGCCTTGGTGCTTTCGATCATTTGCCTTGGTGCAATTTCCCATTCCTTGTTGCTCTTTGGTAAAAAAAAAATTGAGGAGGTGCGGAAATAGAGGGCGCTGTTGGAGCTACCGCGGAACATTAAAAATCGATTAAAATCGACGCGCGCGCTGACCAGAGACCGACTTATTTTTGGGGGGGGCCTAATATGAATTATTTAAAAAAACGCTTTCCATGTTAACAGGCCATCACAAAGCGCTGTACAATTAAAAAATCCACGGGTTATTAAGAAATACAGATAAAAAAGTTTTAAAACATTCAAGCAGGCCTAATTAAGACTTAACAATTAACTTAAGTGATACAAAAGTAATGCTTAAAAAGATGGGTTTGTAAGTAAGTTTTAAAAATGTTGAAGGTATGAGCAGATCGTATTGATGCTGGTAGCCTTTTCCACAGACGGGGGGCATATATTGTGAATGACCGATCGCCATAGTATGCGGTTTTGCTAAGTGGCTGCTGTAAACATACCACACCAGAGGTTGTCAAGCGCAGAGTGGGTGCAGTCGATTGAGCATTAAGTAGTTCACAGAGATAACTTGGAGCTATTCCATTTAGAATCTTGTAAACAAGACACGTAACTTTGAATTCCAAACGCTTATTTACTGGAAGCCAATGCAAACTTTTCAGCACTGGAGTAATATGCTCAGATTTGTTCATCCTAGTCACAAGGCGTGCGTCTGAATTTTGAATAACCTGTAGTTTTCTTTGTGACTTGAGGTAGACTTGAGTCTGAGTCGTGGACTCGAGTCCTACAACACTGGATGGAGCACATCCTGAGTAGCATGTTGGTGGAAATGTGCACCTTGGTCAATCATCCAACTAACGTAACTGTAATTTGCCTTGATCATGATTCAGATTGGAGAGGCCGAATGGGCCCAGCTCTCGGAGAAGGAGCGTCAGGTCCGCCTGATCAAGCTGCGGCTTGAGGAACGCCGGCTGAGGCAGGCGGGGAAATACGACGAGGCCGCGGCCCTGATGGGCGACGCCATCGCATCCCAGCATGCACTGGAGCTGTTGCTAGGGGATACCAAGAAGCAACAGGAGGAGAAGATGAAAGAGAGACTGGAGAAAAGACGTCAGAGGATGGCCCAGGGTATGTGGATGTTTGATAGTGTGGTAAAAAAAAATATCAAAAGAAGTGGAAATTTAAAGGCGTATAGGATCATTAACAGTTATCCCAAAAGTTACCTAATCAAAAAAGCTTATTTAATCAAAAAGTTTATCAAAAAACTTAATTGGATTTAAGATTGCATTGGTACTAAACACCCTGCAAAATAATTCCGTCTGGCTTACTGTCATTCACAAGAAATCAAGATATGTGGGTGATTTCCAACGATGTCAATTGACCAATTTTTGTAAATAAACAAAACTATGGATAAAATTGTGCTTCGTGATCAAAAGGCTGTGCATGGTTTTTCACTGTTTTCTTGAAAAGTGTAATTTCCACTGAGCTGAAAGTTCAACTGGTTAGGTTTTGAACATTTTTCTTTGGATTTTGAGTGGTGTTATTATTGGAAACGAACAAAATTCATCAAAAGTAAATGATCCTATATGCCTCCAAGAAGGGAATTCCATGGAAGTCTAAAAGGCATTCAGATGGTAAGTAATTGAGGACAAAATGCGAAATGAGGCCCTTAATTGTTTGAGAGTTCAAAACACTAGAGAAGTTTAAAGAAACTCATGCAATATAACTAAACTGGTCCTGAGAAGAATTTAAAAAAAACGTGAACAAAAAATACCCAACAAACTTGTTACCAGTTGGCACGTGTTGGTTTTGAGGATCTGTGCTCATATTTGTTAAACATCTTATTTATCTAGGCATGAATGAGGAGGAAATCAATCGACTGGAGCAGGACGAGATTGAGCAAGAAGAAGAGGAGCTGAGAAAGAAGAAACCCAGAAACATCCTGGATGACCTAGACAATCGTCTGGATGCGGTAAGTCATACTTTGCTTTGTATGCATACAAATCAGTGTGCGCAAGGGATAAGTCCTGTGCCAAAAAAAAGAAATCGTGTGTGGTCTCACAGTGGAGTAAAATCTTCAAAATGTACTGCAATCAGTGAAGTTAGATGGAATTCCTGGGTTTTTTTTTTTTTGGTGGCAGAATTGTCTCATTCCTCATTTTCCCACTGCGTTTTTCCTCCTCGATCCCCACAGGAGAGGGACGCCCTCTTGGCCGGCATGAGGGATGCCAACGATCGTCTGCGCAGCGAGAGAGAGCGCCAGCTAGAGTTGGCCCGTCTGAGGAGGGAACAGCGTAAGGCTCGCCATGAGCAGAAGTTTGATGCTGCGGCCTTGGCCATGGGATTGGCCAAACAGGCTGAAGATGCAGAGGCTTTGTAAGTCTCTATCTTGCCTATCTTTCTGCATGGCAATGTTGTAGTTTAGTCTTTTCTCCAGTCCCAAAACATACACTGATATACGAAGTTGTAATAATAATAACATGTTCTTATATAGTGCTTTTAACTAAGATCAAAGTGCTTTACATTATTATTACCCCTGATCATTGGGCCAATGAAACATTCCAAATACCATCTCAGCTCCCTGGGGAGTATACAGCTCGATGCTGCCTGTTAAGTGCAAGTAAGCTAATTCAATCACAATAACCATCTCTGCCATCACAGGTACCCATTTACTCCTGGGTGGAGAGAAGCAATGAGTGACAAAGTGCCTTGCCCAAGGGCACAGGCACCATGACCCCAGGCTGGACTCAAACCCACAACCTGCAGCTTTACCCGCAGACCAAGAATTCAATGCCCTTAACCACGAGGCCACAGCAGTTATACAGCTGTAATCAAGCCCGAAGAGGCTAAACTCACTTGGTACTTTGAATAATAATAATAATTAAAAACTTAGATGGCACCTTCCATTAATAAAAAACCACAAAGCACTGTACAATACTAAAAGCCACAGTATGTGTATATTTATATAAATATATATATGAAAAAAAAACCAAGTTAATATTGATTAAAATAAAACAGGCTTATGTACACCATACATAAAACATGAAATCCGAAATAAAACAATAGATCAACAACAAAACAAACAAACAATCACCCCAACAGCCCTACAAAAAAAAAAAATACAGTGAAATGAACAAAATACATTGTAAAACAAGCCAAACAGGATTTCCCAAACCAGCTCAAACGAATGAATGAATGAAGAAGTAAATCAAAATAACATCAAAACCAAAACAGTGCTAAAATCATATCATATCAATCATAATCATATAGGACTCCTACCCATATCAAAAATCAGATTTGCCAGTTTCTCCGCGTTATATCATGAATGTTTCCGGTCACTCATTGCAATTGGAAAAGAACTCCACTTCAGCACTACTGAACTTCGAAAATTGTTGATTACATGGAAATTCCTCAGTGATTGGTAAATGAAATGTGCACAAAATAAATTGAACAAATCATGCATTGTGCACCTTAGCTTATTTTACTAGCATAAAAGGAATGCATGTACCGGGCCCAATTCCATGGCTCTGCTAAGCACAGAATTCCGCGCTTATGATCACCATTTTGTGCTAACTGTGCTAGTATAACAATTCTGTGCTAACCCTGTAAGCACAGAATCCTTAGTTACGGGATGTACGCATGCGCAGAAGCCAAAATTCCTCACTAATCCGTGAAATACACTTACCGTAAGCACAGAATTTTCTGCTGTAGTAAGAAGCAATGAGTTTTCGCTAACGATAAGCAGAACCAAGAAATTGGGCCCTGGTCCAACAGAAAATAAGACTTAACTGTAAGAATATTACGCAATAGACCTTTAGCATGCTGCCACCATTTCAGTCATGTTCCCTGCATCCAATAACAGTACTGAATGATAATATTTTTTGTACAAAAAGGAACCAGACTACTTTTCCTTCCAGCCTCAGTTAAGTTACATTGGTTGAATGGGAAAAAATCAAATGGCTGCAACATGATAATGGTTTATTTCAAGGTTGAAAGTTGGAATTTTTCCTCTGTTCATATTTTCACTTTCACAGACGAGAGCAAGAGAGACAGAGGCAGCTCCAGCTGGCCAAGGAGCGGCTGGCCCAGCGCCGCAGGAGCAAGGAAGACCGGAAGAAAGCGAGGGAGGCCGTGGGCCCCATCCCCATGCCTGAGGATGAGCAGAGCGAGGTCATGATGCAAGAGGCTGTCATTCAGGAGATGGAAGTCAAGCACGAGGCAGAGAGAGATGTGCTGATGGAGGTAGGAGGAAGAAGACGATGGTGGGGGACTCCATGCTCAAGTACCCCCTCAGTGGCAAACAAATAGAGAGTTAGGCCACGTCTGAATTACTCGACTATAAAAAAAAGTGGATTCAGCAACTTCCATTTGCGTATTCGTAATCGCTGTGTAGAGCTCAAGTATTATCTTCAAGTAAACTTGAATCGTCGATCCTGATTGGTCGATCCATGGCAACAAGCCGTGCTACATATAACCATGTAGCACGGCCACGGTCCATACCACACTCCGCGTGTTGCGCTATTCCAAGATGCGCGTGCCATTCCGTACAAGTTTGTGTTTAGCGTGCGTTTCATCTTTATTGTGCGTCAAGTTTGCTTGAAGATGAATTCGTTATCACGCTCGCGCTCATGGAACACGGAAAATGTAGTGCGTCTGTGTCCCACTTCGGCCTCGTGGTATGTGGGACACAGATCCACTACATTATTCTGTGTTCCACTCGCGCTCGTGGGATAACTTATAATATTGACAGGCTGTTGGCTGCTTTATGCCAGGCACCCATGCAAAAACGCAAGGGGGCAATTCCAACGTTTTCGGTACATTTTGAGCCTAAAACCAATTTGAAACAACCAAGTAAAATACTTGCAATGAAGGAAAATTGTGTATATATTTGGTACAACTCTAGCTTAGGCCTTAGTGTACAACATGACATGGTTAATGTAATGTTAGCTGAATTAGTTAATGAGATATGAGCACTGTAAACAACTGGTACAAACGTTACACCAATAAGATATAGATTTTGGATTTTCAGTACGTATTGATAAAAGTGTGTGACGTTTCTTGCAAGAATTTAATGAAATAACTATGTTGTGTTAGATATAGGTTCACTCTATAAAAAGCACCTATGACATTTTTACAAAATGGAAAACTGGAAATATGCTTTGAGACCAGGCCATGAGACCAGTTTTTGCAGCAGCTTGATATCTCTACCTTGGTCTCCACCTTCACAGGTACCCATTTATACTCCTGGGTGGAGAGAGGTAATTGTAGTCAAGTGCCTTGCCCAAGAACACAAGCACCCTGTTCCCTGTCAGGGTTCAAACCCACGTACCACGACACACAAATCGAACACTGTAACCATTGAACCACAGCACTCTACACAAATTGCACAAACTATTTTTTTTGGTATGTGTAATTCATGTTATTGTCCCTTCAAAGAAGACAATGATTGTGAGATACTCTAATCTCATTACACTTGGTTCTCCCCTTACAGCTGATGCAAGATCAGGAAGACAGCGGCTTGAGGACCAACGCCAGACAGATGACTGAAGACAAGCGGCAGAAGAAGCTGAAGGAGCTCCAGGGGGCACGGCAGGAGTGGAGAGACAGCAGACCCTCCAAGGAAAACGAGGAGGAACAGACTGAGATATTCAATGTAAGCAGTCAAGAAGTTAGATTGAGGACCACCGGTTTTTCTAGTGGTTGATTATGACGTGACTTACGCTTGCGCACTAATTGGTTCCGATCGTATGACGTCAAGTATCATGTGACAAACCAGTTTCCCCCGTGATCGGCCACCATTGTAGTAGGCAAGCTTAGCAAATTCTGGGCTTCGTAGATTTATGAAATTCATCTGAGAATACCATTTTTGATGAGAAACTTAAAATAGCTGCAGAAACTTTCTCATCACTCTTAAATAATTTTTCCCAGGTTTGCAGCATTGCTACTGTTACTAGCATCCTGACTCGGGCGTGATCCCTGGCTACATGACATATATGGGTTTATGGCTTCTGACTAGCGCCCTTGAACAAAGACATTGACAGAATGGGGAACCGCAAGTATGGGCTAGAAAGCTCAGTTGGTAGAGCACCGGAACGGTAATCCGGAGGTCGCAGGTTCTAACCCCGCTCCAGTCAGTTTCTTTGTTCAACTTTTAAAATTATTAGTCAGTGTTAACTTTATTTGATATTTTTTTCACTGAGCAGAAAGGGACAGCCTTGACTTTAGAGAGCCGTCTGGATGAGGGAAAACAGACCCAAGGAGAATCCGTGACTGACGGCGACATTCAGGTGGCCCTGCTGGCTGATCTACAACAACAACAGGAGCAGGAGGCTAGACGTCTAATGGATGACCTGGGGTCAAAGGTCAGTGTCATACCACACATAGTCTTGCAATGCTATGATTTTATAATACTTATGCATGATACACTCCTTAAGGCTATAGTCCATCATTTGCAGCTATCCAAAAAGTAACTGGCGTAATTATTGTTGAAAAACATACTTGGTTGAAAGATAGTAAGGGGACTAAACTCCCTGTGAAATTATTCTTTCTGGCAAGAAGTAATCAACGAAAGAAGGCCTTTCCAACGGTGCTTCTTAAGACGCACCGTAGGAAATCTAAATTAGTAGTTCGTTTTGTTATTCGGCGAAGCGCGCAAGTATTGACACGACGCACACGCACGCGCAGTTGCTATAATTCGTCGGATCAGTGCGCGACATCGCGTAGCTGCCATCGGCTCAGTGAGAACGTGTCTCGGACGCTGAATTCAGGCCCATTTCAAAACATGATTCAGCAACTTTTCATTTGAAATTGAAATCTGAGAATGCTGTTTTTCTCGGAATATACAGCTGAAGCTGAGCTGAAACTTCATCAGGTTAGTTGTTCAGTATCCTTCATTAGATTTTGAGCACTTTTGTTGCTTCAAACGAACAAAATGCACAAATTACAAATGATGGACTATACCTCTAATGCAGTCATCCTCCAAGAGTGATTAAGAATAGCAAACTACCTACCCAAAAAATACAAATCTGTTTGATTTAATTCTTAGTGATACTTGAATAGCAAATCACAAAGTACCAAGGTAACAAGGGCTGGAAAAATGTCACACTTTGGACCCTAAGTTTACAGAATGACCAACTCAGTTCTCTGTTTGCCAATGGCCTTGAACTGTGTTATTGGAAAATCCTATCCCTTTTGATAGTAAACTGTGTTTTCTGTCAAATTTCATTGTTATCCATTTAAACACCGGAAAAGCTGTTTCCAACCTGGTTTCTAATCTCCGTCATTGCATCAATATTGTTGCCTTCTTGGTGGAAAAAACAAAACTGTAGTCAATAACCTAATCCTTGCTTGAGGCAATAAGAAAGGTTACCAGAATACTATAATTTGGTGTCATAATTTTATTTTCATTGAAGTACACCTTGACAAGTTTTGAGGAATTTGGTTTCTACTTTGTTTATTTGCCCTATATTGACAAGCAATCCACCCTCTGCTTGGTGTTTGTCCAATGTCCAAACACTTATAAAACCCAACTTCAATGAAAACAATTCCAAAGGGTACAAAAGATCCAGTAAGACCTGTCGGTAGTTTATTACTGACCCAATTAAAGGCTTCTCTGCTTGTAACACTGGTCCCCATTCCCAAAAGTTCCAACTCGGAGCTCTTCAGACTTTCTTCCCCACAAGTAAAAAAAACTTGGAGGTGGTCCCATGTCTTGATCACATCTGCCAAAGATTTGTCCTCGACAAAAAAAAGACAACCGGATAGTTTACGTCAGATTTTTCTACAATTTTTGTTTCGTCTGACAGACTGTCACCACCCTCAAGCAACTGAAGCAGGTCCAGTATATCGCCAGGGCCAATGGCTGGAACGACAACGTGGCCGGGACGGTGCTGGTCACCAAGTCCGACTCCTCTGAGGTGACGGAAGAGCAACTGCTCAAGGCGTTGGAAGTAAAGTACGACACGCTGCGAGATAAGCTGCTCAGCGAGGTAAGGGAATCGGTCTCAGTGTTGCTCTGTGTTATTTGAAACACTAATGAAAATGAACTTGAGATGTTTGTGGCAACCAGTGGAATCCCAGAAGGTGAGAGGATGTTGCCTCTCATCATATTAGGTGTCTATAGCCCTTTTCACACTAGAGCCTCTCAACCCGGGTTGAACTCAACCCTGGGCGAACCCAGTGCCGCCCCGGGTTGAGTTTTCTGATTTTTCAACCCTGCATTCAACCCTGCATTGTTTCACACTTGTTTCATGCAAATCAAGCTTACCATGCTTAGTTACTGCTGTTTTGAACCCTGGCAAGAATTTCAACCCGGGTGGAAAATCTCAACCCTGGTCTGGAGCAGGGTTGAGTTCAACCTCGGGGTTGACATAGGGTTGACGCACAGTTGAAATTCTTCAAGTGTGAAACGATGCATGTTTTCAACCCTGCGTCAACCCTGTGTCAGTAGTGGAAGGATTGGATGGCTGCGAGGGGAGGTGAAGGCCATCTTGTTGATGGTAATGCACACTGCATAGACCTTTATTTTCAGTGTGATGACTGGCCAGTGTATTGGAACTAGGCTCCTAAGATGTCAAAACGGTATAGGAATTGGTCATGGAAAGCCTATAATTTTGTCCTGGAAAAGTCTTGGAATTTCATTTTAAGATTTCTATGGGCACCCCGATGCGAGGACTAAAATACAACTTTGGAATGTTTCTGTGACCCTCTTCCTTGGTTTTCATCGGCAGGCCTTGATGAAGCAGGTAGGAGAGGCTGAATGGGCCCGTCTATCGGAGCGAGAGCGCCAGGGTAAACTGATGAAGCTCAAGCTACAAGAGAGGAAGATGAGACAGGAAGGAAAATACGACGAGGCGGCTGCCCTGCTGGGCCAAGGAATCAAAGACCAGCAAGGTAGGAACCTACACTCCATGAAAGTGTGTTAAAAGAAAAATCCATTTCTTGAAGAGCACGGGGCGTGCATCTTTAACTGAAGCAAATAAATGAGTATTGTGAAGCTTGCCAATTAAAAAATTGTTGCCTGCATGCCCATATTCGAAAAAAGTTCTCTCCCATTGTTAAACTGCTTTTGCTACTTTATGTTGCAAATGAATATTGCAGGGTCTCTAACCCAAACTTTGAAAAGAGGTCTTTTTGAGATAAAATCTGGTCAGCGCATTGTATTTTTGAATGACTCAAACACTCATGTTCCCATGTTCCTTTTGTCCATGGCAGAGCTGGCCAAGCTTCTTGGCAACACCAAGACGGAGCAGGAGGAGAGACTGAAGCAGCGTCTGGAGCGACGTCGACAGCTGATGGAGGAGCGGAGCAAGGAGGGACTGGAGGTGGACGACGAGACGTTGGAAACCATCTTAGACAAAGAGGAGAAGAGACGAGACTTCATCGAAGATAGGAAGAAAAAGAGGGTATGTATACAAACAAGATTTGTTGTATGGGCTCCGTGCACAAGTACCCCCTCGACGGTAAGAAAGGGAGAGTTGGGGGAGACCACTAGGACGGACATTCGAAGGCATTGCCGACGACACCTGATGCTCTTGCAGTGACACTACAGCTTGTGCATATTTAAAATAAAAGAAGTTGTGCGAACTACGTGATATACGCGCACAAACAAGTACATGCACACGGTGTGTTGCATCCTTTCCAAAGTGGTAAAAAAGCGCCCTCTCTTGTTAGTGCATGTGGCCCATAGTGGTCTTTCAGTGAAATCATTTTTGTGACATTCTGTACATGAAGCATAAGGGTTTACTCAGTGGAGGGAGGCGAGTGGGGTAAAGTGGCTTTCCCAAGGACACAACTTATGGCAAGCAGCTGGATTCGAACCTCTGACCCTCAGGGCCCAATTTTTGGGCTCTGCTTACCGTTATCGAAAAATCTCTGCTTGCTGTAGCAGAAAATTCTGTGCTTACAGTAAGTGTTTTTCATGGATTAGTAATGACTTTTGGCTTCTGCGCATGTATACATCCCGTAACTAAGGATTCTGTGCTTACAGGGTTGGCGCAGAATTGTTATGCTAGCGCGGTTAGCACAAAATGGTGGTCCTAAGCGTGGAATTCTGTGGCTAGCAGAGCCATGAAATTGGGCTCGCATCACAAAACCTAACCATTTCGCCTCATTCCCCTAATTTTGTAAGAGCAAGTCACATCTTCTTCATACATTTCCTTGAAACTTTATTTTTTTAATCTTCAGAATGTGCTCGAGGATTTGAACTCCCACTTTGAGGATGAGCGTGAGCAGCTCCTTGCGGCGCTGCGCAACCAGGACGCCAGCTTGAACAGCGAGCGTGAACGCCAGCTGGCCCTGGCCCGGCTGCGACGAGACCAACGCAAGCTGCAGCTGGAGGACAAGTTTGACACGGCTGCGCTCATCTTCGGCATGGCCCAGCAACAGGAGAAAGCCAGGGACAGCAAGTAAGTCAGGGTACCAGACGTCAGTTTGTGGTGTGGCTTTTCTGACGACATTTGGTGGGCGGTGTGGACATCTTTAGAAAGAGTCAGTGAAGGAGACATTATTGGCACGGAAGTTGACACTTGAGTGGTAGATTTACAGTCAGTCCTTCACAAATCTCTCACAGGTTAATCTGAAGTCCTGCGTTCATTCATTAAATTTAATTCATTCTGGTTTATTAGTTGAAAACTACACTCGCGGCCTGCAATAATAAGGCAAACATTTACATTAAAAAGCATTAAATATTAAACTGAACAATTTCAAGTATGGATTTTCAAGACAAAAACATTCATCGCAAAAGGGGGAACATGGGGAAGGCACTGATTTAAAATACACCTGACTGGGACTTGAAATATTTTTTCTAGTAATAACTTTTCAACTTATATGTTTTATTCCAACAAAAAACACCCTGTTTTTCCTTTCCTTTTTTGGACGTCTACAACCCTCTGAAAAAAAAGTGTTTGTTTTGGGCACATACAAATCCACTTTGCAAGCAGACTGGCATCTATACTGATAGTGGGGCGGGAACCAGCTTACCCCGCGAGAACGGAATTAACGTCTGGCAGCCAATAATTAGCAATTGTAAAGTGATAATTCAGTCACTAAATATGGGCCCATTTTTGGGGGGTCGATTTCTCATTCAAAAGTGAATAACTATTGCTAGAAAAATAGCAAATGTAAATAAGAATGCTAATTCAGGAAAACAATTTGTTTAAATTGATCATTATGGATTCTGAAGTCCAGTGACAAACTATTCAACTGAAATGTGACAAAAGCCATCCCTTGGTCATCGTTCATCCCCTGTTATACCTTGCTTATGATGGACTAGTGATTGACAGTGAAAATGATTGTGAATGAAAATTTGCATGTTATCGTTCTTGGAGACGAAAGATTTCCTCCTGTGATGCAGCTCTTAAAGCTACAGTCCATCATTTGCAGCTATCCCAAAAGTAACTGACGTAATTATTGTTGAAAAACATATTTGGTGTAAAGATGGTAAGGGGACTAAACTTTCTGTGAAATTATTATTACGGGCATACTGTCATTTTGAAGAAATCAATGAAAGAAGGCCTTCCCAACGATGCGTCTGAAGTTTCATATTTTTTTCCGACGAGGCGCGCAAGCATTGACACGATGCACATAGGCAGGCGGTTGCTTTAATTCGTCGGTTCAGTGCGCAACATCGCGTAGTTGCAATCGGCTCAGTGAGAAAGTGTCTTGGATGCTGAATTCAGGCATAATTCAAAACATGACTCAGCAACTTTTGATTTGAAATCGAGATCCTAGAATGTTGTTTTTGTGGCAATATACAGCATTCACTGAGCTGAAACTTCGTCGGTTTAGTTGTTGAGCCCTCTTCTTTAGATTTTGATTTTGCTTCAAACAAATTACAAATGATGGACTGTACCTTTAATACTTTAATGTGGGGTGTCTCTTCCATCTTCCAGTTTGAAGAAAGATAAGGAGCGACAGAAGCAGCTTGCCCGGGAACGCATCGCCAACCTGCGCAAGAAGAAGGCTGCTGCGCAGACAGCCCAAGACACCAACACTGAGACTTCCGACACGCTGACCCTTATCGGGGAGTGGAGTCAGGAAGACCTGGTGAAGAAACTGAGACAAGAAGCAGAGGAGAACGCTAAGGTGGACGCGGTGGTGTCCACGCAGAAAGACGGTGAGTCTAGCTTTCTCTTAGACAAGATGGTTTTAACTAAAAGCCAGAGTCCATCATTTGCAGCTATCCAAAAAGTAACTGGCGTAATTATTGTTGAAAAACATACTTGGTTGGAAGATAGTAAGGGGACTAAACTCCCTGCGAAATTATTCTTTCTGGCAAGCTGTCATTTCGAAGAAATCAACGAAAGAAGGCCTTTCCAACGGTGCATCTTAAGAAGCACTGCTGGAAATTTCTGTTAGTAGTTCGTTTTTTTTCATTCGGCGAAGTGCGTGCAAGCGTTGACACGACGCACATGCGCGCGTGGTTGCTATAATTCGTCGGATCGGTGCGCCACATCGCGTAGCTGCAATCGGCTCAGTAAGAACGTGTCTCGGATGCTGAAATCAAGCCCAATTCAAAACATGATTCAGCAACTTTTGATTTGAAATCGAGATCCTAGAATGTTGTTTTTCTCGAAATATACAGCTGAAGCTGAGCTGAAACTTCATCAGGTTAGTTGTTCATCACCCTTCTTTTGATTTTGAGCACTTTTGTTGCTTCAAACGAACAAAATGCACAAATTACAAATGATGGACTATACCTTTAACACTGTTTATGGGCTCTTGTTTCATGATTTGAAACTGCGGCTATGAGCAAGTTTGGTCGAGGCCAGTAGCAGGGTTCCGAACTGCTCTGAAAAGCAATGAAAACCTTGAAAATTAATTTCCATATGTTCAGCCAGGGAAAACTCTGGGAATTTGGGAAAAACGCCAAAAATCAGGAAAAACTTGGGTAATTTGACAGTGACTCGGAAGGGAATGGTTTTGTGTCCAAGTTGTGTCCATTGACTGACTGGCTATGGTGGCTTTTTAGTGTTTATATGCAGTGTGAATATTACACGACTCTCCAGACAATAACTATTGGCTGTGCTACACCACCTCTTGACTAGCCAGCAGCCTTGTTCAAATGAAAACATTTCTCGTGGAATTTTGGAAATTTGGGAGGGAAAACTCAGGGAATTTTGTTTCATAACTTCCCCAATCAAAATCATGATCAAAATGTTGTCATAAAACGTCTTGAGCCCGGCTCCCTGTTGTGCATTATGGTATGGTATGCACTGCTGTTGGTAACCGGTGCTGCAACCACTCTCCGGGCTTCGGTTCCAAATAGTCGACTAGAGTAGTTCGAGTGAAGTTCATCAATAATTCTTGCCCGAACTTGCTCTACAGTGGAAGTTAAAATATAAAATTTGCACAGTTCTGAGAGTCCAATTTCAGTGAAGATGTACCAAACATTTGCCATCTGTTCTTGGTTTTTGCAGTGGGCGTGGCACTTCACACCACCATCTTGGATGAGATTGAGAAGAAGCACGGCATGGAGCGAGATCTCCTCCTAGAGCTGCTGGAGCGGACTCGATCCAACAAGGAAGAAGCCACCAGAGTAGAACAACTCGCGGACCAGGTCTTCATTCGTTTCTCTTGAGTATTATTTTATAATAAAAATATGTTTGTTATAAAGCATGCAACTATCAACCAGTATTGGTGCTCAAGGGGCTACATCATTATTACCCTGATCATTGGGCCAATGAAACATTCCAAAGACAATCTCAGCTCCCTGGGGAGTATACAGTTGATTCTACCATTTCGGCGTAAAGCAGCTGAAATCAATCACAACAAACCATCCCTGCCCTCACATGTACCAATCTACTCCTGGGTGGAGAGAAGCTATGAGTGACAAAGTGCCTTGCCCAAGGGCACCATAACACCAGGCTGGATTTGAACCCATAATCTACAAAATTACCCTACCTTCAGACCTATGCTCCAGACCACGGGGCCACGGCAAATTCTTCTGGGGTATTCGCAAGGAACCTTTTTGAATCCTCCAAATTCCACCACTATGTCGGCAACCAAGAAAACTTTCTTTCTACTTTAAAAATACAAGCGGCAGTAATTCTCATGTCAAGTAATAATGGCCATGTTCTGTGTTTTACAAACCTACAAAATCCTCCAAAACTTTTGGGATTTTGAAGGTAACAACAATTCCACATTAATTGCCCCTGTCCTTTCATTTCCTAATGTGTGAAGGGGTGAGGTTTATCCGGATTTTTCCTGATTTCAGATTTTTCGTTGGGATTTTTTCCTGATGTCAGGTTTTTTTTGTCGGGATTTTTACCGAGTTTATGATTTTGAAAGAATCCTTTTGAAATCTGGAATTCCGGAAATTTTATTGCAAAGGTGTTTTCACCGATAAAGCTTATGGGCAATTCCACGGTTACTCACGTTACATTTTTGATGTACTTTTGAGTTTCCTTGGGCTGTAATTACCTTACTGAAAAGGTTTAATAACTGTTATCCCCATGGTAGATAGAGTAGACCTAGACCTACCTATAAAGCACCAAAGATGACATCCAGAAAAATGTGTTATGTATGATAAACAAGACGCACAAAATCGGTTACTCACGTTACGAAAATGTAATGTGAGTAACCGTGGAATTGCCCTTATATAGAACAAAAGAAATGGGTGTTTGAAGGGCTGCTTCAAGGCAAATACAAACATATGCTATAGACAATACGTTGCTCTGGGGCCCTTGGCCACCCTCAAAGCCTCTGCCGATTATTTCATCTATTTTTCATTTTGCCCAGTCTCACCCCTCGGTCAGCAGTCTCACTGGATTTTCATTTAGAATGGGGGAAATTTCAAAATGGTGGTTTTAGACCAAAGTTTAAACAGTGTTTTTTGGTTGCTGGCATTGTAGGAGCTGATCTCTGAGCTGAAGAGTGCCGTACAGAGCTGGCAGGAACGTGAGATGCAGCTGGGTAGTCTGGGCAACAACCTGGACGCCGTGGCCGAGCTGCAACACCAGAAGAGACAGGCTCTCAAGGCTGCCCTGCTGCTCAGGATGGAAGGTCAGTCTTCATCTGGACACTCCCTCGATACATATTGCTCAGATAGAGAACAGGAGGATAATCATTGTGCAGTGATGTAGTCAAGTCCACCACAAGTCCTTTCATTAGTAAATTTTTAGGGTAGCAAAAGTCGAGATTATAAAGAAAAACGTAAGAAATTCTCGACAAGTTGGAAAAGGCCCTAGTGGCTTCGCCACTCGCGTGTGTGGTCTCCCGCTCCAGTCGCTTCGCCGCTTCGACGCTTTGTCTAATGCCGGTAAGTTACGATGGACTTCGCAAAAGGCTACTGGTATCCCTACTCCTGTTATTTGTGGCCTGACATGTGATTGACTCAATTACAGATCTGCAGCGATGTTTTGAGGATATCTTCCCAAGCATTGATAATTCCTCCAAGTCAACCCAAAGCATCATATATTTTTTTCCTTCTTATTCTATCTAAACCACAGATTATCGCCGCACGCTGTCCATCACGACTAAGCTGACCAACGAACAGATCTCGGAAGAGGTGCTGGTGTCTCTCCTAGCTGAACTCCAGCTGAAGCAGTCATCAGAGAGCAAAGCCCTGAACAAGATACTCTCCTCTGATGAGGTAGGTGACAACAATTGCCCTGCAGGGTTGCTGTAAAGAAGAAATAAGCGGAGCGCTTTGTCAAATTAGCATGCAGAAAATAGAAGCTGGGAACTTTAATTGTGAAATCTTTGAAAAATTGGACTTGAAAGCGATTTTTTGCAGTGGGAAGATTTAAGTTTAAGTATTGGGTTTTTCCAAAAATGCGCATTCGTACCATAAATATGTATACAATATCAAAAACGATATTGTATATTCATCGAGGTACTTTTTTTTAAAGCATACAATATGCTGATTTAAACCATTGCTATGACGTCACACTATTGTTAAAAGTGTGGATTCGGAACTACGAATCTGTTACGCTGGTCACAAAGTGTGGATTCGGAACAAAGAGTCTTTAGTAAAGTGTGGATGCGGAATTACGAATCCACACTTTGAACACGTCAGACAATTGTTCTCTATAATGAGCATTAATAGGACAGTATGCGTGCAAATGTCCTTCCGAAATTACCAATGCATCTTCACTGTCAGATTCTCCGCCGTCACTGCAAAACCTACTTCGAGTCGGAAAGAAATCATCGTCTGAACTATCAATTTGTCGACGGAAGGAGCCGCGACAAATGTTGCAACCTGACGCCACTTTTTTCTCCATATATCATCTCAATGAAGGGCATTCATTGCAAAAATGATGATAAGACATGAATCCGGGACTGAGAAATATTTCCAATTTTGTTAGGAAATACTTTTAAAAAAATCTTGACTCTCCATATATATTTGTACACAATCGCGGAAGTGGCGTCAGATTGCAACATTTATCCCAAGTCTTTTCATCTCCACTCACTGTTAATGCCAATACTTCTTTTGACGCAATGGTTTAAGTCGAAGAAACACTCGCAAGTGTGGATTCTTAATTAACGAATTCACTCGGCGCTTCGCGCCTCTTGAATTCTTAAATTACGAATCCACACTCTTTCGTGTATTCTCCTTAACTTATTTTTACTATTTGGAAGCCTGATATCAATAATAATCATTAATATCTCTCTCTTCTGACTAGGATCCCGAGATGCCCAAAGCCGACGACGAGCTGATCAAACAACTCATCAGCAGCCAGCGGACTGCCAGGCGGGAACTCCAACTCAAGAACCTTGAGGGGGTGGTGTTTGGTGGCGGTCTGGCCTTCATCAAGGAGGAAGATGAGGAGCAACTGGAGGCAGAGAGCCGGGAGGAGGAGGCCAAGATGATGCAGGAGCTGGAGAAAGAAATGGAGAAGGACAAGCAGGATCTAGAAGAGAAAGGTAAACGTCTTAGAGATGTTAGCCCATTCAGACTCGGTTTTAGAGTCTTGCCAAACCAGATAGTATTTGGAGAAACTCGGATCTACCCAGATATATTTTGGTTTCAGATAGGCGTAATTTTTGCATATATTTCCCATTGACTAGATTCTTGTGTTGTTCTGAACGACTGCAACCGTAGATTGAGACACTCCTAAATGTTTCAAACTTAAAACATTTCACTTTCTTCATTCAAATCACCAGAATAACTTTGCTCAGTATGAGTTTGGATCGCTAATCTAATACCGGTGTCATTCGAAGTCGAACAAAGTTGATATGACGCAGTGGGATCACAAAATCTGCATTTTCCGTCGTTGATTGTGCAAAATAGTCCATAACTTGCATCATACGTAGGATTTACACACCAAACTTGTTGAGCAGCTGTGCATTTTAGTTGTGATCGATTTCCCGACATTAGGCACAATTATGTAGGGATGTACACATATTTAAGCAATGAATCAAAGATTTGCGGAAACACCATGTGGGAATAATTTCTCAAACAAAGAGAATGGTTCTGAAAAGAACCAGAGAACCATTCTCTTTGTTTGAGAAATGATTCCCTGCCTTTTACTCACTGCAGCGCCCGAAACCGCTCGAGCATTCAATGGTATACAAATATTGAGTGGATCAGCGTGGAATGGGAGGAATATTATCGCAAGGTAAAATCTGGACTTTTCCATTTCACGAGGCGAAGCCGAGTGAACTGGAAAAGTCCAGATTTTGCCAAGCGATAATATTCCTCCCATTTCACAATTTAAAGCCACTCAATATTTGTTTTATATAACTGACATATAGATCCTTGTCATTTGATATATGTGAACTTTTATTTCAATACAAGATTGGTGAAAAATGTTTTTCTCTCTTCCAAACCACCCCTTCATGAAAATGTTTGCACCCAACGCTGTAGCGCTGGCTCTTTGGAACAATACGGGCTACTCGCAATGCTGAACGCGCACACCAGCATGGATTTGGACACAAATACTGTGTCGTGGAACAAGCATGATCCTAACTGTTGAATAGTATTTCCCATTCCCCATGGCGGCGGCGGATAATACTTTTTGAGCCCCAGCGTGAATGGCAGTAATAACGAATGACACGTGATGTGAGGATCTGTATGTCGGTTATATAATATAAATTGATTTTTCAGTGGATAAACACAATGTAAGACAATGTAGGACAGATGCTAATGGGTTATTAGCAATTTTGACAATTGTATACAATTTCATCATGGTCAGAATGAAGTCAGTGGATTAGCTCCACCTGCCATTTTGAAAATTATTTTGTCTTATTTCAATCAGTTGAATTGGACATTAACCCTCCTGTGCAAACATACTCCCAGCCTACATAAAGCAGGATTGACTGGCCGTGACTGTTTATATAACTCGATACAGCTTTGCTTTGACTGTGGGCAATTGATAAGCCAGCTGTGCCCACAACTTGCCTGCTTTTGTCTGTTCATGGTCTGTTGACTGAGTTTGACTAGTCACAGTGCTTGCTTAACATATGATCTGACTGCTGGTGACTAGCCTGTGTTAAAAGTATAGCAGGGGAAGTGGGTGGCAATGTTGACTGTCTGTGACTGTTTAAATAGCAGGAGGGTTAAGTCTTTAAATGCTCTCATTGTAAATTCAACATTTCATGAGACTCAAAAACAAAGTTGTGGTGATATTTGTGGTAAAATTCATGCATTGCCTTGCTTTTTGAAATCAATGTGACACCGTTCATTGGATCTATTCAAAGTTGAGAAATTATTGAATTGTAACATGACAGCTTGTATTAAATTGCTTTCTGTTTGTACTTGCTTTATGCCCTGGATGCTATTACATTCTAATTAGTAGGAAGAGGTAAGTTGTCACAGAACGAGTCTAAATTTGCATGAATGTGTGATTTTGTTTCTTCTGTTTTACATTATGAACCCAGTCCTCTTTTCCAAAAATCAGATTCCATCTTTTGTTGTTGTTGTTGTAATTTTCTAATAAATTCTTTCCGAGTTCCTATGTAGACTACAACTGAAGACCAAAATCCAAAATATCCTATTGTTGACAATCATTTGAATGTTCGAAATTGGTCAGAATTCTGCTCCCACCAAAGAAAAGAAAAAAAAAGGCATTTTTACTCCCTTTTTGGGTCCAATTTTCTGAACAGTAAAATAATGTCCCTGTCAGGGCACTCATTGACATACACTTGATGTTGATTTCCAGAACATTCCTTGTTAAGAGCCCCATAAAAAAAAAATACATCACCCCAACTGAACCATCCCAACATGATGAGTTTCAAGAAACTCCTATTACTGGGCCCGACACAAGCCCTTACAATAATGTGCACAATTTGTAAGCTCATTCTGTACTTCAAATTGGTCTTGAGGGTTACCTGTGAACTTCTCCCATTCATTGGACTTACACGACATAATTCAGCCCACCCCATTTTTGTTCATGCATGATTGTTTTTATTTTACACTTTCACATTTTCTTCCTTGATTTTTTGTTTTTTTTGTTTAGTCCATGTTTTTAAACTTCTTTCCAAGTGTGCTACAGGACCTATGTTCGCTCCCTCACTTTTGACTCATTTTTCCTGATCATTTAATTTTAATATCCAAAAGGGTGTAGATGTAACCCGGAAAATTGACAATATATGGGGGAACTTGCATAAAACTAAAGACTCTAACTAATCAAACTAAACTCAGGATCTTTGAAGGAAAAAAGTCGTAAGGCATTGGAATAATTGAGGCAAGAGACTAAATTCTAGATTTCAAACCAAATAAAAATTATTAACAAAAACCCCAAGACTTAAGAAAACTAGATGAAGGAAATATGGCAAAAACCAAATCCAGGACTAAACTCCAGAATTTTAAAGGCCAAACCAAAATTTAAACGAAAACTTATTAAAAACAAAAGGACTGAGGACTTACAACTAAAAACCAACTATAAAAGCAACAAAAGGACTGAGGACTTACAACTAAAAACCAACTATAAAAGCAACAAAAGGACTGAGGACGTACAACTAAAAACCAACTATAAAACCAACAAAAGGACTGAGGACTTACAACTAAAAACCAACTATAAAAGCAACAATTTATGGACCTTGAAGTACACTTTGACAAAAATCAATGACTCCAGCAGACAAGACTCTAGCGGGAATGCACCACTCTAGTTATTAGGGTGAAAGATGTGAGTATACATACATGTAAACTCTTCACTGCTGGTCTGCTGTACTGAATGTGGCTTGACCATGTGACAGCTTATCCACTCCAATCACAAGTACCCCCTCACCGGCAAAGAAAGTATAGTTGGGGGTGACCGACTGACGCCATCTTGCCTGACTGTAATTTTGCCAGGATGCGCGGCCGGCCGTACCAGTGCCACTGCGTGTACATAATACAAATCCCCTGGTGTACGTGCGTTACACACAAGGAAGGGTACGCGTCAACCAACTAAATGTCCCGCCCATGGGACGTCGTTGCTAGGTAAAAGGGCGCCCTCTTTCGTTGGCACATGGAGCCCATATAGGGGTACTTATGGGCTAAATTAACTAACAGGGGAACACACTACCAAAAATGGGAAGGGGACACCTAACTCAAACTAAAATTATTCTTTTTCTAAGGGGAGCTACTCCTATTTAATACACCAAAAAACAATGAAAATTTACAAGGAAAACTTGGCCCTGCCACCCACACCATTACCATAAAAGAATTGTTATTTCATTACGGAGACATTCCAGCGGCTCTTTTCTTTTCTGATGTTGGTTACAACTTAATAGAAGTAAATTTGCAAGAATCATTTTATGTGTTTGAAAAGTCAACACCAGTCTTTGTCTGTTCGCTTCAATTTTTTTTTATTCTATCGGAAACTTTTTGTTCTTAAAGGACTTCAGAGTGTTTTGTATATTGTCTAAGAAACCCTTCAGTGCAAAACCAGTTGGAAGTCACATGGCTGTATTTTGTATTTTAAGATACAGCCTATAATATATTGTACCGGCAGAACTTAACAAAATTCAGATTTAGGCATCAGAAGCTAGAATAATGAACATAGTTCAGTTTTAGTGAAATTAACGTGTAAAAATCCTACCGTTCGTACATCAAAACTGGATTTTTGTGAGAAGGTGTAGCTCATTCCATGACACAATTGCTTTAGTGTAAAATATTCACAACTCGCAGTCAAACAACCTCATAGAAATGTTTATAACTCAGTCAGATTTTGTCCGATACCCATATTCTATACACCATTTCAGTGCTTATTCAATGTCCATTGTAACGAACTTAACAATTCCAGTTTTCCAAAAATAGGTTTAAATGACTGGTTTTGTGCTGGCCAGGGTCACAATAGTAACCAGTGTGTAGTTTTAACTTCATTCTCTACCCTGGTCATAAGATTATGCTCTTGTTTATAGTCCGGAGGAAAACATTTTCTTTTCTTTTTGCTTTTAGTGAATGCAATGAAAAGTGCCGGAGAGAATGCGGACCCTGCGGCCCTGCTGGCCGAGTTGGAGGCTCAGAGTGCTGCCAAGAAAAAGGTGAGAGACAGGCAGCTTTTCTCACTACAGTCAGGGTTCGACCGTAACTTTTTTGTTCACTAGCCAGCCGGGCTACTGAAACAGACTCTTAACTAGCCCGCGGGCATTTTCACTAGCCCACTTTTTTTTTTTAGCCCAAATACAAAATGGCGTATTTTCAGGCTCAGTTCTGAGGCATTTTTGTCTGTGTTTTTAATAATCAGATCTTATAATTTAACCTTTTAAAAAAGTTGGTAAAATTCGACACCAAATGATTAGGTTTTCTTTCTGAATTTAAATTATGAGTTATTTCTTCCTGTCCGCAGGTCCGTTCATCTTTGCCGTATCCCGTATCCCAATAATTTTTTGACTCGCCAGCTGGGCTACTTAAGGAATAGTTTGACTAGCCCGCTGCTGTTTTGACTAGCATTTTACTAGCGGGTTACCGCTAATTTCGAACCCTGCTACAGTGGAACGCCACTGAAACAAACACGATGGGATCCATCAAAAATGTTTGTTATAGTGGTGGTTCGTTATGGTGATAGTGCATTATATTAGAGTTTAATATGTCGGGAGCCACAGGGGATGTTCATTATAGCGGTGTTCGTTAGCAGCTTTTT